>NW_027397146.1:3368982-3587446 GCF_003265705.2 Callorhinus ursinus
TTATTTTTTTAAAGATTTTTTTTTAAGATTTTTATTTATTTATTTGAGAGAGAGAGAGAGAGAGAGAGAGAGAGAAACAGCATGAGAGGGGAAAGGGTCAGAGGGAGAAGCAGGCTCCCCGCCGAGCCGGGAGCCGGATGTGGGACTCGATCCCAGGACTCTGGGATCATGACCTGAGCCGAAGGCAGCCGCTTAACCAACTGAGCCACCCAGGCGCCCATATTTTTTTTAAAGATCTTATTTATTCACTTGAGACACAGAGATACAGAAAGAGAGAGAGAGCATGAGCAGGGAGAGAGGCAGAGGGAGAAGGAGAGGCAGGCTCCTCGCTGAGCCAGGAGCCCGATGCGGGGCTTCATCCCAGGACCCTGGAATCACGACCCGAGCGGAAGGCAGATGCTTAACCATCTGAGCCACCCAGGCGCCCCAAGGCCACTGCTTTAAAACTTGACATAAGCCCTGGCTTTTAGGATGCTCGTTTGGCCTTTGAGGCCCTAGTGCTTGCTCTATCTTCAGCTACATTACTCCCCTTCAAAGAATCCAAAAGCCCATTATCCCGCAGAAGATGAGGACCAGATGTGTGGGACCTTGCACAAGGTGTTGAGGAGTGGAGCATGCACTCGGTCCTGAGGGGTGACCTCAGGGCTGACATAGGTCAAGTATGCTGTGCGGAGGGACGGGCTAGAGGGAGATGAGATCAATGTTACAGCCGTCCATGTCAGAGCGAGAAGGGACGAGAATATTAATTGGGCAGTGAAGGTCCCATACGAAGATGCTGTGAGGCCCCTATTTTCCTACAAGTCAGATTTCCAGAAGAAGCTTAAGAACGGGGGCTTCCTTGGGGGGGGGGCGCCTGGGTGGCTCAGTTGTTAAACGTCTGCCTGCGGCTCAGGTCATGATCCGGGGGTCCTGCGATCGAGCCCTACGTGGAGCTCCCTGCTCAGCAAGGAGCCTGCTTCTCCCTCTGCCCCTCCCAATGCTTGTGCATTCTCTCTCTCAAATAAAATCTTAAAAAAAAAAGAATGGGGGCTTCTGGGGTCAAGGTTGTGCACCCAGTCTGTGTACAGGTTCATCCCTTGGGGAGACGTGCCCGGAGCCCAGAGAAGGTAAGGGTGGGCCTGCTTTCCCACCGTCTGCCTTCCAGCCCCAGCTCCGCTCAGCAAGCCCTGCACAGAAGCGGCCCCTCCCACAGGCGGGCGCTGCAGAGACCGGGAAAGAGCTGGGCCCCAAGGGCCGCTCGGGCCTGCGGCTTCCCCTCTCCCCTCCCCGCCCCCGCCGCGGCCCCCACCTCCGCCCAGGAAACCCAACCGCCTGGAAGCGGCCTAGCGTCAACCTGCCGCCAGGGACACAGGGCACGGAGGGCAGAGGGCGGGCCAGGTCCCTGTGGGCCGGCCGAGGGCGGAAGGAGGGTGCGGCCCAGCGCCGTGGGAGCCTCCGCGGACTTCCCCCCCCTCCCGACCAGCGCTGGGGCGCGGCCGAGGCAGTGCGCATGCTCGCCCCGCCCGGGAAGGCCCGCCCCGCCGCCGCCAGACCAGTCAGAGCCTGGGAAAGAAGGCGGTGGCGGCTGACGAAGAGGAAGGGACTGACGCCAGGCGCAGGGGGCGGGGCAAGGCTCCACCTCCCCCTCCCACAGCGCGCCGGCGAACGGGCGGGCTGGCGCAGGCGCACCTTTGTAGCCTCGCCCTCTCTAGTCTGGGCTTCCCCGGAGGCCTGATGGTCACGTGCCAGGCGCCGGCCAGAGAGAAAACGGAGCTCTGGGCCCCCGGTGGCGAATTACTCAGCCTAGCAGGGGAGCCGGGCGCTATCTGCAGTAGCAGGCGCATGAAGTACAGTGACAGCTTTGGAGTACTGACCTCTGCTGGGAGGTGGGCAACCCAGGCAGAGCCTGCCCAGGGACTAACAGCAGCAAGTGATTACACTGCAGCCAGAGGGAAGGGCAGGGACAAAGGCACGGGAGCAAATCTTAGGGCTGGAGTAAAACCACAAAAACGGAGGGCTTACAGAAACACACCCAGGAGCACCTGGGTGGCTCAGTCGTTAAGCGTCTGCCTTCGGCTCAGGTCGTGATCCCAGGGTCCTGGGATCGAGCCCCGCATCGAGCTCCCCGCTCAGCGGGAAGCCTGCTTCTTCCGCTCCCCCTGCTTTTGCTCCCTCTCTCGCTGTGTATCTCTCTCTTTCTCTCTCTGTCAAATAAATAAATAAAATCTTTAAAAAAAATGAAAGAAACACACCCATAAATACAGAACACAAACTGCTGGTTGCCAGAGGGGAGGGGGGTGGGGGATGGGTAAAATGGGTGCAGGGAAGTGGGAGATACAGACTTCCAGTGATGGAATGACTATGTCATGGGAATAAAAGGCACAGCACAGTGAATACAGCATGATATTGTGATAGCACTGTATGGTGACCCACGGTAGCTACACTTGTGGTGAGCATCGCAGTACAGAGAGAGATGTTGCATCACTATGCTGCGCACCTGAAACTAATGTAACATTGTGCGTCAACTATACTCAACTCTCCCCCCCCCAAAATGGAGGGCTTATAGTCTGCAGGAAATGACATTATGCATTTGCCAAAAAACAGAATGCAGGGCGCCTGGGTGGCTCAGTCGTTAGGCGTCTGCCTTCGGCTCAGGTCATGATCCCGGGGTCCTGGGATCCAGCCCCGCATCGGGCTCCCTGCTCCGCGGGAAGCCTGCTTCTCCCTCTCCCACTCCCCCTGCTTGTGTTCCCTCTCTCATTGTGTCTCTGTCAAATGATAAAAAAAAAAACAATGCACAACACAAAGAAGGAAATGTAAAGCCTGGACTATAGTTAATTATCGATATTGGCTCATCAACTAACAAATGCAACATTTAATACAAAATGTTAATAGGGGAAAACTGTGAGGGGGCAGGGAGGTACATGGAAACTGTACTATCTGCTCAGTCCTGTAAACCTAAAACTGTACTAAAAATAAAGTCTATTTCCAAATGAAGGTTTAGGTTAGGGGGCAGATTCTATGGGTATTACGGTGGTCAAACACACAAGACTTTCTGATCTCTTGGATGGCAGGGGAGGGAGGAATCGAGGACAGTTAGTTGCCAGGGCTTGAGCAACTGGGTAGCTGGTTGGGCCATTACCAGACAGGACACCAACAGAGAGCCCAGTGAACAGCTGGATTTTACGCATCAGGAGCCCAGCAAGGCAGTGGCAGAGCAGGGCTCAGAAGGCAGAGCATCTGCCTCCCTGGCAGGGACTGGCTTCCGGAACTCCAGGGTCTCCCTCCCCTGGGCCCAAAGGTGCCAAAAGCCATTAGACTTAGGAGCCCCACCTCTAAATCCCTGACAAAGCTCTTCCCTTCTACTTGGGCTTTGGCAGGACACACGGTGCCAAAAGACTACGAGGTCCATATCCACAGGGACACAGAGGGGCTGGAGAGAGGCAGTCCCCCACCCTCTCCACCAATGTGCACACTCGCACACACAAACTCCCCAAGGCCACTGGGTGAAGTTTATTGTGAAACCTCGAGGGGCAGCGAGGACAGAATGCGCATGTCAGGGTGGGGAGAGGAGCAAGTGCAGGCTCTAGGAGGCGGAGTCAGAGGCCTCTGAGCTGTCCTTGACGTCGGTGCTTTCTGTGGTCTCGCTGACCTCGCTGAGGTCCTTGCTGTCCCCACCGCTATCCTCAGCAGCCAGGCCCTTCTCCTCACGACAGGCCTCTCCCGAGCTTGGAAGTGAGTTGCCTCTGCTCTCCACCTTGTTCTCGATGGAGCCCAGCACCACGTGCCTGCCCTTCTCCTTCAGCTCCAGGTGCCGCCTCAGCTGCCGCCAGGAGTCCAGGGAGACGCAGGAGGAAGGAGACAGGGCCTGAGTCTCCAGACCACGTGGGCCCTCTCCTGCCACCCACGCTGGGGATGGGGGAAGCCTGCACCTGTCACTTGCTGGGGGCAGCAGGGCCAGGGCAGGACCCTTTCTCCTCTGCCCAGCTGTGTCTCACCCCTGAACCCTGGGGGCCCTAGTTCTCAGCACATCCGAGGGCCTCCTCCCTCCCCTCTGCCATCACGCCTCAGACAGTACAGGCTGCCGCAGAGAATGACATCTTGGGGGCGACAGCCTCCTTCACAGCCCTGCCACGGCCCAGCTCCCCACCTGTCAGCTGAGGAGCGGAGATGAAGAGGGCCAGGCCCCCCGGCTGTGAGGGCACCAGTCCCCTGGGGACACTTACCTCATCGGCCATCTGGGTGAGGTCCCGCTTCATGGCGTATGCATCTTCCCCATCTGCGTAGTACTTGGGCTCCACTTCGCTGATCCTGGGGGCGGGAGGTGCAGAAAAGAACGACCCAAATCAGAGGGCAAATTCTCCTCAGTCTTCTGGCATTCTCGGCCAGTGGGACAGCATATCTACTTTCCCCTGAAGGACCCTTTTGGAGACAGCAAGCCCCATTTCCCTTTGTGCTCTCCGGCAGTTAAGCAGTAAGTAGCCCCCAGTGCCTTTACGCCTCTGCGGGCTGCCACTGTCCTGTGTCCCTAACCTGGCTCGCAAGGATCAGTTTCTGTGGTGTATTATGAGCTGAAGCCCTGAATTTAGCCATCCCCTTCTCTCCATGCCCTGTTCCGTGTCTCTGACTGAACAAGGAAGACTGACTCCTGCGCCTAGCAACTGGAACCGAGGAGGACGGGTGCTGGGGCCTTGGTTCCTGACAGTCACTGCCAGGCCATGTGACCCCCTGCTCTGAGCAGCTTAGGGGCCAAGCCTGCACGGGGAGGGGGTGGGGGGTGGGGAGGAATGTATGTGCAGACTCAGGTACCTTGCCACTGTTTGGAAGGGGCGTGGACTTGATAGCCTAGGAGAGCCTGGCAGCCCTAAGACCTCAGAATTGTTGGCCACCAGAGACATCTGCATCCAGATCAAAGATCCCTCCCTAAATGCCCGTCCCAACGGTCCCTCTTCATCCCCCACCAAACTGAAGCTAAAGCTGTCTCTGTGGGCCCTCCATCCCCAGCCTCACTTTCAAGCAGCTTTCGCCACCATGTACTGTCATATCACTTCCCTGCCAGGCTTTCTCTGTCCTGTGCCAGGCACACAGAGACTCCCATGTCCCCAAGTGGGCTTGCCCTCATCCACCAGGACACCCCAGAACTCTAGATCCCTCCACTGCTCTTGCCGAAGGCCCTACCTGCCTGGACGTGCTTAGGTTTCTGTAGCACCACATTCTCCTTTCTCCCGGTCCCTCTTAGATGCTTCTAGGTGCCAGGTCACCTTGGGCCCTGCTTCTGCTCATGTCCTGGGCCCTCACCTCTACTCCTGAAGCTTTACCAAGAAGCCTGTGTGCCCTCCACCTAGCCCTAGCCGACATCAGGCAACACAGCAAGCCACACCAAACACTCTCCTGCATCACAACACGCAGCTGCTGTTGCCACCGAGACTGAAGACATCCTGGTAATGTGTGGAGTCCACAGCCTGCTTCCCATCTCAGCCAACTCCAGGTCTTTCCTCCAGCCACCCCCATCCCCCCACCTGGAAGGCAGCTCAGCCCATCTCAGATGCCTGGATGAGCCACATCTGTGACCACCCCGTTCCATTAGAAAAGTCTCGAGCTACTTACTGAAAGTTGAGAGTGTTGGAATAGAGGTGCAGGGCGGCCCGGTTACTGCAGGAGAACAAGGCACTGCTGAGCTGCACAGACTTGGCCAGACAGGGACAGCATGTCCAGGTCCAGCCCCTCCTCCTAGCGCCCCCCTCCCCACTAATCCCACTTCCCAGATCTTCTCCAAAAGCCAGGGCACCCCAGGACCCACATCAAGACAGCATCTCCTCCCCGACCCTCCTCCCTCCCTCAGCCCTGGCTTCCACCTCTTCCTGACATGCAGGGAGACGTATTTGGCATTGAAGTTCTCTATCATGGCTCGGGAGGCCTGGTCCATCAGCTTCTGAGCCAGGCCGAGGCGTCGGTGGGAACGCTTCACAGCCTGGTGGGAGAAGGATGGGACCTCAAGGGCTGCCCCAACTAAACCCACCTCCACCCCTGCCAGAACCTGGGCGGGTCCTACGCACCAGCGAGGTTATATGTCCATGGGGCACATCATCCGGATCCTCTTCCCTAAAGCAAGAAGAAAGGAGAGGCTAGAAAGGAGCCTGGTGCAGATGCAGTCACCACCCCACACCCCCGGTGCATACGCAGAGCAGGAGCACCAACTCCTCTGCTGGCTCCAGGGTCGGGGAAAGCTGGGACTCTCAAAACCCCACGCAGCGGCCACAACACAAGCGCAGTGTCAATGGAGCACAATGGAAATGCTGACCATGCTATAAAGAACTGAGCTATCAAGCCATGAAAAGACATGGAGGAACTTTCAATGTGCATGACTTAAGTGAAAGGAGCCAATTCGAAAAGGCCCCCTACTGTATGATTCCAACCATATGACATTCTAGAAAAGGCAAAACTACAGACAGTAAGTAAATATGTCGGTGGTTGGCGTGGGGAAGGGGGGGAGAAGAAATGAAATAATACGGAAGATTTTTAGGACACTGAAACTACTGATTCTAGAACAGCAGATACTTATTATATACGTGTGTCCAAGTCCACAGAAAATACAACACAAAGTGTGAACCCTAATATAAACCATGAACTTTAGTAATGAAGCAATACTGCTTCATCAACTGTCACAAATGTACTCCAAGGTGTTAGCGATAGACGAAACTAGGGGTCAAAGGGCAGGGGGTGTATGGGAACTCAATACTTTCCACTGATTTTGTAAACCCAAAACGGAACTAAAAATCAGTAGATTAATTCATTAAAACAAGAAAAACCGGGGCGCCTGGGTGGCTCAGTTGGTTAAGCGACTGCCTTCGGCTCAGGTCATGATCCTGGAGTCCCGGGATCGAGTCCCACATCGGGCTCCCTGCTCAGCAGGGAGTCTGCTTCTCCCTCTGACCCTCTTCCCTCTCATGCTTCCTATCTCTCATTCTCTCTCTCTCTCAAATAAATAAATAAAAAAAAAAAAAAAAAAAAAAACCCAAGAAAAACCGATACAGGGCAGCATCCACCAGACACACGTGGTGTTGGTGCCCCCCCTCCCAATCCACTCCCAACTCAGGCACCAGGTTTCTGTCTCCTTCCTTGGTGACTCACATTTTGGCCAGGACGTACCCCACAATCTTCCCGTTCTCATCCTCTGCGATGTAAGAGAGCTAGGTGACAGGGAGGAGAAAGAAGTTAGAAAATAACTTCCTGTCAGAGCTGGAGGAGCCCTTGGCAGACACTTGGTCCCACTGCCGGCCTGTCACTGTGTGCATGACAGCAACCGATCAAGTGGCGAGTTTAGTGACAGCTCCTGACCTCTAGGTCCAGTGGCTTGGTTTCCTTCCACACACCCCACTGCTGCTCCTCCCACTTGGATTCTCCCTGGCCTGGTTTTCTTCCCCACCCCCAAATTCCAAAGCTGCCCACCTGGGGCCAGGAAAGGCCATGGTAGAAGTAGTATTTCATCTGGTAGTTCTCCGGCAGACACAGCAGATTGCAGTGCTGCATGTTCATTAGGTCCTCCGGCTGCGGGGAAGGCAGGCAGTGGAATGCAGTCAGGCCAGGGGCTGTGGTGACTAAGTAGGCCTCAGCCACGTTAGAACCCTGCTCCCTGTCTACTCATCGACCCCCCACCCCCGCAGGGCTGGGCGGGCGCTGTGACTGTCTTTGCACAGGCCTGGCGCACAGCCGCTGTGCAAAAAACATCTGTTCCAGGAATGGACGTGAGCGCCAGGAGGTTCCGGGACACCATGCAACTGAGCCCCGACATCCCTGTTCCGGTAGGTCCAGCCCCACGGGGACGATGGCCTTCACCTGTCTGTGCCCTGAGGCCGCAGGCGTGTGGGGCGACCCGCCCGGGGCTCGGCCGGGCCCCTCGGGAGCATGCGCACGCGGCCACGGGGCCGCGCACCCACGCGGCGCGGACAGCCTCCCGTCCCTGTCCCTCACCCTCGCATTGCGGATGTTCATAACGGCGGCGGGGCACGCGGTTCTCAGCGGGTCGTAAACGCGCAGTCAGCTGCCGCCGCTCTCCAAGGCGACACCGGGGCGGCCAGGCCGGGGCTGGGGCTGGGGCTGGAGCTGGGGCTCGGGAATCGCGGGGGCGGCGGCGGAAGGGGCGGCGCGCACCAGGCCCGGCCATCGGCCGGAAATGCCCGCCGCCGAACCCGCCCTCGCGGCCTCTGGGCCAATGCTTGGGACGGGGGCCGGGGCGGGAGTGGGGCCTGTCCGCGAGGCGGGGCGGGGCGCGGGACGCGCCAATGGTCGGGCGAGCCCCGGCGCGGGGCGGGCCTATCAGAGGAGTGGGGCGGCCCGGCGCGCGGGGCGGGCCGGGCCGGGGTCTGCGTAGGCTAGTGCGCTCCAGCGGACTCCGTGCTACCCTCCTCCCGCGAGCCCACAGACGAACGCACACCGGCAGCGCAGCAGGCTCAGTTTTATTTCGCGCCTTGGCGGGCGGGGGTTACGGCGGGAGGGGAGCCGGGACTCGGGGCCAGGGTGAGGTGGCTCAGCAGGGCGCCCAGCATCTCCTCGCACATGGCGAGGCACCTCGGCACATGGAAGCAGCCTGCGGGGAGAGGCAGGACAGCGGGTTGGGAGGCCCAGGGACAGCCGACTGCCCCAAGCCCCTGCGGCCCCCGCCCTTTCTGTCCCCCACTCACCTTTGAAAGGGCCCCCTTTGATGGTGAGAGCGACCTTCCCCTCTTGGGTCAAGTAGCCAAACCATTCCCCGTACTCAGGATCGCGAAACTGGAATAACAAGATAATGACAGCCTGGGCCTGCAGGAGTCTCCCAGGTGTCACAGGGCCAGTAAAAGGGGCGCTCACTGTCCCCACCGCACCCCTACCGCGGGGTCAGAGCCAGGGCTGACCCCAGGTCATGTGGCTCCAGAATCGGTGCTTTTATTATTTTTTAGTTAAGATTTTATTTATTTATTTGACAGAGAGACACAAGGAACACGAGCAGGGGGAGTGGGAGAGGAAGAAGCAGGCTTCCCGCGGAGCGGGGAGCCCGATGCGGGGCTCGATCCCAGGACCCTGGGATCAGGACCTGAGCCGAAGGCAAACGCTTAACGACTGAGCCACCCAGGCGCCCCAGAATCAGTGCTTTTAAAAGCGAGACCGCATCCAGGACAAAGATGAAGGCCTGGGGCTTTTCCTCTTTCTGCCTGGGGATGGGAGTGTGCAGCTAGACAACGGGGGGGGGGGGGGGGGGGGGCCACAGGCTGTGACTTGAAACACTACAGAGAGGGCCTAAGAAGCACCCTGTTTGGGGATGACGAGAATGTTTTACATTTTGATAGATACACAGATGTGGTTACACAGATGCATACCTTGTTATATCTTAGTGAACCGAACACTTCGGATATGTTTTACTATGTATAAATTGTACTTCAATAGAACTGACTTAAAGAAACAAGGAGAACCCTGGTGGAGGTGCTGACCTTCATGTAACTTTGTAGCAAGTTGCTTCCTCAGGGAGGAGTCTGCTGGAGATTCTCTCTCCCCCTCTCCCTCTGCCCCCTCCCACCCCACCACCCTCCCCCTTCGCTTGCACGTGTGGGCACGCACACACTCTCTCTAAAATAAATAAATCTTCCTTAAAAAATAAAATGTATTCTTGGGGCACCTGGGTGGCTCAGTCGATTAAGCATCTGCCTTTGGCTTGGGTCATGATCCCAGAGTTCTGCTCAGCGGGGAGTCTGCTTCTCCCTCTGCCCCTCCCCTCACTCCTGCTCTCTGGCTCACTTTCTCTCAAATAAATAATCTTAAACAAATAAAATGTATTCTTTAAATTTCACTTTATGCAGTTAAAACTGGTGGCCTCTAACACACGTTCCTTATCAATTCATTCACTATTAAGATAATAGCCTCAGGTCTCCTGATTCCTGTGTTTGGAAGTCGTCATTGTGTGTGTGTGTGTGCGCACGCACGCGCGCGCAGTACTTATGGACACATTTAGGATCTCTCTTGATGACAAAGTCTGGCACTGTTAATACCACTGTGGAAGTGAACGTTGGATTCCAATTAGAGGTTAGTGCAAATGAAGGTGTCATTTTCTCCCAGGTTTCGAAGCCCACATACCCCGGAATAAGACCACCTATATGGTCCCTCCTGTGCTGGGATCTACCAATGGAGTGTGGATCGCGACTTTAGAAACACACCAGGAATCTTCATTCATCACTAGGCTCAACGCCCAAGGTGCCCCCTAAGCAGCAGCTAGTACATCACTCTGTTCATAGTGCTTGGCCTCTGGTGGACCCCTGGCTTCCTTCCGACCTCACAACTGATTCTTGTCTCCTTTGCTGGGCCCTCCTAATCCCTCTTCTCTTTTCCTTCTGTACCCCAAAGCTTACTTTGCCTCACAACTCACAGTATCATCTATATTCTTATGAAACCCAAGTGATCGTGGCCAGCCCAGACCTCTCCTGCTTGACCAGCCCAGACTCTGACCCCTCTGCCCACTGCAGCTCACACCCCAGGCCACCATCCTCACCTGTCTCCCTGCCTTTGCCCGTGCTCTACAGCCTCCCCTCCCCCCAGGACCCAGTAATGCCTAAATCCCACAAGGTAACTCCTCTGTGCAGAGCAACCCCTTCTGCCTTTGCTCCTTCCCACTCGCCCCCCAGTCCCGACCTTGATCTATTTTCCAAAGCTGTCATTGCCATCCACATGTTTGTGTGTTTACTTGTTTATAGTCTCCCCCCCCCCACACACACATCAGCTCCAGAGGGGCAGGAGCTGCTTCGCTGATTGCATAGAGGGCACCCGGGTCCAGACCTCCAGGAACTCAGGCCAGCTGAGGGACCATGCCCAGTGAGGGGGAGAAGGGAGTGTGGGATTAGCCTCCCCATCCCGGCCTAGCCTCCTCCCACAGCCCAAGAGAGCCTGGCTGTAGCCCGCCTGGAGAGGGATGGCTGCCTGCTGTTCCCTCCGCACCCACGCTGGGCCCAGGGAGAGCTATGGGCCAGGAAGCAGCACTTACCTGGCGGAAGGTGTACTCAGCCACCTGGTAGAAGAGGTGCAGCAAGGCAGGGTCCCCGCTTTCACTGTAGCCCATGAGGAAGGCAATCATGGCTTCACTGTGTGGCCACCAGAGCTTCATGGCCCACTCCAGCTGAGAGCAGAGCAGTGGCAGGTGTCTGAGAGCCCTGGGTCCCACCCTCTGCCGCCCCGCGAAGCCCATCCTCCAGATCTTGGCTCAGGCTCCAGCCGGCCCAATCACTTGGAGCTTCATCACGGGATGGATGTCCCTGAGGGTCTGAATGGCCCCTCTGAATGGGACTAGCTTCCTGACCCGGATGCACCCCCGAGCCACCCCTTCCAAAGGGCCAGGGTGGGGTGGCCTCCCCTTTAACCCTGGAATTGAAACCCTGTCTGCCTGCTCAGCCTGTCTAAAGCCCGATGGACACCAGCTCCTGCCGATGGCAGGGTCAGTCACCCTTTGCAGATCTCAGCAGGATCAAAACACAAGCAGAGGCATCATCAGATCTAAGGGTGCAAATCTGCTCCTGCTACTGACGCCTGAGAATCACCCAGAGCGCCTTTCAAAGATGAAGGGGACAGATGTCTCAGAAGTGGCATTGTCTGCACGTGAGGTTGAGGGCCGCTGGCCTAGAAGTCAAGAGTTTACCACCAGGGTCACACTGGGCGAGTTCGTCACTCTGAGACTCAGGTCCCCCTCCATGAAATGGGTGATGACAGCGCCCAACTCCCAGGGAAGAAAGCCTTGAACAGGCTAGTACCATGTGGCCCTGGGCACATTCCCACCTGGGTAGGGCAGAGGCCATCAGCATCCTGGAAGTAGAAGAGGCCTCCATGGTCAGGGTCCCATCCAGAGCGGAAAGGCAACAATAGGAACTTGCTGATAACGTGAGCTCGAAGCTTGGGGTCACCCTTCCTGATGGCGTAACGGAGCAGGAACCAGCCAGCTTCCAGCGCATGGCCTGGTGAGTGCTTGGGGTTAAGGCAGGCAGTGGATCCCCCCCTCCACAGGCAGGGGGGTCCACCTCCTGTGCTGACCACAGGTGCCTCCCTTCCTCCTCCACCAACTGTGGGAGCTGCTCTGAGCTCACCCCACAGCCACTCTCCTGCAGAAAGCTTGCCCTCCCGGTCTGTCCCAGACTCTCTTTCCTGCTGCTGACACCCCAGCCTGGGAGGCCTGTCCCGGCTTCTCTGCCTGGTCCTCAGTAGCAGGTGGGGGGTGGAGGGAGGAAGGCAGACCCCAGGCACTCCCGACATCTGAAGCCCACAACCTGACACTGAGCAGTCCCTTCCTCCTGGGCCACCCCCAGCCTACTCTACGCCTCACCTGGGTTCTGGTGCCTCCCCAGGCAACCAGAAAGTTCCTCACTGTCCTCTGACACGTTCTCCAGCACAGCCTGTCCATCCCTCTGCAGAGGAGGGAGGAACAGAAGGTAAAACTGCCTTCAGCTCCTGCCCACCAACCAGAAAGGCCCGCCCGCCCGCCCTTCCCTCTGTCATCTGCAGTCCTGGGCAGGCCTGGCTCAGGGCGGGGGGGGGGGTGGATTTGAGAAGGAGCCCAAGGGCCTGAATGGGTTCTGACCCTTGCCTGGGCCCCCGAGGTGGGAAGGGTGACACACTGAATGGGGGCTGAGATTAGGTCACCTGGGCTGCCCACAGAGGCCCGGAAGAACTTGGGTCTGGCTGGGTTTCCTGCTCTCTAACGTGCCAGGGCTTCTGGCACCTTCCCTCCTGGCCTTGGCCCCAGCAGGCTCCCTGGAGCCCTCTGCCTTTCCCAGGGTCTAGGCTCCTGGGCCCCAGCCATGCTCCCCGCCCCCACCCCCGCCATGTCTCCCCCGTCTGTATAAGGGGGCCACCGAGGCCCAGCTGGGGGTGTGGGTGTAGGCAAAGGAGGTGCCCCAGGGCATAGGGAGTGGGAGTCACCTTGCCCCCCCCCCCCCCCCCCCCCCCCCCCCCCCCGCGGGGGGGGTGAATGCCCCCCCCCCCCCCCCGGGGTGTCCCCCCCCCCCCAACCTGGACATGCCGCAGAATCCTCTGGGCACACCAGTCCCCCAGCTCCGCGTAGTTGCCCGCCAGCTCCTCGTCCGCCTCTCCGAGCTGGTCCACTAGGTTGAGCAGCATCATGGGCACCGCCATGGACTCGGAGGCCAGGGCCCCGGGGAGACGGGGCCGGCCCAGCCCCGACGGGTCCTCCCGCACCCAGTACACGATCTGATCCATCATCTCCACCGCTTCCTTCTGGGTGGGGAGAAAGGGAGACGAGGGGCGGCCCAGGCCGAGGCCGCCCCCCTGCGCAGTCTGGTCCCTCAGGTCCTGACCCGGGGTGGGAGAGCCTCGTCCTCCCACCCGCTCACGGGACACCTTCACCAAGGGCCTCCTCTGGGCCCGGCCCTGGGTTGGGTGAGGGGGGGCAGGGGTGGATCTGCCCCACCCTGCCTCGGGGGGGCTCCCAGTTTGTGGGTGCAGGCCACTCCCAGGCAGTGAGGTCGGGTCTGAAAGCCCAAGGGGCTCCGGGGAGGAGCCAGGGCCGGGTGTGGATTGGTCTCTCTCTGCTGTGTGTGGAATCAGAGGTAAAGACTGCAGGGAGGGGGCGCCCCTCACAGTACAGCACAATGAGGGGAGTGTTGCCAGCAGCCCTGGGGCCATGGGGGCCCAGAGGAAGGACTGACATTGGCAACAGACCCAGCCTGCAGACAGAGCCCAGGGAGGAGGCTTGCACACAGAACAGGAATGCATCAGGTGGCCATGTCCCGCTCAAGTGAGGGCATGGAGACTCATAAGGCAGCCTTCCTCCCACACACCTGGTAACGCGCTTCCCCAGTCACCCGCCACAGCTCGTTCATGGCCATGGTGTAGAAACACTCGCTGAAGATGGTTCGCTGCACCTTGACCGGGCGGCCGTCCCGTGTTAGCGCGAAGGCGCACTTCTTTCCGGGAGGTGCCACTCGGGCATAACGCAGCAAAAATTCGCCACCTGGTGGTTGGGAAGTTGGCATGCTAGAACTCAGGTGAGGACGCCCCCCCCCCCCCCCCCCCCCCCCCCCCGCCGCCGACCCGTCACTGCTTCTCAACCTCCCTAGGAACTAGAGTAAACTTGGAGGTGCCTCTGGGGACATGGGGACATGGAGGGGGCACCTGCTTTCGCTGAATCCAGAAGTTCAGGGCTGCGGAAACGCTCCAGTTTTCGGTACAGGCGACAATACATCCACACCTGTGGGGGAGTAGAGGGAATATGGCTGAAGTGGGGAGCAGCGGGGGTGCTCGGGCCTGGGAGGAGAAGGAGTCCTTAGGTGCCCCCGTCACGGGAGGAGGAGTGTGGAGATGACCGGCCTTGTGCGTGTAGACTGAGGACAGGCCAAGCTGACTCCAGCTTCTGCCTCTGGGAGAGCTTCTAGCCTGGGCACATCCCCTACCTGCCTCCCCTGCAGCCAGACATACTTGAGGTCATCATACACCTGCCCATCTCGACCAAGGCATGTGAAGAAACCCCTGTGGGATGCATAGTATTAGCAAAGGGGGGAAGGGGCCTGGCATCCACCGGCTCCACTGCTCTGCTGGGCTCAGCAGATCTGAGTCAGCTGACAGTGAGGTGGGGGCTCAGGAGGGGCAAAGACCCCTGCTGAGGGCACCAGAAGGGCGAGGCGCACCCATGCTCTTGGTCGTGAGAGTGCTCCATCCAGAAAGCCACCACACGGTCCAGTTCCTGCTCCACACGCTCCTTCCAGGTCTGCAGGGCCTCTCGCTCCTTTTCCATGTCCTGGGGGGAACTCGGGACTTGGAGACACAGCTTCCCCACAGACCTCCCCATCTTCCTAGGTCCCAACCTCCCCAACAGGCTCCTCTGTGCCCCAGGTCACCCCACACTCCAGTGGACCCAGGGCTGCCTGAGCCGTCTCCCCTGGGCCCCCAGGCCTCAGAACCCAGAACTCAGGGTTCCCCACACCCTTGCACGGAGCTGTCCTCTGGCCCGGCCCGGCCCCAGGACTGACCCCACCGTCCTGAGAATCCTCCAGGACAACACCCTCCCCACTACGGGCCCCACCACTGGCCTGCCACACTCGGAGACCCCCGCTCATCCTTCCGTCTCCTCCAGGAAGCCAGACAGAGCTGGTCTTGGTCCCGTGACTGTCACTCAGCTGACCCAGCCGCGCCCCACCCGCCCCCTCCTCCCGGAGGTTCCGCAGAGTCTGGGGGCGGGGCTTGGCGCTCGCATGGCTCCGCCCCCGTGCTCCGGCACCGCCCCACGCTCGCTGGCCAAGACCCTTGAGCCGCAGAGCAGGGCAGAGCTGCAGCAGTGACCACTGCTGGGCGCCCTCGGCTCGAGATCTTCCTGATGGGAAATGCTGGGTGCACTGGCAGGGCACTCTGGGGCGGGCAACACGGGCCTGGCTCCCGCACATCTGCTCCTCCCAGCCACCTCTCCCCACCCTTGAACTGAGTTGGGGGGAGTGGTGGGGGAGGGGCCCGGGCAGGGCAGGGCTGCTGAGGGTGGTGGCCCCAGCTCTTGCTTAGGGGAGGTCCTGGCTTTGGGTCCAGCTGGGCTTATACCCACCCACCCTGCTCACAGAGGCATGTCATTAGTTATGATATATCCCTTCACGCCCAGCCTCTCCCCGTGCTTTTCCAGCACTGTCCCCCTCATGCCTAGCCAAGGACAAGCCTTTTTGATATGTGGAAGGTTCTAAGGTTCCTGTGGATGAGCATGCTGGCCTTGGGTCCAGTGGATGGGGCCTTGGCCAATCCCAAGGCAGAGAACTGGTACCTCAAGGCAGGTGAGTGGAGGGATGGTGGATGTGGGTGCCACACGGCCATCTGACACACACCTGGCAGATCTGCACAGGCCCCCACCCCTCTGCGGCCAGCCCCACACGGACCCTTTTCACCGGCTGGCCGGCACCCTCCCACCCCCAGCCATCACTCCTACTGCTCCAACTTGAAGGGCATGTGCCCACCCCTACCCCCACCCCGACCACTGGGCTCCAAATCAGATCAGAACTGGTGCCATGGGGAAAACAGAGCCATGGTTCCTGGTATCATGATCAACAGGACAGGGCCCAACATGAGACACTGAACCCAGTGGAGTGAGCACCAGGGAGAGGCTTGCCCTGGGAGGCTTCCCAGGAGAGGTGGCCATGAGCTGGCATGGCGTGGGCACACACGCCCAAAGGGCAGAGATGGAACGACTGGATGAGAAGGTAATGAGGACATCTCCCCACGCCCCTTGGGTCCCTAGCACGAGCCCCACGTCCCCGCACGGCTCCTCCTGGCCGGTTGGCACGACCTCCTCATGCCCCCATCCATTTAACCCCAGCTATCCCACCCACGCTAGCAACACCACCACCAGTTGGACTGCCAGAGTTTGTTCAATAGAAGTTCTGCTCCTTCTCTTTGGAGCCTGACGTGTGCATGAGGGAGCCAGCAGCGTGAGGAGCCACTCCTGCAGCACCTGCTGAGTCTCAGACACAGGAACCACCCCATGGGCGTCCCAGGTCTGTCCTGGGGCGCACTCTGGGGGACCTGAGCTCTCAGTGCAAAGAGCCCAGCTCAGCCCTCCCCACCCGTCCGAGGAGGACAGTGGCTGGTACCTGCCAGTCCTCTGTCCCAGTCCCCCGGCCTCTGGGTGGGGAAGGGAGGGAAGGCGATCTGGTCTCTAGACAGGGACTTGGCAGCAACTGCCCAGGGAGCCCCTTGGCCTCTAAACCATGGCTACTGTGGGACCTTTTGTGAGGAACCAGGTCCTGGCCCAGCTCAGTCCCTAGGACTGTGCGCCTCGGCGGAGCCTTGAAACTTGGGAGGCAATCGGGAACCCTGCTAATTGCCCTTTGAGCAAGAGGCTCCTAAAAGTTTGGTGAGCCACGGGGGTGGGTGGTGGCGTCACACCTCCAGCCTCCTCCCTGGGAGTCCTGGACACAGTAAAAGAGCAGGTGGTTATTTCAAAAAAAGTCTTTTAATTGTTCAAAATAGCACAAAACGACATCGCACTATGGTAATATTGAGTCACGGGGGTTACTCTACAATAGATGAACGGGTGTACTGTTCTCAGAAATGAGAGAAATCAAAGGGCGCTCAGGAGAAGGGACAGGGAAAACAACGGGACCAGGCGAGTGGGCTCCAAGGTGACTGACTAAACGTGACATTTTCCACAGCGAAGTATACTATAATACAACAAACCAGAGGCCCCAGAAGATGCGGGCCAGTGGCAGGGGTCTGCGGAGGCCGGGCCCCTCACTGCAGCTCATCTCCAGGGCAGAGATGGGGGGGGGGGTCTGAAAAGATTGGCTGCTCGCTTTAAATCCTTCTGCACAACCCGCTGGCGAGCCTTGCTCAGTGCCTAAAGCTTGGGTGTGGGGCAGAAAGCTGTCTCATGAGCCACACTAAGAAGTGCCCCAAGCCTCCCAAGTTTGGCCCTGGGAGGATGGCCATGGCCCTGCAAATTCACAGACCTGGTGTTGGTAGCCTGCTTCTTCCCCGCGGTCTCTCCTGGGTGACACCACGCATCTGCTCTCCCAGGCTGCTCTCTGAGATGGAGTTGCCCTCCATCCCCTCACCCCACCCCTTTTGAAACTTTTGCCCGTAGGGGGTGGCTGCAGGAAGCAGCAGTTGAGGGTGGCAGATACTCTACGCCAGTTTGCCAAGGAGGGAGCCTGGGGGCTGGTGGGGGGGAGGGGGGGGGCGAGGGGGGGGGGGGGGGGGGGATGTTGAGAGCCCTGCGAACCCAGGACCTGCTCCTCCTCAGAAACCTGACTTTGGGCTCCAGCAGACTCTCAAGCTCAACCCTACAGGTGTAGAGCGATCACCCACGGGGAGTGAGGTCTGACAGCTCACCCCTCCTTTGTCCCAGAGGCCTGGGGACAAGCAAAGGGGCAGACGGCAGGGGCCAGCAAGAGGAAATTGGGCCAGGCAGCCAACACCAGGCCCGCAGGGGAGAATCCACGCCTCTCCTGTGCCAGCTGCCCCCAGCTTTTCTTCCAGAAAGATCCCTGCCAAGGCTTAGCCAAGGAGAAAAAAGTAAAAGTTAAAAAAAAAAAAAAAAAAAGATACACATTCTGTACACAGCTAACAACAACAACAAAAAAAGGGACAAAACCCCACACACTAAGGCTAAAATTACAATAAAAATGTTAACTTCATCAATTCCAACTTAAAAAAAATACAACAAATGCAGCAGTTGGTGGTGTGGCCCCTAGCCCCGACCCAGGGGCCAAAGCCAGGCTCGGTGGGGGCTACTCTACGCCCCGCTGGGAGTCAGGAGATTTGCACAGAACACTGCTCAGGCCACCACGGGCTCATTCCTCCCCCTTTCTTTCTTCTTCCTTCCTTTCTAGCTCTCTAACTGGGAAAGAAGAAGGAAGGGGCAAGGGGTGGGAGTACGAAGGCCGCTGAGACGGGGTTGGACGAAGCGGAGGCCCAGGGCCGGGAGGTGGCAGGATATCCAAAAGTAACAAAGGAAAATAGAACCAGATGGACATTGAGTGCACAGGTGCCCTGCCAATCTTCTCGGAGCAGAGGCAGGGGAGGGGAGCTGGGGGGGGGGGCGCCTTTCTTCTGCTTCCATGCTGCAGCCCCTCCCGCCCTTGGTTGCCCCCCCTCAGAACCAAGGTGACAAACTGCAAGAGGCGTGCGCGTGCTGGAGGCACGTGCGTGCCGTTCCTGCGTCTCGGCTGCTTCATCCGAAGCGTCCGCCTCGCCCCCTCGAGGGCCTCGAAGTTCCGGGCTTGCTCGGCCCCCAGAGGAGGGCACTGGTAGGAGAGGAGGGGAGGGCGCACTGCCTCACTCGCTCACTGCTCTTCCAGCTCTGCCTTCTGCTTCCTCCCACAGCAACGGTAAAATGTGCTTTCTTGAGATTATTTCAAAAACAGAGGGAGAGAGAATGAGTGGCGGCGGCCAGTGGCTCCTGAGGGTGAAGTGTGAGCGCCGGGTGGGTAGGATGGGTGGGCCCTGGCAGGTGGCGTTCCTGAAGCGGGGCTGGGGGGGGTGGGGGGGGTGTCTGGCGAAGAATCCAGGTGCAGGGGAGCTGCCTCTCACTGACCATCTGCCTTAGATTTCTTTGGAGCGGATTTCCTTGGAAGAAGACAAGAAAAAGGAAAGAGAGAGCATCAGCATGGGCCCTGACGATGGCTGGGAAACCAAAGGTGGGCCTCACCGCTGGCCTCTGCCCGGCACCTCACACAAGCTCACACAAGCTCACGCCCTGTGAGCAGCCCCCACCGATGCTTTGAAAGAGACGAGCCCTACTATTTCTACCCCCGCTTCCTCCCAGTAGCTGTCTATCCCCAGCCTTAGAAGGTTCCCAAAAGGGGCTTCCTGCTCACATTTCCGGAGAGGACATGGGCCGCTTGCTGGCTGGCTTGGCGCCAGAGCTGTCTTTACTGGTTTCTGAAAGGAAAGATGGAGCGGTAAGCAGCTCGGCGAGGTGGGAGGGCTGGCCGACTTCAGCCACACAGCAGCCCACAGGCCAAGAGAACAAGAGTGGAGGAGACAGGGGCACCCTGCCCACACCCTACAGAAGCCTGCAGAGAGTGACGGCCCCTCCTGTGTGCGCCACCTCTTGCGGTTGCCCTAGGCCCAGGTAGAGGCCCTCATGGTTCTCCCTGGTTGGCCTCATGGGAACTGGCGCAAAGCCCGACAGGGCATCCTGGGGCATCCATTTCCCACCCTGCCCCCTGGACTTGGGCGTCACCTTGTACCTCCTACTCGAAATTCATAGTCCCCCATCTCACTTCAAAACACCCCTGGGAGAGCTTTCCCCAAACCCGCAAATGAGGCGAGGTGCCCACGAGACCCCGCCACAGCACCCACCCTAGGTCATCTCCCCCTCAACTCCCCCATGTAAAGCTCTCCAGTCCAGCTCGGAGCCGGGTCACCGCACCTCACATGATGCTTGCCCAAGGAGCCTCCCGAACGACACCCACCTTGCAACCACCTCACTTGGGTGGCCGGGCCATAGCCCTTCTCATTGCGGGCGGCGATGCGGAAAATGATGGCGGGCTTGGTGGTGTAGTCGATGTGGGCGTTGGAGAGGCTGGAGGATTGCACCAGGCAGGAGGGGCTGGGCCCACAGTACACCCGCATGAAGGCCAGCTGGGCCGGGGTGGAACTCTTGGGCTCGCCACCGGCCTGCGAGCTCTGGATGGCCAGGTACACCGAGTACTCGATGATTTTGCCGGAGGTCACAGACGGTGGCTCCCAGGTGAGGTGAGCACCATCTGGACTCTAGAACCAAGGGGCCAGAGGTCAAGCCCTGCTGTCTGTGGCCCTTGTGACTATTTCACTCTGCCTGTCCGGGAACAGAGGAGCGAGAACACTTCGCAGCTCCCAGAACCGACTGCTCATACCTCACCCCTGTTCCTGACACAACAGAGCTATTTCACAGCAGATGCAAGGAGCTCTGAGGACATGGCCTCGCCTGCCCCGACCCGGAAGGCAGCCTGACGGAATGACGAAATAACACGAACGGGGACTCAAAGCACAGCCTCCCTTCACCTGCTCTGCCACCGACTCTGTGACCTGGCACTTAGCCTCTTGGTGCCTCGGTTTCCTCATCAGATCCCAGACCTCCTCAGGATGTCGAAGGATTGGATAAAAAAACATGTTGAACGTGGCAGGTAACAGACCCTCACTGAACACTAGCTGCCATGTCAGAGAGGGGGAGAACGAAGACGGGTAGGAGAAGGAATTTACCCTCATCATCCTAGCCATCTGCTGACAGGGCCAGAAGCTGCACCCCAGACCTGGCCCAGCAAGAAGGGAGCTCCCAGTGTATGGACTCGGGCTAGGCCTGCTCGACTCCAGCTGGGCACAGGGTCGCCCCACGGCAAGACTCACTTTGCTGATCTTAATGGCACAGGGAGCCCCTGGGAAACCAGGCAGACAGGTCTTAAAGGCTGAGATCTCGCTGAAGGGCCCCCGGCCGCAGGCGTTGATCCCAGCAACTCGGAACTTATAGGCTGTGCCCGGCTGCAGCTCCTGCTTCTTCAGCTGGTTGTAGTCGGGGACGGTGCCCGAGTCATCCTGGGGAAAGAGGCCGGAAGAACAGGAACAGAGAGAGAAAAAGATGACCTAAAATCCACTGTCGAGAGAGCAGCTCTGGGGTCGGGCTCCGGGGCCAGCACAGCAGTTTCCCACCCCGGGGATGGGGCAGGAGAGCAGCAATGGCGAGAGGGGACCAGCACTGGGCTTCTTTGCAGCTTCGAGGGCCATAAGAAAAGGAAGTGTGTGGAGAAGGCTCTACACCTGGCTGTCCTCGGGCCAGCCCCAAAACGGAAGGCACCTCTGGGGAGCTTCAGAAGTTCCCACGAGCCCCGATACCTGCCTCATGGCCAGGATCCACCCACCCGAGGGCATCGGCTCCCAGGAAAACTTACGTCAGAAGGAACAGCATCATCTGGTGGCAGGAAATAATGTGTCACCATTACATTGGTACCCTTAATGACCCCCACATCAAACCACTGGTTCTCCTTCTTCACAGGCGCTTTGCTGGGCGGGGGTGGTAGGTCTGGCTTCTGGAAGGCGGGACAGAGATCAAACCCTCAGCCTTTGGGGCCCAGAGGCAGTATCCCCTGAAACCCCATCACACCAGACTCACCACACCCAGGGACTCGATGCCATTGGCCACTTCAGTCAGGGTAGCTGCAGCCTGCAGCTTTGCGGGGCTGGCTACCACCACCGGCTGGGGGGCCACAAACGTGTTGGACGGAGCCAAGCCTGTGAGGAAGAAAGACATCAGTGAGAGCGGCCCCAGAATCCTGGCTTCTGTGTGGGGAGCCCTTCCCTTGGGCCAGAATGCACTGGTCATGCCTGTGTGGAAGCGCCCAGACGCTCGCCCCCAGACAGCACAGCTCCCGGGGGGGAGGGGGGAGGCCCTCCTGCTTACTCTCGGTGGCCGTGGAGGGCAGCAGGGCCACGGTGCTGGGGACAGCCGCAGCCAGCTCACTGAGACAGTTGCTCTCGATGGTCGGGTCGTTGAGGCTGTCGGCAGGGGCCAAGGCCTCGGTGGGGAGGTGGTGGTGCTGCTGCTGGGCCTGTGCCTCCTGCAGCTGCTGCTGCTGCTGGACCAGGGCCGCCAGCTCCTGCTGCGTCAGCACGATGGGGATGGTGGTGGCCTGGCCCTCCTGGCCCTCGGCCGACAGGTGGCCCAGCTCCGCCTGCGTCACGGCCGCCGCTGCCTCGGCTGTGTCCATGGGCTCCCCGGTGCCTGCTCCGGGGGGGGGGGGGAGGGCAGAGATACACACACACACACACACACACACACACACACACACACACACACGCACGCGCTACTCAAGAGGAGTGCCAGCCGAGGTGGCCCAGCCACCCCCCACTCCCCTCCTAGCCTAAGGTCCCCTGGATATAGCCTCACTTCATGGCCCACCTGCACCCTGCCCTCCCCATACCAAGGGGCTCTGCCTACTCCTTGGGTGCCAAGTCCAGCCCCCCCGCTGGGCCCGCCCTCCCAATCACGTCTGAATCATGCCACGCGGGCAGGAAGGCTCCGGAACCCCCTGTCCTTGCTCCTCCCAAGGGGCCCATCTTCCCCTCAGGGCTCCCGTCTGGCCTGAACTGAAGAAGCTGCAGTGAGCACCCCCCCACCCACCACCTACCCATGACGGCCTGCTGTGCGGCCTGGAGCACCGCCTGGATGGCCAGGGCCTGGGCCTCTTCCGTGGCCGCGGCCTGAGCGGCTGCTTCGGCAGCAGCAGTTACCGCCAGCTCCTCAGGGGTGAGCCCCGTCACCATGAGGGTGGTGGTGCCCGCCTGGGCCTCAGCCATCAGCTCCTGGGGAAGGGACAACTGGTCTACTTCAGACTGTGTGGGCGGGGGCGGCTGGACCACCACAGTGGCCACCACGGCTGAGCTGGCAGGCTCCTGGCCCGAAGACGGGTCCCCTGTACTGCTCAGATCCACGGCGGCCTGGAGCTCAGGGGTCCGGGAGGCTGACAGGACCTCGGCGGACTCCCCCATCAGGGGCGTGGAGGCGGGCTGCAGGAGTTGCCGTGGCGGCAGCTGCTGGCGAGGCCCTGGCGAGGCCTGGAGTTCCTCCGGGGGCTGCAGGATGTCAACAGCAGAGAAGGGCATGTCAGAAGTTTCTGTGTTGGCTATGGTCACTGTTATCGTGGCCGGGATGGGGACTTCGGTGGTCAGAGCCCCTGGGGTAGCCTCAGTCATTGATGAGATCTTCTAGAAAGGGAGAGAAGCCCCCGTCAGAGGGGAGGAGAGAGTGGCCAGAGCCAGGCAGCCTTCATCTTTCCCCGGAGACCTGGTTTTTCATTCTCCGTGGCCAGCATCACCCCATCTGATGGGGAGGGCAGCAGGTGACTGCGCAACGCGGGGCGGGGGGCGACGGGGAGGAGGGCTGCGGCAAAATAGGAGACCCTTGGGACCTGCTGGCCGATTTTCACCCATCCTCAGAGAGGCATCCTGGTCTAGCCAAAGGGGCGCTCCGGCTCCTGCCATGTCACCCTTACAACTTGTAGCCAAACGACAAGCCACGGGAGACAGCCACGGAAATCAAAGCGTCTCCGAGACGCGGGGGCCTGGGAGACCCCTGCCTCCTGTCCTATGACGCCCCGAGCTGCCCTTTCACGCTCAGAAGAGGGACCGCGGAGCGGCCCTGTGCCTGGTGCGAGAGCGACACCTGGTGTCCGAGTCTGGAACAGCACAGGCCAAAAGTGCAGTGGGCAGCAGGGAGGAGACGCGGGATCCTCCTGGGCTCTTACCGGCACCGAGGGGCCTGGGACCGGCGTGGACTGTGTCACAGTGGTCACAGCCCGCGTCAGCGTAGAGGACACGGTTGTTGTAACGGCACTGGAGCTGGTGATGTTCACGCTGTCACCCTGGGTGCTCTCCACCTCTCCTTGGTCACTGGCAGCTGGTGGGGGATCTGTAGGGGAGGGGAGTAAGCAGAGAGAGGTGACGAGTAGTACTAGGCCAGCAGGGACCTGTGTGTGCGTGGGGGGGGGGGGGGGGGGGAGGGCAGCGGCGCAGGTCAGCAGGAGCCGCAGGGCCTCCAGCTTTTGGTTTTGCCCCACAGGGGACACAGTCTCCTGGAGTACCCCAACCCGTGCTGGGACATCGAGCCCCAAGGAATCCAACTACTGGCCCCTGGCCAGGTGGGTCTTTTAGTTACCACCCCCTCCTCGGCCTCTGAGCTCCGGGCTCCAGGAGACGACTAACGCCACGAGGTCATCTTCACTCACCTTGGTTCGAGCTCATGTTGGAGGTGACGGTGGTGGCCGTGTGCGTGGTCCCGGTCTCGTGCGTCTCACAGGGGGGATTGGAACAGACCCTCTGTGTCGGGAAAGGAGCCAGCAACGAAGCACCGGCCTGGGGGGTGACGGTGGCCGGTGCTGCCACCTCCAGGCCGGACTCTAGGGTCCTGTGGGAGGGAACAGTATCGGGGAGCAGGGCGCCCACACTGACTGACATGGTGGTACCAGTGGAAGTGGTCTGGTGTGTCTCACAGGGGCGGCCGGCAGGAGGCTGCTGCCCTCCCTCAGGCTGGCCCGCACCCCCACTGGAGGTGGCTGTGGTGGGTGTGTGCGTGGTGCCCGTCTCGTGGGTCTCGCAGGGCGGGTTGGAGCACACCCGCTGGGCGCTGCCCGCGTTCGAGGTAGTGGCGGTGTTGGTGGTGCCCGTCTCGTGGGTCTCGCAGGGCGGGTTGGAGCAGACTTGGCTCACGGAGGCCGAGGGGCACAGCAGCGCCTCCAGGGCCGTCACAGTCACGGTGGTGCCAGGCGAGCTCTCGTACGTGGGCGTGGGGGTCCCCCGTGCCTCGCCGGGCTCCCCGGCACCCATGGCAGAGCGGACCGTGGTGGGGGTGTTGGTTGTGTGGGTGTGATGGGCCTCCAGCGGGCGCCCCACGGACACCAGCGGGCTCAAGCCAGCCACGGGGCCATCCTTGCCTCCAAGGACACTGGGTCTGAGCTGGCCGCTCATGGGAGCCAGCTGCACGAAAGCAGTGCCGCCGCGGCCGCCGGCCCCCACCGCCAGGCCCGGCCCGAGGAGTGGGCCAGCCGCGCACGGGGCCGCCCCGGTGGCCATCACAGTCATGGTGGTGCTGGTCACGCTGGTCTGGCGAGTTTGGCACAAGGGCTTCCCGGGACCCTGGGCCCCCTCCAACACCCCGGCAGCCACGCTGACCCGCACCACGGCAGGCGCGGGGCCAGCCATGCAGGCGCGCCGGGCATCTCGCTGCTGGCCGGCCACGGCAGTGGTGGCCGTACTGGTGGTGCCGGTCTCGTGGGTCTCACGGGGCGGGTTGGAGCAGGGGCGCTGCCCGGCCATGTTGGACGTGGCGGTGGTGGCCGTGTTGGTGGTGCCTGTCTCGTGGGTCTCACAGGGTGGGTTGGAGCACACGCGAACCACGCTGCCGTTCTGCTGCCCTACTGTCGAGGTCACGAGAGAAGCAGCCGCCTCCTGCTTGTCACAGACGAACTGCACTTGGGCGGGCTGGGGCTGCCCCCCGAGGTTGGCCACAACGGTGGTGGTGGCCGTGTTGGTGGTGCCCGTCTCGTGCGTCTCGCAGGGGGGGTTGGAGCACACCAGAGTCACGGTGCCCGGTTGCACCTCCCCCTGGCCCGAGTCAGCAATGGTGACCGTGGCCGTGGGCTGTTCTGTAGTAGGCGAGGCCAGAATGGACACGGGGAGGTCATGCACGGGCTGGGCCTCGACGCCACTGGGTGCCGTGATGAGAGTCACCTGGGTAGGCTGGGAGACAGGCTAGGGGAGATGACAGACGGGAAGAGTTACTTCTGTAACTTCCTGTCTGTCCGTCCCTCCGGCCATCCTACAGCGTTACCCATGCTGGGGGGGGGGGGGGGGGGGAGGAAACCATCCACTCAGCTCCTAAAGCGACAGCCCTCGTAAATCCAGGACCTGCTCTCCTTCTGATCCCCAGACACTGACTTGCTCAGGGACCAGGGAAGAGGCACGGCTTCACCTCGAAGGCCATGGGGACTGGGAAGGGGCTGTGGGGTTGGGTCCGAGGCTGGGGCCAGCCCTTGGTCAGGGACAGAGCCCCGCTGACCCTGCACCACACAAAAACCAGCAAGAGATGCTTTGCCACTTAAGCAAATTCAGCTTAAGACGTACGAAGAAAAAAAACACTATGTACGCAGGAAGAGAAATTATTGTATCCTCTACGTTGTAAGAGAAAACATCTGTCCAGAATTCAAAAACTAGAACCACCTAAGACCTAACGTCTTGACACGACAGTCGGATGGTGACTGAGAATCACAGTGGTGCAATAGGGAAGTGCCCTCCCCCACCCCCGCCCCCGGGGTCCACGCGGGTGAGGAAAAGAGGGCCTGGCGTGGGGCCCCAAGACGAAGAGCAAAAGCCTCGGGCTGTGGCTCTTCTGTGCGCACATGGAGTCCGGGACATGCGCCCGCCCACCCCTGCGCTCTCCCAGCTGTCCTACCTGCATGGTAATGGTGGGGGTGGTGAGCCCGCCGGCTGCCGTCAGCGTGGTCTGTGCGGCTGACACGGTGATGGCAGTGGGGTTGATCACTTGGCTAGAGAGGGTGGCGATGGTGCCCAAGGTGGTGATGGGTGTGGCCAGGGAGGCGCTGGTACTGTGGCCCCCAGCTCCGGCAAGGCTGGTGGAAACGGTGCCTGTCACTGTGCCGAGGGTTGTGACACCTGGAGGGGAAGGGGGCAGGGGTGGGGTAAGGCCCGCGGCTGGGGCCTTCCCCCTGCTAGCAGCTTTTCCCCTGGTGGGGCCAGGACACGGGCAGACCTGGAGCACACCCCAGGGGAACAGAAGGCTGGGAGTGGGCACCTCTCCCATGGAAAGGCGGGCCCAGCATCTAAGCTACACACCTGTGGTGCCCTTCACAACCAACGTGGTGACAGCTGGCTTGACGGCAGAGACTGTGACAGGAGTGACCAGGCGGACACCCCCCATGGGCACGGTACGGAGGATGGTGCCCGGCTGTCCAGGGGCCCCCTTTAGCACCACCTGGAATGCCAGAGGAAAGCGCCCCCATATCACTCCAAGGTTGCCCAGACCCTGTGCCGCCCCCTCCCGGGCCCCTCAGGAGGACACGTGTGGCCTGCTGGGGTCCTGGGCTGGACACTGGGGGAGGAGGGGAGGGCCAGGCATGCCTCACCTGAGTCACCCCTTGCTGCCCGTGGCCAGTGGCGATTTTAGGGACAGCTGTGATGATTTTGGCAGGTGCTCCCGTTCCCGAAGTCATCACCTTGGTGGTGATAATGGTGATGGGGGACTTGATGCCAGGACTGCTGGTCACACCTGGGCAGGAGAGGGGCGGCTTGGCCTCGGGGGCTCTTCTCTGTCAGTACCCCTTGCCCATCTCCCTCGTGCCCTCCCACCCACCACCCCTTGACTCACAAACCAAGTACCAGTTACAGCTGCACCCCTGCCACCTCCCTACAAACGTGAAACAAAAGGCGAGGAGAGGAAGAGAGAAAAAAGGCAGAACAGAAGCAAGAGCACGCCACAGCCCAGCCTCTGCCCGCCTGTGTGGCCTTAGCCTCCCTCCCTGTCCGTGCCCTGGAGGCGGCCCCTACCTGTGGCGCCAGCCTGCGTGATGATGGCCGACATGGGGATGGTCTTGATAATGGTGGTCGTGCCAGGCTTGGTGGTGCTCGGGGACACGCTGCTGATGCCCAGGATGGTGGGCTTAGTCCCAGCCCCACTGGCCTGCGTGGTAGTGATGATGGTGGTGGGCTTGCCATCTGCGGAGGTCACTAGCTTCAGGATGGTCCCGGCCGGCAGGGGCCCTTTGGTCTGCAAGAGCAGAACAGGCAGAGGACAAGGTGAACTGGCGTCAGTGCCAGGATGGAAAGTCTGACACCAAGTCTGCTCTGGCCCCTCTCTACTGGTGGCCCGAACAGCTCACGGAATGCTCTGAAGACTGGGAGAGATGGGACCAAGCCACAGGACTCTCTGTGCCACACATGCTTGAGGTCTTCTCTAGGCAGGGAGGTGAGTTCTTCCTGCGGCCCAGTGCCCCCTACTTGTGTCCGAGTCTGGGGCCCACAAGCTCACCTGGATGATCTGAGTCACTGGGCCTGTAGATGCCTGGCCCGTGACTGCTGAAGTCTGAACCGGTTTGGTCTGAACCACTGACATCACTTTGCCCAGGTTGGAAATCTAAAAAGGAAAGGATGGAGCAAGGAGTGATACGGAAACCAGTCAAGAGCACAGCTTGGGTTAGGGCTCTCCTGGCACAGGCCCAGGGCAGCGCCACAACCTGGCAGCTGTCACATGCAGCAGGGTGGCACCTGTCACTCACCAGAGCACTGCCTCCTGGGACAGAGATGGGGCTCTTCACCAGGGTGATGGTCTTGGTGACTCCACCCACCACTGTGGTCACCACCTGGGCTTGCTGGGCCACTGTCACAGTCCCTGACTTGTGGACTGTGATGATGGGGCGGGTGGATGTGTTGGCAGCAGAGGAGACTGACGTCCCCACCTGGGCAGCTGCAGTCTTCAGCATTCGAGTGGCTGGGTTGCTCACCTTGAAGGGGCAGAGACGGGCCAATAAGCAGGACAGAGAGTCCGAGCCCCTGCCCAGAATGTCCTGGCAGGCCCATGGCTCCCTCCCCCGCCTGCATGCTCTCCTACCTCCCCCCACCAACCCACCCGCAGAACGGCTCAGCTTGGTTTACCTTTTAGTGAAGCAAGGGAGGACAATGGCAGACAGCACACCTAGCCTAAGGCTGTCCCAGCCCCAAAAGTAACCTCTTGTTCCACAGCCCACGGCAAGCAGCAATTATGGGCCAACAGCCCTGCAGCTTGGTCCAAAGCCCGGAAGGAGTGACCACTGTCATATCCCACTGTCCAGAAGGCCCCCGTCCCAAGGCTGCTGGCTCTGATTCAGGCCTGAGGAGTGCTCACCATGACTGGCGAGGAGGCCACCTTTACGGTAGCCGGGAGGGTGGTGGTGCCAGGCGTCACAGCCACGGTTTTGACGATGGTG
The DNA here is from genome assembly GCF_003265705.2 of Callorhinus ursinus. Lineage (NCBI taxonomy): Eukaryota > Metazoa > Chordata > Mammalia > Carnivora > Otariidae > Callorhinus > Callorhinus ursinus. Next base: position 3,397,911 of record NW_027397146.1, read on the forward strand.
GTGCCTGCTGGGACACTCAGCACCGTGGGCGCCGAGGAAGGAGGGATCTTCTGCGTGGCGGCCGCTGCGGCCGCCAGTGCGGCCATGCCGCTCATCTGTGGGCTGCTGCCAATCACCTGCGGCGGGCACAGCGAGCATGAGCCCACTGAGGCCACCCAGCTCCCTGCTCCAGACGCTTCGGCAGAGCCCAGCAAGACGCTCGGCCCTGCCCAGGGAGCCTCCCTCCTGGCCCAGCATTCCTCTCAGTGGCATCCCTCAGCCCCAGCCCGGCCTCCTGCCACTGGCCAGGTGCACAACCCAGCGGCAAGCGTCTGCCAGAAGCTCTAGGTCTTTTCTGAAGACCACGGAGTCAGATAGAGCTCTCTCCTCCTGGCGCCGGGTCAAACCCCAGCTGGCTAGATTCTCCCCTCAGGCTTCCAAACAAGAAAGTTCATGCTTAGGATGCCCTTGTGTGAGTCAGATTCAGACAGCAGGGAGGTCCTTTTGAGGCATTAGCTTATTAATTTATTATTAACTCAGTAATGACAGGCTGCCTCCTCTGTGCTTCGCAGCCGAGAAAAGCCCAAGCTGGGCGCCATCAATCGCCAGGACGTCCCACCCTACCCGATGGCTCCTCACCGTCCCCTGGGCACTCTGCGTTGGCACAACCATTCGCACGCCTGCAGGAAGGGAGGTCACGGTGACGGGGGCTTTCCCAGCCTGGCTGGCAGGTCTCATGGTGACCAATGGGGTTCCTGTTGTTGCCTGAGGACCGGTGACTTTGAGAACAGCGGGAACACCTGGCGAGGGAAGCAGGTGGCTATCAGCGGAGCCCCAGACCTCCGTTGTGTTCAATGTGTAAATGTGAAGCGCTTCCATGACCCGCTTGTGCGTCACGTAGGGTCCTTCCGGACACCCTCAGGGACTGGCTCCGTCCCAGCACTCGGCGGCCCGAGCCGGTGCCAATGACCATCAGGCGTGCTGTCTTCAGCAGCCCGCGCTCAGGCACACCATCTCCTGGTGGACTAGCCCCTACCCTCAGGCAAAGCACCAGGCCCCCAGCTCACCTTGAGTCCTGGCTGCAGTGGGCACGGAAATCGAGCTGCCAGGCACTGTCGGCAAGACCTGGATGGTGGTGGTGGTCGGGGGTGCGGTGGCAGCCTGGGGCAGGAGCGTGATGCCTACTTGGGTCAGCGGCTGCACAGCAGGTGCGGCTGCTGCTGGGGCAGGGCTCTTGGGAGGGTTGGCAGGCACAGACGGGACTGGATTGGGTGTGGGGGAGGTGGCAGTAGCAGCCGTGGCAGGAATGTCATATTTCTGGAGCTGCAGAAGGTAACTGTCGGCTGTCGCCACTGCCCCCCAGCTCACCTCCAGGGAGTTGGTGTTGGCTCGTACCAGCTGTACCCGGGCCGGGGGCGGTGGCTTTTCTGTAAGAGAGCGCAGCTGGTGAGAAGGGAGACCAGCAGAAGGCCCCACCCTGGGCCTCAGCTGTGTTGTGGTGGCCTATGGCTCCTATCCAGCTGCCTTACCTGTCTCCAGGTACCAGAGGTCCTTGCAGCAGACCTGGTTGTTCCAGGCCTTTCGGTAGCCGTCGCGCCCACTCCATATGTATAGGCGGGTATTGATGGCTACGGCACAGTGGCCAGCTCGGGCCCGGGGAATATTGTCCTCCAGCGTGTCCATCAGGATGGTCTCCCAAGCCATGGTATCTGGGGAGGGTGGGAGGGGGAGGTCAGCAAGGGGGCAGAGGAACCCACAACCCCCAGTGGCCCTTTGCTGTCAGGGATGGGGAATTAAAAAACAGGAAGTCATCAAAGATTATTAAACTAAGAACAAACGAACGAAAAATAACTCAGTATGGCAAAAAGACCATAAAAGATAAAATTATAAACCACAAACTACAAACTGGGAAAACTATTTGAAACGCACAGCCAAAGGTTTCAGTTCTCGCACATCAAACAACACAAGAGCCTATAGAAAGAGATGGGCACAGAGGAACGCAAGTTACGGAAAAGGCGACAGAAGGCTCTAAGGAGAAATACATACCCTCGCTCAAAGTAAGAGAAATGCAAACTGAAACCGTAAGGCGCCTGGCAGTTTGATTCTCCTGCCTGTTGCAGCCGGGGCTCCAGGTGAGCCGGGGGGGAGGGGGGGGAGAGGGGGCTGGGGGCGGGCCCGGGGGGGAGAGGCAAGGGGGGGAGAGTCAATCACCTATCAGACCTGGTGAAGAACAGTGTACCGGCGGCACCTACATGGGTACGGCCTCTGTGCAGGACAGCTTGGCAACGGCCTTCAACAGCGAGTCTACCTTTAGGTCTTTACCCTTCAAATGCACTTGCACGTAGGCGAGGACAGTGCAAGGATACTCACGGAGCAGCGTCTGTGCAAGTTTCAACACCTTGATAGCAATTCAAAAGAATGAGGCCGCTCGCCGTGCGGGGATGGGATGGTCTCCAAGACAGAATAAACCGAAAAGGCCAGGCGCGGCGCGGCGCGGCGCGGCGCGGCGGAGGGCAGGCTGCCGTTGTGTTTGTTTGTTTATAAAGGAACCTACAAACGATGCTGGTATATGTAGAAAAATCCCTGCGGGGTGGATGACAAGCCCCCAACATGGCTGCCTCTGCAGAATGGGGGGCGGGAGGGAGGCTCTGCACGGTTAAGCTTTTGTACTTTCAGATGTCGGACCATGTGTAGGAAAAGAGCCTATTCAAAACATGAAAGCGAGCACCCCTCAGAGTGCTCTGACCAGTGGCTACTTCTCGTGGATTCTAGAGGCACGGGCCTTAGAAGCAGCTTCGCTCCCTGCACACCCCACACAGCTCTCGGGACTGAGGAGGGCCAGCCTCCCGCAGCCCTCCGCAGGCCACTCCGAGCCCGAGGAGGCCATACCCAGGTTGAGACAAGCCAGTGTGTTGGTACACTTCCACTCCTTCTCGTGTGTGGCCACTTTGACGTCATCCATGACGAGAGGCACCCAGCCACCAAACACGTACATTCTGGGACGAGGGAGGGAAGAGTAGGAGAGGGTTGTAGAGGAGGTGCCAAGCTAGAGGCCACCTATTCCATCCAGAAAGTTCTAAACACGCTTGGTCCTCCAGCTCTCCCCAGGAGAGTCCCCCAGGATGCATGAAAGCTCTTGATGCAGCCCTCTCCTTGGTGGCTCAGCTCTCACAAGAACTGTGTCACCTCCACCACGTGGCATTGTTACTTAGCTCATCTAAAGCTCACCTCAGTCCCCATCGCTCTCATATGCGCTTTGGGACCTTGGCGTTGACAAAGACACCCAGCTGCTTGTGTAGAGTATCTAGAACAGTCTGCGCCCCTCTACCCCGAGGTCTGTCTTGATCTCCCGGGGTCGTAATGTAAAGACGGGGCTGCAGAAGGCCAGCCCAACCAGAAAGAGGCCTCCTCAGGCCTTAAGAATTGCAGGAACAAAACTGAGAGCCCTCTGGGGGCGGGGGTGGGCTAGGAAGAGAAAAGCCATGGCCAGCTACTCACTTGTTTCCTATGGTTGTGGCTGAGTGAAGACTTCGAGGAAGAGGTGCCACCCCGCTGAGACTGGGCTTATTCCACGTCAGGGTCTCTGTGCAGAGCAACGGAGAAGGAAGGGTTACCTACACTAAGTCAGACTCGGGCCCTCTGCCCCAGAGGCTGTTCCCCAGGTGCAGGGAAGGCTCTGGAAAGTGGGTGCCCACCAAGTGCAAGAATTCCATGCCTGGCCTCCCTACAGCCCAAAGAGGCCCTCTGGTCACCAGGTTCCAGCATTTACCAAGCTCGGTTCACAATCCTGGCAAGTACATCTCGTCCGACACTTACTGAGCACCTGCTATGAGCCAGCACTGCTCTCGGGGGTTCGGGCTGGAGTGGAAAGCGCACCCTCAAAAGGCACTGCACTCCACGAAACGCGTCCACCCCCATGCTGCCTCCACGGTCTATGGACCGAGCGTCGGCAAGCGCTGTGCTGCTAGGAATTTCGCTCACAGTAAACGGTTTCCTTTGAGTGCCAACACTGATCTACAGTCCAACGTAACCCTGCAGACACATCTCCCCGCAGCCTTCCTTCAGGCCAAAAACCTGACCTTTTTTCAACCACTCCTGATATCCACCCTGGTTACGAGCCCAAGTAGTCCCCGGAGGTCTCATGGGTCTCTCAACATCCCGTTTCACTGTGAGAGACCCAGGTGCGTCACTCCTATTACAGTCTCATCACTGACGAATTGACGGGGACGAATGCTACCTCATCTGGCCAATTCCATCCTAGAAAGGCCTTCACCCCCTTCCCTTTACCCTCCTCTGAGAGAGCAGACCAGCTGAGCCAACTGAGCCTTGCTCTTTCTTAAAAGCAATGCCACAAGCCCGGGGCCAAGAAGAGCACAGCCACCAACAGGCTCCTGCTCCCACCCCGCCACAACGAGGAGGAGCTAAGCGGCACGCTCACTCCACCTCGCTGCGAGCCCCATCTCCCCACCCCACGCCGGCCGCCCCACAGACTAGCTTGGCTCCAAGGCTACCGGAGTAGCAGCACCCACGTCTTACCAATGTCCAGGGTCCAGAGGTCCCCCAGTCTGCAGCCACTCATCCCTCCATAGATCACCAGCTTGGACTTCTTATTGTCTTTCTCAGTGTAGACCACAGCAGTATGTGACTCCCGGGGTGGAGGCAGGACGCCATAAGTGATGGGGATGTCCCAGGCTACCACTCCGGAGCCTGGCCGCAATTCCAGGATGTATAAGTCATTCAGATACCTAGAGGAAAAAGGTCAGTTATGGCAAGCCCTGACTCCATGCACCAGAGGCCTCACCAGCTCCTAGGGGTGAACAGCAGACTCCTTCGGAGACAAAGGGGGCTAAGTCACACGAACTCCAAGTTCTTCTACCCTGAGAAGGGGCTGCCAGAAGCTCCCAAGGATGTGTGTGAGTCCAAGAAGAGCAGTGGGATGGGGTGTGCTGAGCCGCCTCGCACACAAAACTGGGCACCATACTAGGGCCTCCTAGGGTAAAAGGGGGTGCCAGTTTGGGACTACCTTCAGACTTCAGAAAGGTACTTGGCCCCCGGCCTTGGAAAATACCATCATTAAGACTGCAGGCAGCAAAGGCTAGGAAGGAAAGCGCCAGCTCTAACTTGGTCTGAGGAGCAGGGACCAGCTGAAGGCAAGGTGGGTTTTGGCCTCCTGGCCCAGCCCTCCTGCTGAGGAGGGAGCCACCTCCTCTGAGTTAGAGACCTCAGAGCCAGAAAGCTCCCTATAGGGTATCTAGCGTCACCCTCTCATTTTACAGAAGAAAGGGACTTGGCACGGTGGAGTTGGCTGGTATGTGGCGAAGCACACCCACTCTCATGATTCCACATGAAAGGGACAAAGCCTCACCTCGGAATGTTGTTCTTGGGGTCCTCACTATCGTTGGCCAGACCTCCAAACAGGTAGCACTTGTTGCCCACAAGGGAGAAGCTGTGCCCAAGCCGAGGACATGGAGGGGGTCCGTTTTTGGGCGTCTTTGCTTTGAGTCTCTTCCATTCCCACCGGCTTGCCTGCAAAATCAAGACTCAGGGATTGAATCAGGGATGAGCTGGTCACCATCAGGGCCTGGGCCATTTGTCGGGGAGGGAGGAGCCGGGGGGGGGGGTGTAGGTAGGCACCTGAATGGAGTAGGAAGGTCCTGCAGCCTCCCCTCCCACCCAAACATTGGGAGCGCACTGTGGGCCATTACCTGAAGCTCATAGAGGTCATTGCTGTATTTCCCATACTCCACCATCCCACCAAACACCAGCAGGCGAGTCCCATCACACACGAAGCCATAGGCTGCACACCCGGGGGGAATGTCCCCTCTCACGGCTGGGATGAACCACTGGTTAGTCGCTGGGGAATGAAAGGAAGCAGAAGTCAGAACACCTCAGGAAGTCTTAAGAACCAGAGCCCCCACTCCTCTTACTCCCCAAATCCAGCAGCCTGCAAAACGTGGTCTGAGAAAGGAGGGGCCAGCCCTCCATCCAAGCCATCTTCTAAGCCCCATGACCTCAGAGGCCACCTCAAAACAGCCTGCAATCACCCAGCTTCTCATCAAGGTCGTCTTAATAAGCAGGAAGTCACTAACCAAGATAATTCATTAGCTTCTGGGAATGTGGCCACTGACTTCCTTCCCCTACCGCTCAGTGGGTCCAATATTGGAAAGAAATGTCTAACACCCGAAATACCCTCTCAGTGGCCCTGTGCACCTCTTCCTGGGGGCGCAGGGCTACACTCTAAGTGGCTCAAAGAGTGACTGTGGCCAGCTGAGGGAGGCCAATCAAGGCAGCCCAGCCTGCTGGCTGAGGAGAGCCAGCGGGGGAAAGAATCAATCTCTGCTGGTGTCTCCTAGGTGATGGTCCACACCACCCACCTTTCCCCTCATGTCACACCCATGCTGATCTAGAACATTCCTGAAAGCCAGAAGTGGTGGCTGCAAAAGCTTCCCCCAAATCCATCACCTCTAAGTGGGGGTGGGGTGAGGAGGCCACCACCAAAGAAGAGGGTGAAGGAGAAGCCCTCCCTTGCTCCACCCAGCACCCCGCTCCTCCCCTCACTTCAGGCTTGCATCCTGGGTTCAGCTCCCCGTACACCTGCCATGCCAGGGCCTCCCAAAGAAGTGAGAGGGCGCACATTCTCCTCTTTTGAGGGATCCTTTTCATTACACATTATTTAAAGGACTATCCCTGGGGCACCTGGGTGGCTCAGTCATCAGGCATCTGCCTTCGGCTCAGGTCATGATCCCAGGGTCCTGGGATCAAGCCCCGCATCAGGCTCCCCACTCAGCAGGGAGCCTGCTTCTCCCTCTCCCACTCCCCCTGCTTGTGTTCCCTCTCTTGCTGTGTCTCTCTCTCTCTCTCTCTCTCTCTCTCTGTGTCAAATAAATAAAATCTTTAGAAATAAATAAATAAAGGACTGTCCCCAAACAACATGCTACACTCCCTCCAAAAACCTCAAACCGGGCACCAGATGCAGATCTGATTCCACACGCCTAAAACTGCTTTTGGTCAAATGTGAGTGACTTGAGACTGAAGCACCCGGTGGGTGGACAAGGTACCGGAGCATGAGCAGCCCTGGAGTCTGAATGGGGGTTAGGATCATCCCACAGGGAGGGCCTTGGGAGGCCCCAGCTGCTCAACTGCTTCTCAGCCTTTCTGTATAGGCATGTACTTAACTTGGTCCTTGATACATCTCTTCTGCACACTAGGTAACAAGTCCTACATACACGTCAGCCAAAAGGCCCGCCCTCACCTAAAAGCACACTGTACCTCCTGAGAGTACAGCCTTCCCTGGGGTAAAAGTGCCCCGCCGCTCACTGCTACCCAACTCTACAAGTTGGTTTGGAACAGGCTGTTGATCCTCCCCCGCGCCACCTACCCCTCCTCCATGGTTCAGTGGCGTCACCGGGACTCCAGGATGAACAGCAGCACCCCCGCCCCCCCTGCCGTCTGCCACTCTCCTGGTAGAGGTGCAGCACTGTAGTGCCTGCGGCATGCGCGTGCGCCCAGACCCTGGGCCCCAGCTCACGGCCTCACTGTCATCCCCACTGCGAAAAACAAACCAAGAACGGCAGCAGCTTTCTCCACCGAGGCAAACCACCATGCACACACTAGAAGAGACGGAATTCCATCCAAGTTACTGAGATAAAAGCTAAAAGAAGCCTTGGAGACTGCCTCGGCCAAACCCCCTCAGTTGATAAGGAACAGAGCCCAGGAGGGGAAGTGACTTACCTGAGGTCACAGAGCAAAACAGACACAGACAAGAACCTCGTCACCAACTTACGCTTGATCTTAGCCAAAAGGTCAAGAAGCAATACCCCGTCACCAACTTAAAAGTAATCACTAGGTACCCACCCAAGGGCTCCACGTACAGGGAGCTGTCGGCCGCCCTCACTCGCCTGAGCACCCTCCCAGCTGCTGCACAGAGCTATGGAGCCATTACGGGGCCAGTGTTCAGGGCTGTGACAAAGCTACATGGCAAACAGGGTCAACCCACAGCTTTCCCATCGCGCTCTAACCACGGGCCCAGCTGGCCCGGCTAGAAGTGACGTCCCAAGAACTCACGATCGCCAGCTCATTTAAGAAGAGCTGATCTAGGGGCGCCTGGGTGGCTCAGTCGTTAAGCGTCTGCCTTCAGCTCAGGTCGTGATCCCAGGGTCCTGGGCTCGAGCCCCGCATCAGACTCCCTGCTCAGCGGGAAGCCTGCTTCTCCCTCTCCCACTCCCCCTGCTTGTGTTCCCTCTCTTGCTGTGTCTCTGTCAAATAAATAAATGAAGTCTTTAAAAAAAAAAAAAAAGAGCTGACCTTGTTCTAGAACACTCAGGGCAAGGACCCTCCACACCGCTGTCAAGAGCAGTCTGTCAGGCAGCACCCGTTTCTGGTATGAGGCCACAGCCCCAGTTCTGCCCGTGAGATGGCACAGCCGCCGTCTCGAACACACCAGCTGCTCTCAGTTGCCCCGTAATCATATTATCTCTAGCTCATCGAGCGGGGCATCCTGTAACCCAACCTCTGGGTCCCACATTCTCCACTCGCTCTGGCTTGTCAGTGCGCTCAGCCGGGAAGGGGTTTGAGGAGAGGAGGCCACCTGCACACAGGACCCTTCGTGGGATGACCAGAAACATGACTCCATCTTCTCTCTCCTCGGCAAGCCTGAAACCGCAGCTTTGGGGTTTTATCAGCTGCCCCACCCCTTTCCTCACTAGCCACCTCCATCTGTAGTCGCTCCTGTCAACCTCTACACATCACCCCCTAGAGACTGTACCACACAGCTGGGGAGACAGTCCACCGGTGGCCTTTTTGTTCGCTCTGTCACGCCAGGGCACTTCCCGCGTGGCGGACGCAAGGCCAAGCGCAGGGAGGCACAGACAAGCCCACTCTCACCCGCAAGCTCCCAATCTAGCAGGAAGGCTGCCGTGCCCTCCACTCACGATGGGAGGAGCGGCCTGGGACACGTCTGCAGCACACCTGAGCTTGGGAGCACAGAACAGGGCAATGTGGCAGAGGGGACTTCTCAGAAAAGGTGAATTTGGAGCCAGGCCTTGAAGGGTGAACAGGATTTCCTGACAAATGAAACTAACAGGCCCAATCAGGAAGTGACTGCAAGAGCCCAGTTAGAAGAGAGGAGGTCTCAGAATGGAGGGGGGAGCATATTTGAGAAGAGCCTAACTTAGCGGCCAATTAGCTACAGGGACAGAGGCACAGGAAGGTGTTTCCAAGGCGGTGGCCTGTGCCTGTTAACTGAAGGAAGAAACAGCCCAACTGTCTCCATGAAGATCTATACTCCAAGCGCTCCCGCGTGACCCTACCACCAGCTGGCAGGGTGACCCTAGACCTGTCACTTCCCCTCTCGGACCCCAATTTCCTCATGTGCAAAAACAAGGAAGTTCCACTAGATGTTTTCCAAGGCTGTTAACAGTCACTAGACGTTAAAGAACCACTGAGGCAGACCAGCCTTGGGCAACTGGTTTGGTGACCAGCCACACCCTCCCTTCGCCAGGGCACACCCCACCGTCAGCACCAGGTCCTCTCCATAATCCGCTTTGCTACGCTGAGATAAAATTTCCTAAGGCCAAGGACAGTAGCTACCTCAAGACCTCCCAAAGGCCAGTCAAGTGTCCCACAGCTGCTGTGATAGCTGTCGCCAAAGAGGAAGGACACACACCCTTCAAATGTCACCCCCAGATCACTGAGCTAACCAAGACAGCGAAGTGCTCACACACGCCCTGAACGCGCCCCCTGGAGCCGTTTATCTTAGCAACAGGGAATGCTTCCAGCCAGATCAGCTCTCTCTCCACAAGGTCTCTCATCCCACAAAAGGAAAAGTGCAAGAGAAGAGGCATAAGGAGGATATGCTCTGACCTGATTTAAAACAAAACAACGGCAAGCAGAAGGGCAGCTGTCGAGGCAACAGCTAAGGCTCCCAGGCCCCTGCGTCCGTGCCCCCACTGGTGGAAGAGGGGCATCTCTCCCGAGGAGAACGCAAGAACCTTGCAGCTACAAGAACCACAAGCAGACACCAAACGCTGGACAAATTCCTGCTCCGTTCAAATAATGAGCAAACCCTCAGAGGAACGGGGAGTTGGGTCTGCTAGTGGCTCTCCTGAGAAGTTGCCTGAGGAGTTGATTAGCGCAGTTTCCAAACTGCTAACCTGGAGGAATCCAGGGCTGCAGCCCTTTGGGGAAGGCTGGCTAGCCTCTACTACATGACATTACCCTTGCAGATGTGGAATGAATTAATGTCAAAGTGGCCAATTCATTTTAATAAACTAATGAATATGCAGAAGCCCCTGGAAGCAGTGGACTTTAGAGCTGATGGTAATTAGGCCCCTGCCCTACTTTCTAAAATTGTATTTCCCTGTTAAGGAGCCTGCTCCAGGCCTTATGAGAATCAAGTCAGTCCAAAGAGTTTAGAAGATTCTGCTCAGGGCAGTGGCCTCTCTGAAAGAGCCCTGCCCCTCGGCCTTGCCTTACTGAGCGAACTGCCGCCGCTGCCGCAGCTGTCTGAGCTGGCACTGGGCACCACCAACCAGCCCAACCTCGCTGGGGGCAACAGGTGCTGAGACCCGGAACGCAAAGGGTCACCTGCAACCCACCAGCCTTTGAAAGTCAACTTAGTAGGGGCAACAACCTACAGGGAGCAGAGAAAGCTGCACACTCTGCCTCAGGGGAGGGAGAGGAGGGCACCCAACCCTCACCACGCTAACCACTTCTCCCTTGGGCGCCAGCTCCCCACCCCAGAGCAACCTCAAAGCTGGGAGGACGTGCCCAGATTCAAGGACCTGGTACCGCCAGAGCCCTGGGAAAGAATGGACCTGGAGCGAATGGACTCTGCTATAGATGCGATGCCGGAGGAAGAACTGGAAAACAGCTCCCAGCCACCACCAAGCTGAACGCATTCCCCTGCTGCAAGAGGGGGACTTCCTAAAAGACCACTGACAGGTGTGTGGGTGTGTGTGCGTGCGCGCTCGCAGCCAGCCTGTGCTTTTCCCCCAGAAGAGTGCACGCGGGCCCGCTGGCCTCAGGGAGAATGCCTAGCCCCTCCTTCTGAGCAAGGCGAGGTGCTGTGTGCCATGGTCCCTTCAACAGGCAGCAACACAGTGTGCAAAGCAGGCCAAAGAGGCCACTACGGGCAAGAGGCCACAGGAGGATGCGGCCCAGTCCCAGAGCTAGCAAGGACGCTAGGCAAGGGGCACGCACAGCAGCTTTCTGTGTCCGGAGAAATCATACTCCTCCCAATCAACGACACCCTGGGTTTGGGGGAGGTATGAAAATGGGCAAGGTAACGTCAACCTCACAGAAGGAGGAGAGGTAAGGACCCACCTAGCCCACTACGGATCACTGGATTTCACCTCCTACACTGGAGGGCCCTAGATCAAGAAAAGCAGCAACCTGAAGAGAAAAACACTACAGAAGTAAACGGCGAAAGGGGTAGACAGCAATGCCGCCCTATCTGTGAGTGCCCAAGGCTCCTGCACAACCTCCGAGACGGTTACCCAGCAGGGCACACAACCCCTCCCCCCCCCGTCGGGATTAGGGTGCTCAACTCTGCCCCTAATCCGTAATCTAGAAGCCTGTCATTTCTCCCGAATAAGCATCAAAGATGAAGAAGAGCTGAGCAGGCGCAGGAGGAGGGAGGAAGGGGGTGGGACTCTGCCTGCGCCAAAGGGACGCATCCGCCAGCCCGCCCGCCCGGCGGGGTAACGGTGTGTGTCTCAAGTCAACGCCGGCGACGCCCCCGCCCCCTCACCAACCGGACTGGAGAATTCCTCTCGGATAATGAAAAGCACTCCTCAAATACAGGAGCCGAGGGGGAGGGGCAGTGGAAGAACGGGGAGAGAGAAGGAAAAAGAAGAGAAGCCGGGCTGAGCAAAGGGTCGCGGAACAGAGAAGAGAGCTGATCAGTGCGGAGGGAGAGGGAGGAAAGGGAGGGAGAGAAGGAAGGAGGGGAGGGAAAGAGAAAGAAGGGGAGGGAGGGGGGAGAGGAGGGAGGGGAGGAGGGAGAGGGGGGAAGGAGGAGGAGAGGGAGGGAGGGAAGGAGAGGGAGAGGGAGGAGATGGAGGGAGGGAGGGAAAGATCCCAGGACCCAGCGGGCTTTGCACTCACCCGTGTTGTACACGTGCAGTTCGTCCACTATCCCCTCGTTCCCGCCGCCAAACACCACGATGAGTTCCTTGATGGCCACGGCTCGGTGGCCGTGGCGGGGCCGGGGCACTGGACCCGACCAGCCCACCACTCGCTTCCAGCGGGGCTGCAGGAGAACCGCTGGCGAGTTGGCGGGCGACACGGCCGAAGCCATAGTTCCGGGAAAGGCCGCAGTGGGAAAAAGTCACCAAGCGGGAAGGGAACCCCCCAATTCCTCTCTCACACACCCCCTTTCGTCTAAGGTAGCTCTCAACGGAGAAGCGGTTCCTCACACAGCGGTGGACGGCTCCATGGAGGCCGCCATCTTAACTACCCTCCTTCCCTTCGGCTCTTCCCCTTCTTCTAGCTCACCGCGTCTCTTCAAGAGCCTCCCGAAACTTTCGAGCGCCTAGCCCCGAGAAGCTGGAGGCCGCCAAGTCCCGCCGCCCTGACTACTCGCTCGGGCGCTCCCGCTTACAAGCTCGGGCGGGAGGCCCTGGGAGCCGCCATCTTGAGCCGCCTCTCTCTCCTCCCTTCCTCAGTCGTAGCCCTCCCCCGCCGGAAATGGCGGAGCCCCGGCCCGGTTCCCACACCCCCCAAGTCCCCTGCACTGGCCGGCTTCCGGGGCGGGTGGAAAGGAGCCACAAGCACCGCGGTTGTCCCAGCCCCGCCGGCGCTCACACCACAATTGTGGGAGCCGCCATCTTGAGACCGTCCCGCTTCCCCGCCCAGCGCTTAGTGCAGCCTCCGCTCCCGAAACAGCCTCGACACTCGTAAGGGACAGAGGCGCGCCGGAGGCCAATGGAACGAACTTGAATGCTCGGAGACTCGCGCCGTACAGCTCGTGAGGTCTCGAACCTCTCCCTCGAGTCCGCCTCTGCTGCTCAGGCTGCGCCTGCCGCCCTGGGAGCCGCCATCTTGAGACTAACTCCCCCTTCCCCCCTATTCTCTTCCTCCTGGGTCAGTTCTTCCACTGCAAACCAAACGCAAGGCAGCGTCCGATCCTCGCTTCCCTCCTTATGACTCCTTCCCACAGGAGCCGCTCCAAAGAGCCAGAGTTAGGCCCCGAAGTGGCAACTGTACGGCAGGAGGAGCGGTAACGGCAGGGCGCTCATGCCTCCTCCCTGGGAGCCGCCATCTTGTGTGAAGAAGTAACAACTAAACATGGCGGCAGCGGCGGTCGGGCGAGGGGGCGGAGTCGGGCGACGTCACTGTCTCTTCCCCCCACCACCACCCCCGCCCTCGCAGGGCCGCTGTGAGCCGAGGCCTCTTAAAGGACCCCCGCGCTGCCTCGCGGCGAGGGCCCAGGTCCGCCGCGCGCTAAGCTTGGGCTCAGGCCGCTCTCGGGTCAGGCGCAGGCGCGCCCAGCCCCGCGGCCCAACCCCCCCACTGCGCCCTCACGCCTCCGCCCTGGGAGCCGCCATCTTGCCACTTCCCCTCGCCCGGCCGTCCACGGGCGTCAATAGCGACTTTCAGCACAAAACAAAGATGGCGGTTGAGGCATCTGGTGAATGCCCGGATGAGAATACCTCAAACGAGCTTGTCCCCGCCCCCTTGGGAACAGTACCCCAGGTCGCTGAAGGAACACACGCCCGAGGAGTTGCATTTAACTAGCAGTGGGGACAAGGCATAGACTGCTGAGGGAGGCTGAAGGGAGACATCAGAATTGCGCCTCGAGAGCGGACATATTCCCATTCCCCACACCCAGCGACCGCGGGAGAAACGGCGCGAGACGCGCCGGGGCTGGGGGGGGGGGGAGTCGGAGGCGGGGCGAGTGGGCGGTGACGTGCCGGCTCCCAGGCTCGCCGGCTCCGCCCCCGGGAGCCGGCGCCACCGCCGGCGCTCCAACTAAAGGAGCCGGGCCGTGCGCCCGGGACCGCTTCCCGTCCCCCGCTCTGCCGGCCGCAGGGCGGGCGGGCAGGCCGGCGGTCCCCGAGCCGAGCGGGAGGGCGCGGGAGAGCTCCGCGTCGCCCCGCGTCACCTCGCGTCACCCCGCCCCGCCTGCTTCCCAGAGACCCGCGCCCCGCCCCTACGCGCAGGCGCAGAGCCGCTTTTCGGGTCCGCCCTTCTCCGAGATTTGAATTTCCCCCAGCAAATCTAGAGAGGGAAGTACCCGGATGGTGATCACTGGCGTTTTCGCGCCAATACTGTAAGATCTCGCCGCAACCTTGAGAGGGGGGTACTGGCATCAGCTCCATGTGCCAAATCTTGCAAGAGGCCGTCCGGGCACTGCACCGTCGTCTGCACTGTCAGACTCAGGCTGTAGTGCAGGGGTCCTGCGCAGGTGTCTGGGAGCTTGGAGCCACAACAGATAGTTTTCCCACTTTCTCTCAGCTTTGTTTTATCTTTATTTTCACCAACTGATAGTCGAAATTTGGCCTTTCCTGCAATTACGAATGTAGGCTACAGAGCACAGAGTGTTAGCCTGGTGACTTTGTCACCAATGGAAGTTACAGATCATTTCAGATAATGTAGCTTTTGTTGTAGTTATCCTGAAATTAACTAAAATACAAGACTTACCAGCAGGCAGAATAACGACTTTGAAATTATTGTAGCTGCAATCTGCCCGTAGATTCTGTAATTTCATTTACTAGTAAAGTAGCACATATATTACCGAATCACACATTTCCGAAACTATTTCCATACCATGTTTACACATATTAAATTTATGTTGTTACTCTGTTTTTATGCATTTGGAAGCGTTTCTTTGAGAAAGGCCAAAGAGACCTGTGACAGCCACAGGACAAGAGTCCTCCCCTGTAAATGACTGTGCCACCAACTGCCCTAAATGACCTTGGGCATTCACCTCATGTCTATGGCCCCAAGTCCCTCCCCTGTAAAATAAGGAAGGTGAGCTGCTGGTTTCCAAGGGCCGTGCCTGAATTCAGCAATTCTCTCCCTAGAGTTCAGGAATCACTGGAGTTGCTCCAGGCTTCTTGGGTATCCAGGTGGCCCAGATTGGCCTCACCTGCTGGGGGTGTCGCATGTTACAGCCCTGAGGCTGGCATCCCCTCATCTGCAGAAAGGCAGCAAGGATGGTCAGGATAGTCAGGGACACAACAAGCAGTTGTCATAAATGCTACAGGAAAGAAGCCACCACTGTGATTGCTGACGGTGCCTCCTGCTTAAATGCATATAGCCCCAGGAAGCAGGAGAGTCTAAGGAACATGTGTTAACACCTTAGCCAGGATATTGTCATCCTTTGGAGGACTTCCCCCAAAAGACCCCAGAACTGCAGGCCAATGCTGTTGAGCCTCTGGCCTTCGTGTGCCAGATGCTGGGGGAATCTGTGTCGTGTAGCAAGGGTCATGACAGTTCAGGTGTGCGGAGGAGGTTGGCTATAAAGTACCCAGCCTGGTCTTCTTGGTGGATTCAGGAAGGTGGTTTAATGACATGTCACTCTGAGCTTGCATAAGGGCTCAGATGGACTCTGCCCAGCAGCCAGAGAGAAGAGTCATTTTCCACGCCCTTCCCGGACCTCCTTCTCTAATAAGTTGACAGTATTTGACTCCTGTCCCCGGCTCTCATCCATGCTTGCGGGCAGACAGGAGGTGCCAAAGGCCTGGCACTTCATGCCACAGAGCCAGGCCCCAGAGAGGTGTAGGTGAAGTGTCCCAGCTGGAGTCAGGAGCTGAATGGGGAGGCCGAGTTGAAAGTGTTAGCAGACCTGAGGCAGGAGGGAATGAGGACAGCAGGATCTCACTCCAGCTGAAGGACAGACTGGGCCTGGGAGCTTTCAGGGCTCCATGGGGATGGCACTTTGGCGTGTGGCCTGGAGATTGGGACGTGATCATGCATGGCGTGGAGAGCCAGCCACTGAACGGTGTTAACTGGGGACTGGCACCATCCAGCCCAGCGGTACTTGAGGAAGATGTTGGGGGCTGTTGTGCGCAGACCACGTTAGCAGCGGCCAGCCTGGAAATGGGAACCCCAGGGTGGGGGGGGGAGGCAGTCCCCCCCACCCCCGCCAACCTGGACCTGGAAGCTCCTTAGAGAAGGGCTTGGGGGAGGCATGTGACACAGCCACAAGCTGAGAAGGAGGCTTATAGTCAATGAGGAGATGCAGAGTCAGGGTGAGTGCTTTAGTTCACTGGTGGAAATGCTGGGCCTTATGGTCCTCCTGAACTATGGGCCCCCAAGGCAGGGTGGGAACAAGAAAACTCAGTGGGAGGCTCAGCAGCTCCCTCCCCAGAGAGTATAGGTGGATGCCCAGGGCCCAGGTGAGAAGTGAAATGGTAATGTGCCAGTGGAAGCATGAAGAAGAAGAGAAGAGGTGCTGGCTTGGTGCTCGAACTGAATTGAATTGGAATTGAGCAGGGACTCACTGAGCAAGAAGGAGAACGGAGAGTCACACCCCACCCTGCCCTTTCCAGGCCTAAATGGCCGGAGGGGGTATGGGCATTGTAATGCCTCAGAAGTAAACACTGTGCGGTGGTCCTCATGTATAAGAGCTGACTTAATCCTCGCGATGACTCTTCCGCTGGGAGGCCCTGGCAGCATCTCACGGGACGGGTATGCAAACTGAGGCCCAGATCGGTTCAGGGCTGAGGTCACACAACTAGAAGGTGGGGGGAGCCGGAGTTTGAACACAGACAGTCCCTCTCAACCCCACCTGCCGCCCTCTTGGCTTTTGAGTCATTTTCATTTTCAGAGCACTGAACCTTTTCTCTCTACGATGGAAATACCTTTCTCGGCTACTAGGCCAACTCACACCACAGCTGGTCCCAAAGCAGTTGACAGTCAGTGATAAGTGCACATGGTTTTCCCATGGTCTGCTTCTGTGACTGCAGGAAATGGAAAGAAGGCAACTTGGGACAGTGTGGCCACTTCAGGGGAGGGCAGGAGGGCTATAGGCGAGGTAGCAGGCCCGGGGGCCGGCTGCCTGTGCCGCCTGGCCTTGCACCTGAGAAGCAGAGGGGAGAGGCTTGTCCTCCCCCCGCCACCGTCGCCCTCTCCCCCACCTTCCCCTCCTTCTCCTCCCCCCTCCCCTCCTTCTCCTCTAGCACTGTCCCATCCCTTGCCTTGGATTCCAGAACTCACCATAGCTAACAGTCTCTAGATATTGGTTCTCTGGATATTTGGTTAAAAGGGCTTGGGGCTGACTGGAAATGTCAACATTTATGATACCGAGGTGGGAAAGCCCATTCTGAATTGTAACAAGAGACCTTAGAAAGGTCTAAGTCTCTAAATGCAGTGGCGCTAAGGGAACTAGGGCAACGAGCAGGATTTTTCTAGCACACAGATGAAAGAAGAACCGCATGGGGGTCAGGAGAGAAGGGCACGAAACCCCTAGGGGAGAGAACATTCTAGAGGCTTCCAGAAGCCACGAGTAAGAAGGTGAACACACTGTGGGTATTGCTTTACTTTTATTTCTATTTTCTTCTGATGAAAACTGTTGGTGGATCCTAAGGCAGAGAGTTGGGAAGATGGAGGCTCTCTTTTGGATAGTTTTCTTTCTAACCACACTCTTTTCATAACCACAGAGGAAAAAGGCAGAACGCTCTTCCACTCCTGCCAGCCAGTCGGCAGGACTGCTACCTCTCTCTGGCCTGCGTCCACCGCTCTGGGGCAAGGTCGCGGCATCTGCATCAGAAATCATGGGGACTTCTTCCTGCTGAAGAAGCTGGCTCAGCCGGGAGGCCAAGGCGCGTTTTACAAAAGCAGTTTATCTGAATTCTGAACTGACAGTGGAGGCTGCCCCAAATCCTACCCGGGGGCTCCATGTGAAGCCCGAGTCCAGACAGGCCCTCTTCCACGGGGCTGTGGCCAGCTGCTTCTGCGCGGCCACCGTCTACACGGGGGGTGTTCGGTGGCATCTTCGTCCAAGTGGGCTCTGAACGCTGTGCCGAGGCCCGCGTAGCCAGCCTCCCCGTCTTCCTGGCCACGCCCTTCAACTCATTAAGTTGGCCTACGTCCTCCTAGGGGTGTACTGGCTACAGAGAAATGCCAGGGCCCCAGGGCGCCCCACGGAGACGCAGAGAGCTCATTACCTGAAGGATGTCTTCGCTGGCATGGCCCTGGCCTATGGCCTGGTTTGGTGGCTGTGGATCGCGACGCAGTTGCGCCCCGCTGCCCTGCTTGACCAGTGGCTCACCTTGTCCATCTTTGCGTCGCTGGTGGCCTGGTGCCTCTCCCTAGACAGGGGTTGGGAGGTTGTTCCTTGCCATCAAGTGTCTCTCCTTGGGCAGTTACGGCCTCACCCTGCTGCACCCCTGTGGGTTTGAGATCGCGCTGGGCACCCACATCGCAGCTGCCATGGGCCAGGCCCTGCGTGCCCACAGGCGCTACGGCACTGCCTCCTCGGGAATCTCCTTGGCTCTGGGCACGCTCTCCTGCTTGGGCTTTGTGGTCCTCAAGCTGTGTGACCATCAGCTCGCGCGGTGGCATCTCTTCCAGTGGCTCATGGGCCACTTCTGGTCCAAAGCCTGTGATGTGCTCCAGTTCCACTTTGCATTCTTGTTTCCGACAAATTTAAACACTTGCCAAAGCCCTCCTCCTGAGGGGAAAGTACATTAAAGTGTGGAAAGAAAAAACTTTAAAAAAGAAGAAGAAACGGGGCGCCCGGCTGGCTCAGTCAGAAGAGCATACGACTCTTGATCTCCGGGTTGTGAGTTCGAGTCCCATGTGGAGTGTAGAGATTACTTAAATAAATAAAACAGAACTTATATAAAGAAAACCAAAGTGTGGGGCACCTGGGTGGCTCAGTCGGTTAAGCGACTGCCTTCGGCTCAGGTCATGATCCTGGAGTCCCGGGATCGAGTCCCACATCGGGCTCCCTGCTCAGCGGGGAGTCTGCTTCTCCCTCTGACCCTCTTCCCTCTCGTGCTCTCTATCTCTCATTCTCTCTCTCAAATAAATAAATAAAATCTTAGAAAAAAAAAAGAAAACCAAAATGTGGAAAGAAGCTGCTTGCAGCCACTGACCACCCCCCACCCCCCTGCAGCTGTCATCGGTGTTAAACTTCCCAGGTGTGATAAGATACGAGGGTTACATGGAAGACTGTCCCTTCCCTCAAAGTTGTGGGCTTCAAGATTTAGAGGTGAAATGTTATGCTGTCTGCAACTTACTTTCAAAGAGATAAAGCAGATATCTAAGGGCAGGGGATGGAGGGGGTCATTGTACTATTCTTGTAACTTTTCTGTAGTTTGAAATTTTTTCAAAATAAAATATTGGGGGCAAATGACCCCAAGAAATCCATCACTGTCACGGTTGGAGAGAAATGGTTACCTGCAATAGCTCTGGGCTATATGCATGTCAGGCCAGGCAGCGGGCATGCCAGTGAGTGTCCCCAGAGGCGAGTGGGTTCAGGGAGACCGAGTCACATCAAACATGCTAAGCAGACTGATCAAAAGTCTGACTGCCAAGCTGACAGCAGGTCACGTGGAAGAAGCCACATCACCTCAGATCCTTTGTGGACCAAGGCAGGGTGTGTCTAGATGAAGGAAACACAAATGTCAGAAGTTGAATTCTCAGCAGAGGGGCACCTGGGTGGCTCAGTCAGCTAAGCATCTGCCCTCAGCTCAGGTCATGATCCCAGGGCCCTGGGATCGAGCCCCACATCAGGCTCCCTGGTCAGCGGGGAGCCTGCTTCTCCCTCTCCCTCTGCCTGTCACTTCCCCCTGCTTGTGCTCTCTCTCTCTCTCTCTCTCTCTCTCTCTGTCAAATGGATAAAGTCTTAAAAAAAATAAAAATAAATGAATTCTCAACAGAATGTTGCCCTTGGAGCCAGGGGGTGGCTTAGATGTTCTTAGCAGCAAGGCTCACTGAAGCATTGTGTGTATGTTTCCATTGGAGAGACCCAGAGCCTGGTCTCGGCAAGCCCTGCCTCCCTGTTCTTTCATCCTGCTTATTAGCACGCCCTTTACATCCTTGTTTCATCCCCCGTCATTGGAAGGGCATCTGTTGTTGTTTTGTTTTGTTTTGTTTTAGATTTTATTTATTCATTTATTTGAGAGAGAGAGACACAGCGAGAGAGGGAACACAAGCAGGGGGAGTGGGAGAGGGGGAAGCAGGCTTCCCCCTGAGCAGGGAGCCCGACATGGGGCTCGATCCCAGGACCCTGGGACCATGACCTGAGCCGAAGGCAGACGCTTAACCGACTGAGCCCCCCAGGCGCCCCAGAAGGGCATCTATTCTTGAAAGACAAAGGTGAAGGCAGAGTTAAAGAGGGCACTGTCTCTGCCAAATGGCATCTCAGGATGGGCTGCCCATGTGCACCTGCTCAGTGTCCCCCGAGGCCCCTCTCCCTGGAGCCTGCAGGTTGGCATGTGGACCATTGCTATGACCGTTGAGATACTTTTGAAACTGGGTACCTGTGCTGGATGTTCTGTCCCACCCGGGCACCTCTCAAGTGGGTGGTAGGTCTGAACCAAGCCATCACCTGAAGAACCCCACAGGTGAGGGCCGGTGAGCCTCACCTCTGCTTGGGCAGTGGCTAGCCAACCTCTAACCCTCTCACAAGGCCTGGGCAAATGGTGTGGCCTGGCTCAGAGTTGGGGGCCCGGAGACAGGGCATGCCAATGGGTGAAGAGCAGGGTGGCATTTGCTTGGGGAAACAGCTTTGTTCCATGACAGTGTGTTGAAGGCTCTATATGCCTTAGAAGAGGAAAAAGGCTATGGGTGTCTCTAGGGAGGCCACCCTTACCTCAGAGAAGTCAGCGGGAGGGAGGGGAAGATGTGCTTCCTTGGGTGGCTCAGGTAGGAATGAGGATGGGAGGGTGGGGGCAGAGGGGACCAGGGTCTTATATGGGGTGGGTTTTTCACCTAGTATCTGAGTGATTCCTCCCCCCACTTTTGCTGTTTTTCTCTTAGTAGCTGTTTGCCTCATTGATAGAGTAGAGCCACTGAAAATGGCTGGGGTCTGCACGGCCTTGTTCATTCCACACCTTTGAGCAATAACTTCTCATTTGATTTCATTTCATTTTTACCAATTCTTAATAAATAAGCCTGAGAACCTTCTGGTTTTTATGCCACTCCTGTGTCAGACTGGGTCTGCACAGGAAACAGGTGGCAGGCTCAGATTTGGGTGACTCAGGACAGTTTCATGGAGAACTAGGCACACCACTGTGGGGGTGGGGGACCGTGGGGGGCCCTTTACCACGCCGGGACCCAGGGAGACACGGGGCAGAGCAGAGACGTCCAGAAGCCCAACCGCCTCTGTCCTGCTTGTCTCCCATCCAAGGTTGTCAGATAAAATGTAGCACCACAAATGATGTTTTAGTCCCAGCGTGTCCCAAATATCACATGAGACGTGCTTATTCTAAGAAATTGTTGCACTGTTTATCTTAAACTCAGATTTAACTGGGTGTCCTGTCTTTTTATTTGCTAAATCATCTAACCCCTCTAAAGCCAGAGGCCTGGAACCTTCTCTCCTCCCTGCCCCCATGCGGCTTCCTGCATCCCCTCCAGCCATGGTGAGCCCCAGGCTCTGGGGCCGGCATCTCAGAGTGCCTCAGCCCAGCAATGTTTGAGCCACTAGAGGAAGAAGGCTGGTGGCTGTGCCACCCTTGCCTGTCCCCCCGCCCCGACCCCAGTCCCTGTGTCTGCTCTGTTTCTCCACCTTACCTCAGCAAGGCTGAGAGGCCAGTGGTTACCAGAGGGGTCATCTCCCTGCTTTTGGCCTAAACGGTCTAGAGGTCCCAAAGCTGGGAGGGCTCTCCGAAACCATCTGCCCCAACCCCCTCATTTCACAGAAACGAAAACTCCAGAAGTCCCCCTTGGCTGACAGTTGCATCAGAAACCCGGCATCCCACCCCCCTGCCCGAAGTCCTGCCCACTGCGAGGCTCTACCTCTCCCTGATGTCTCAGCCTCTCTTCCTTGCTTTCCCATAACCACAGCCCGGGGATGTGCCCCCAGTGAAAACAGTTGGGTTGGTTTTGCTGATTATTGGGGTGATACTGGCTCATTGGGCTGGGGTGGTGGGGGGGTGGGGGTGGACAACGAGCCACCTGAGAGACCTATCAGGATTCTGGTGGCCCTGTCATGGGACACGCAGTTCTGTGCACTTGCATCTTCTGTCCTTGGCGGGGGACTAATCCGGGCTCCTTCACCCCGGCCTCTTCCGGGCGCTGATTCCTTCCCAGCTTCCACCGGCTGCACGCAGTGCTGCTGGAAGCTGCGTGTGCGCTCCGCGCACCAGAAAGGTGTTAGCACGCTTTTCCACTTTGTGCCAACCTGATGGGGGCAAAGCGAGAGCTCACTGTGACTTTGGCTCCTGTCCACCCCTCCGCACGCATGCATGCACCACACACGGACGCACCACACACGGACACGTGCCCAACTGGTGCTCATGCATTTGTTCTTCCTTGTTTTTTGTTTTTTTTTTAATTTTATTTATTTGAGAGAGAGAGAGAAAGCACGCACACACATGAGCAGGGGCAGAGGGAGTGGGAGAAGGAGAAGCAGCCTCCCTTGCTGAGCAGGGAGCCTGATGCGGGGCTCGATCCCAGGACCCTGGGACCATGACCTGAGCCGAGGGCAGAGGCTTAACCGACTGAGCCACTGAGGCGCCCCATGTTCTTCCTCATTCTTGACCTGTCTTTTTCCTTCTTAATTTGTAGGAACTCTGTTTTATATTATAAAGATTAACCATTCATCTGGCACACAGATGATAAGTATTTATTTTTAATCTATCATTTGTATTTTGACTTTGTGGATATTTTAAAATAACATGGCTGAAGATTTACATGGTCCTGCATGGCTCTTTGTCTCTCTTTTTCTACATAGCTTTTGGGTTTCTGGTCTTAAGACATTTTTCCAGGTGCCTAGATTATGCTTGTCTATTCATCAGGTAGCTTTGTCAAATCTTAACATCCCTATTGCGGCTTCAGATCTTTTCACTATAAAATTTTCATTATAAAATTATTAAAAATAGGGGCGCCTGTCTGGCTCCATTGGTGGAGCAGGCGACTCTTGATCTCAATCAGGGTCGTCAGTTCGAGCCCCACCTTGGGCGTAGGGAATCCTTTAAAAAATTATTGAAAACAGGGAGCCTGTGTGGCTCAGTTGGTTAGGTGACTGCCTTCGGCTCAGGTCATGATCCCAGAGTCCCGGGATGGAGCCCCACGTCGGGCTCCCTGCTCAGCAGGGAGTCTGCTTCTCCATCTAACCCTTTCCCCTCTCATGCTCTCTCTCACTCTCTCAAATAAGTAAAATCTCTTAAAAATTATTTAAAACAGTAATTATAAAAATAGTTAAAATTTACATTTAGAAATAAAACCACTCAGCTGATATTGTCAACATGACAGTTTACCAAACTGTAGTTAGCTGGTGCTCTCTGTGATCATGTTGAATTGAGGAGAGAAAATGCCAAAACTGTGTGTAAGAAGTTGCATTGTAGGGGCACCTGGATGACTCAGTGGGTTAAGCACCTGCCTTCAGCTCTGGTCATGATCCCAGGGTCCTGGGATCAAGCCCCACACTGGGCTCCCTGCTCATTGGAGAGCCTGCTTCTCCCTCTCCCTCTGCTTTTCCCCCTGCTTGTACTCTCTCTCTCTGTCAAATAAATAAATAAAATCTTAAAAAAAAAAAAAAAAGCTTAATTGTAGCCTGGGAGGACAGAGGCATTTCCAACAGGTAGAGAGCACTTCCCTCTCACGTCTGGAAATCTCCGTAAGTTGAAATCTTTGGATGAGCATAAACCAGGTGGTTTATGTCCTCCAGTGTGATTGGAGAGCACCTCTTTCCTTTCCAAATGGAGGCTTGGGTCCCGGGTCCTTTTAGCAATCCCCGGGCCCGTTTCTAAGACAAGCAGTCTTCCTCCTAGGTGCCGCTTGAGCCCCTGCTGCCTTTCTGCTGAGCAGGCTGTGGTGGGCCTGTGGCTCACTGACGTCCAGGGCCTGGCCCCCGTGTGTCTGGGGAGCTGCCCAAGCCTGCTTGCTGTTTGCAGCCTGGGCCAGGGTAGCCTAGCAGGTCCTTCCAACCATGGTCATGTTTTTTTAGTATTTTCTTCCATTTCCTGCCCTTTGCTTTGATCTTTGCCCTCTGTTTCTCTTCAGAATCGCTGACTTCTGGTTTTACTTCTGTCTCTTCTTTCTCGGCCCCGCCTGACTTCCACTGGGGCCTCTGCCAGGGTGTGTGGGCTGCTACCCTCTCAGCCGGCTCAGGTCTCTTCCTTTGAAAGACATGAAACCTGACATGAGCCCCATCCCTGCCTTCCTGCCCCAGAGGTTACCCCCACCCAGGCTCAGGTATACCCTATCCCCCCACATGCTCTTATACCTTTCCTGTGTGTGGGTATATACACTAGCGATATTTGCAACTGTCTTGCGTGCCTTGTAACTTTCTATAAATGCAACACAGGGTCCAGACCCTTCTCCCACAGCCTGCAGGACTGGATCGGTGCGAGTTTTTCCCCGGGTCTCCTGGGGTGTCCGTTGACATAATCCCTTCTTGGGTGCCACATCCATGTCTCTCTTCTTATGTGTGAGCCCTTCACGAGAGTATCTGCCATGCACGGCTGCATTTGACTAGAAGTTGCCAAATCCATCGCCAAAGAGGTTGCTGAAATGACTGCCCACCAGAGTTCCCATTGCTCCCTGTCCTCACCGGCACTTGGTGCTGTCAGAGGATTTACTGTCTGCTGATCTAATGGGGGTGAACGAGAATGTCATTTCCTTCTTGGTTGCCTCTCCTGGCTTAAAATAAATTAAACATAGCCACCATATAAGCCAGCGATGCCACTTCTGGGTGTATCCCCAAAGAAGGGAAAGCAGGGGGTTGAAGAGAGATTTGCACACCCAGATGTTCGTAGCAGCATGATTCCCAATAGCCAAAAGATAGAAACAGGGGCGCCTGGGTGGCTCAGTCGTTGAGCTTCTGCCTTCGGCTCGGGTCGTGATCCCAGGGTCCTGGGATCGAGCCCCGCATCGGGCTCCCTGCTCGGCGGGGAGCCTGCTTCTCCCTCTACCTCTGCCCCTCCCCCTGCCCGTGCGCTCTTGCTCTCTGACAAATAACTTTTTTTAAAAAAGATTTTATTTATTTATTTGACAGAGAGAGAGATAGCGAGAGCAGGAACACAAGCGGGGGAGTGGGAGAGGGAGAAGCAGGCTTCCTGCCGAGCAGGGAGCCCGATGCGGGGCTCGATCCCAGGACCCTGGGATCACGACCCGAGCCGAAGGCAGACGCTTAACGACTGAGCCACCCAGGCGCCCTCTGACAAATAACTTAATTAACCAAAAAAATTAAAAGGTAGAAGCAGCCCTAAGGGCCCATCGAGGGATGAATGGAAAAGCTAAACGTGGTCTATCCACGCAGCGGAATGTTCTTCAGTCTTCAAAAGGAGGGACATTCAGGCACCTGCTACAACACGGGTGAAGCTGGAAGACATTCCGCTGAGCGAGGGAAGCCAGACACGAAAGGACAGACGCTGTAGGAGTCCCACCTCTACGAGGTGCCCAGAGCAGTCAGATGCAGGAAGTGGGAGCCGGGGCGGGGGTGCTGGGGGGAGACGGAGGGGGCGTCCGTGTCTAATGGGGGCAGAGTTCCAGTTTGGGACGATGGGCAGGTTCTGGGGAAGGATGGAGGGGTTGGCTGCACAAAATAGGAATGTTCTTAATGCCACAGAGCTGTACGCTTACAAATTGTTAAGATGGTAAATTTGATGTTCTCTGTATTCAACCATATGTTTTTTTAAAGATTTTATTTTATTTATTTGACAGAGGGAGACACAGCGAGAGAGAGAACACAAGCAGGGGGGAGTAGAAGAGGGAGAAGCAGGCTTCCCGCTGAGCAGGGAGCCCGATGCGGGGCTCGATCCCAGGACCCTGGGATCATGACCTGAGCTGAAGGCAGACGCTTAACGACTGAGCCACCCAGGAGCCCCAACCACATTTTTTTAAGAGAGAGAGAGAGAGAGAGAGAGCGAGCAGTGGGTGGGGGGGGGAGGAGGAACAGAGGGAAAGGGAATCTCAAGCAGGCTTCATGCCCAGCATGGAGCCCCAATGTGGGGCTCCATCTCAGGACCCTGAGATCAGGACCTGGGCAGAAATCAAGAGTTGGATGCTCAACCGACAGATTCACCCAGGCGCCCCCAACCACATTTTAAAAAATCCGTGTTGATTTTTGCCATTGACTAGTTTGGGGGTATTCTGTAAGTTCTCTGTACCTCACTTGCCTCTCTTGCTCCGGGGGCGGGGGCGTGGTGGTGTTTGTGAGCAGCTTAGCAAGCATCTGCACGTAGTAATGTGTCCTTCATACTTTGCCTTAGAGATGAGGAAACACGCATCACACTGGCAAGAGCTAACAGTTATTAATTAAGGGCTTACTGTCCAGGAAAGTGAGTTTAGAGAAGTTGAATGACCTTCAAGTTCCTGCAGTTACGAAGTAGTCAAGGTGGGGTTCGCCCTGGGGCTTCAGACTGCCCTCCCCACCTGTTGCTGCTACTTTGTTGTTTGTCACTGAAGCCTCAACAGCCTGACTTGAGATCCAAACATCATTGTTGAAAATACACTTTTAAATTGAGATGGAAGTCACATCCCATACCGTTCACCCTTTTAAAGGGTACAATTCGGTGGTTTTTAGTATATTCATAGGGTTGTGCAACCATCACCACTGTCTCATTCCAGACCATTGTCATCATCCGAAAAGAAACCCTGGACCCATTAGCAGTCACTCCTGATTCCCTCTTCCCCCCAGCCCCTGACACCCACTCACCTCCGCTCTGCCTCTGTGGATTGACCTGTTATGGACATCTGGTATAAATGGAATTGCTCAATATGTGTCTTTTGTGTCCCGGTCCTTTCATTCAGCGTGTTTGCAAACATTCATTCATTTTGTAGCCCATCAGTAATGACTTAGCCACTCGTCATTCACAGTGTTTCCACCTTTTGGCTCTTATGAAGAATGCTACTGTGAACATTTCTGTATACATTTCTTGTGCACGGGAGCAGCCCATGACTCCATGAGTGGCACTGAAAGCCAATGATGGCTTTGTAGCCATAAAGCAAGTAAGTGTGAAGACCTGCTGTCAGACCACATTCTTGGAGCCCAGCGCAATTCGGTCAGAAGTCAATAAACGGGCACTCTGACCGGTCGGCTTTTGTTACCATTGCTTCCTTATGGCCATTCTAGTGGGTGTGAAGCTTTGAAAACACATTCTTAATTTTCAAAAGCCTGTCATCTTTAGTGCACTGCAATAGCATGTGCACTAGGATGAGGTGGGGGCCAGGTGTGGACACAGGAGGCCCGTGACATCGCCTTCGCTAGAGAGAACCCTGCCCTTGCCCAGCAAGCACTTCAGAAATGTTTTCCAATGTGAAACTCTTCATCTCTGCCATTTGGATGGGCTTTTTCCTCCCAGATGATTGTTGCTTATATTGTACAACCCCAACAGGTTTGGGGAGCTGAGCCTGTGACTCCTACAAGGGACTGAACCAGACCCACCACAAACAACAGATACCACCCCTGAGGGGACTTCAGACAGGGACATGGTCAGAGACCGTCATAGCGTATCAAAACCGCAATGTCCAGGCATATGCTGTTTACTAGAGACACACCTAAAACATGACTGCGCAAGATTACACGTGAAAGAATGAGAAAAAAGATACACTTTGGCACCTGCTAACTGAGAGGGCTGGTATAGCTATCAGACAAAATGAGCTTTGGGACAAAACAAGAACATTTTGGAATAATGTTAAAAGAGTTTCAAAACACATAAAGCAAAAATTGACAGAACTCCAAGGAGAAATGGACAAATCTAGCATCAGAGAGGGAGGTTTCTATGGTCTTCCCTTGAAGGTATTTAGGTAAAAAAAAAAAAAAAAAAAACAGTTCTGTGCAGTTGCAGGAAACATGAACAAGCCCATGACTCCAGGCCGGCGGCCTCCCAAGCCCCACCATGTCCATGAGTGGCATCGAAAGCCATAAAGCAAGAAGCAAGTAAGTCTGAAGACCTGCTGTCAGACCACATTCTTGGAGCCCAGCGCAATTCGGTCAGAAGTCAATAAACGCACACACACGCAATTGCCATATGTTGCAAAGTTTTACGAATCATAGAATTTTAAAATACAGCTACATTAATAAAAATAAGTACATAATAACACTGGTGGGTGATGGTACTTCAAGTGAATCTTATAGCATGAAAAGCTGACATAAATTCTTTCTATGAGCCTTTTAAGTACGCGACTCGAACTTTCCACGCACGTACACTGGAGGCTCCAACAAACCAACCCCCAATGGTAAACACGATTGTGACCTCTATCACCACAGATTGGTTTTGCATGTTCTAGAAGTTCACATAAATGGAAGCATATGACCTGTGACATTCATACACACAGTAGCACGTACATTCCTTTCTATTACTGAGTGGTATTCCATAGTATTGAGACAAGGAAACTAAAGGGACCCCATGAAAAACGGCTTTTTCTTCGCTCCTTTTCCTGTTTCTGTTCTTGCTAGGAGCTACACCCCCGCCTTACACATGCCTTCTAGAACAGATAGTCTATATCCTCCTTGTGAAGGTCAAGGATTTAATGATTTTTTGGAGTCTTCCAGTCAACAGATAACACCTAACGGGTGACCAGACAGGGTCGTCAAGAACATTTTCCAAGCCCATCGGCTCATCAAGACCTCTGGCTCCAGGGCATAGGTGACTTATGGAGGACATCTACATACTCATGTTTGTTCCTGGGTTACTGAGGGGACACGCACCAGACCATTGTCCTCAATATAAACCCCAGATGAACTCATTCCCTCAGTCTCCCGGACGCTGCCTGTATCGACACTCTCGTAGGTCTTCGATAAACCCTACTCTCACTTTCTCTTGGCTCTCAGTTGATTTCTATCCTGCATGAAGCAAAGGACGCGCGTGGCTGGTCCTCTGGAACCCCCTCTGGGTCCTCAGACCCACGTGGCCTGCATCAGTGTGGATATTGGACAGGTCTGTGGATCTGTTCATTTTGTTGGTGGGCATTTGGGCTGTTTCCAGCTGCTACGGACAAGGTCTTTGTG
The DNA here is from genome assembly GCF_003265705.2 of Callorhinus ursinus. Classification (NCBI taxonomy): domain Eukaryota; kingdom Metazoa; phylum Chordata; class Mammalia; order Carnivora; family Otariidae; genus Callorhinus; species Callorhinus ursinus. Next base: position 3,426,961 of record NW_027397146.1, read on the forward strand.
TGGATGTACACAGTCATTCCTTTTTGGTGTAACCTAGAAGTGGAATCGCTTGCTAGGGTAGGTGAAGTTGAAGTTCATAAGAAACTGCCCAACAGCAGACAGCCTCTCCTCTCTGCTCCCTTGGGGTGTATTCAATTAACTTCTAGCTCCTTAAAAAAAAGGAAAGAAAGAGAAGAAAAGAAAAAAGCAGAAACTGCCCAACAGTTATCCACAGTATCCATAGTGGCTGCCCCAGTTTACACTTCCCCTGGCCCCATGTCCTCACCGACACTTGGTACGACCAGTCCTTTTAGTGTAATCATTCTAGTGTGTGTGTGTGTGTGTGTGTGTGTGTGTGTGTGTGTGTGTGTGACGGTCTTCTGCTTTTCTCTTGCATTTCCCCTTGACTAATGAGGTTGAGCATCTCTTCCTCTATGTCTGCCCTAGTGGGGAGAGCCAGAGGCAGGGGCGGCAGAGAAGGAGAAGAGGGGTTGCAGGGAGGAGAGCCCAGCAGGGAGAAGCACTGGGGGCCCTCAGGGCGGGGCTCCTCACTCTTGATCAGCAGTAACTGGAGGTGAGGTGCTTTCTGGGTCTGTGGCCCTGAGCCATGGGAGAGCCACAGGCTCTGGGCGGGGCCTCTCCTGGTTTTGTTCCAGACTTCCTGGCTTTGGTGGGAGGGGCCCTCGGTGCCCCGCCAGGGGTAGCAGGGTTTTAAGGTACACTCCCACCGGGGGACAGCTAGGAGAGCAGGGAAATTGACGTTGACCAGAGTTGACCCCAGAAGAAAGAGAACAGCTGAGAAGAGGAGAAAATGGGGAGAGACACCAGACAGCCACCGCTGCAACAGCCTCAGGCCTGCCAGAAACAGGTAGTTCTCGTGTATTAAATAAAATAAAGAAAAACTTCCAAATGGGTTTTACGAAACCAGAAGAACCTTCTCCTCACAGGAGAACATTAGCAGCACACAGACTGTGGGCTCATTCCAAGAGTTCAGGCTGACCGAATGAATGAAACTGGTTTCCAGAGTTGACAAAGAGAACACCCCACTACACACACCACAAAGAAAACTGCAGATCATTATCACTGATAAATATTGATCCACGTTTTGAAAATAAAAATATTAGTTAATATAATCCAAAAGCAGGTTAAGAAATGAATATACCTTGCAGGATGGTCACGAATGAGACTGGCCTGGTTTGGACTCCCATGGGGCTCCTGATCTAATAGAGGAGAGGGATTTAATAAACACACACGCACGCACACACACAAATATATAGTCAGAAAATGTGACATTGTGTCGTGGGTGGGAGTAGAGGGACTACTCCAGGCAGAAGAAATAGCACTTGGCCTGCTAGGCACTTTTAGTTTAACTGGCTGAATTCTGCCCACTTAGCTGTGTGGCCTTGAACAGGTCACCTGACCTCTCTGAACTTCCTCCTTTCACCCACAGAGTAGAAATAATATCTGTAGCTTCACTGTATTGAACTATGCCCACATGATTTATCATCTACAGAAGGACACTTTTAAGAATGAGAAAAAGGCACTATTGCAATCAAGCAATAGTGGAGTTCATTCCAAGAGCACAGAGATAATTCAATTAGGAATTATGTTACCATCATTAGTAATATTAATGTGTCAAAGGAGTAAAACATGACATCAGTAGATGTCAAAAAGGTATTTGAAGCAATTCCACTTCTGGGTGTCCACTTGAAGGAACTGCATGCAGGCAGGGGCTGGAACAGATACTCCTACCCCAGTGTTCACAGCAGCATGACTCACAGCAGCTGAAAGGTGGAAGCCACCCAAGTGCCCATCAACTGATGGATGGATAAACAAAATGTGATAGAGACATACAATGGAATGTTATTCAACCTTAAAAGGGCATAAAAAAAATTTTTTTTAAAGAAGATTTATTTTAGAGGTGCCTGGGTGGCTCAGTCAGTGAAGCGGCCAATTCTTGGTTTCGGCGCAGGTCATGATCTCAAGAGTCGTGGGATCGAGCCTCGCGTCGGGCTCCGCGCTCAGCACTGAGTCTGCTTGAGACTCTCTCTTTCCCTCTCCCTCTGCCCCTCCCCCCAACTCTCTCTCTCTCAAATAAATAAATCTTTAAAAAGATAGCTTTTATTTTGAAGTAATCTCTACACCCAATATGGGGCTCAAACTCACGACCCAGAGATCAAGAGTCATGTGCTCCATGGACTGAGCCCGCCAGGGGCCCCAAAAAAGGAATAAAATTCTGATACGTGTTTCAACTGATGAATCTTGAGAACATTCTGAGTGAAAGAAGCCAAGATATAAAAGGATACATAGTGTATGATTCCATTCTATGAGATGGCTGCAGTAGGCAAACTCAGAGAGACAGAAAGTAGGATGGTGGGTGTCAGGGACTGGGGAGCGGGCTGGGGAGCAAATGTCTGATCGGGACAGATTTCAGTTTGGGAAGATGGAAACATTCAGGGGATGGATGGTGGGGATGGTCACACGGCAATATGAATGATCTGAACTTCAATGCCACTGAGCTGTACAGTTAAAAATGGTTGAAATAGTAAATTTTATATGCATATTTTACCACAATAACAAAGTAAAAGAAAAAGATATTTGATGAAATTCACTTTTCTTAATGACATAGGACTCAGAATAGATGATGTTCCAGGGCGCCTGGGTGGCTCAGTTGGTTAAGCGGCTGCCTTCAGCTCGGGTCGTGATCCCGGAGTCCCGGGATCGAGTCCCACATCGGGCTCCCTGCTCAGCAGGGAGTCTGCTTCTCCCACTGACCCTTCCCCCTCATGTGCTTTCTCTCTCTCTCATTCTCTCTGTCTCAAATAAATAAATAAAATCTTTAAAAAAAGAGAGAGAAATATATCTCAAGCCAAAAGGCAGTGCTATGCCTAATGGTGAAACCCGGGAGCATTTTCATTAGCCAAGAACAAGATGATATCCTCATGACCACCCCTATTTGACATTGAAAAAGAGAAATACAAGGAACATATGTTGGAAAGGACAAAGCAAAGTTCTCATTATTTGCAAATAAGATGATTGTACAACGGAAAATTCCAAAAGAATCAACTGAAAAAGAATTCTAAGAAATAAGCAAGTGCAGTCAGTTGGGTGGTTACAGAATTAACACCATGCCACAAAAGAGTGGGTTTCTACATAAAAACGGGTTAGAAAATGTAGCGGAGGACCCTGTTTTGTACCCATTTCCTGTAGCAACACCACCAACGAGAAAAACCAACCAATACGCAAGAGCTGTGGTCTTTCCACTATTAAGTGTCATTTAGTGAGATGCCAGTCAGTGTTCCTCTGCTGACTGCCCCTACCCACCGTGGAGAGGGTTCATCCCCCTGCCCTAGCTCTGACTTTGGTGGCAGGAGACACACGGTGGCTGTGAGCCCAGTGGGAGCCCCTTATCAGTCAGCGAAGGGTCTTGTGGTTCCATTTGCTAGAATCGTCTTGCCAGCCTGGATTCTAGTCTCTTCACTGGGCCGAACTCGAGACTGGGCCCCACTTTCTCTCCAGCTTGTCTGATTTTCTTCAGCACCGGGTTCACCCTTTTCCCCAGTCTTGGGAGTAGTCTCAACTCTATGGAAGCAGACACGTGTAATGATTGTATTTTTACCATCAATTGCCCCTCCCTTCAGTTATACCAAATCCCCCTTAAGATACTGGAGACCAAGTCCATGGCTTTTCAGGACTCCTGTAGTTATTCTCCTTCTGATTCTTAATCTCAATGGTGTTCATTTTCAAACATGACCCTTGTACCCAATTCCAAGCACTCTCCCCTGCACGAGGACTTCTGCTTTACCCCTCAGCCTTGCCTACCCCACAGTTCTTGCTGCTGGCGGCCCTTCAGTAGGAGATGCTTGTGGGTAGGAGCTAGCGAGACAAGCCACTTGAAGCCCATTATCTCCTGGTGGTGCCAAACGGTGGCTAGAAGCTCTACCACTTCTAGATGAGACAGGGTGACTTGAGCAGAGGACAAGCCCCCCCGATTCATTCCCCTCAAATGTCACAGCAGCTGGTGCCCCTTGTTGCCAGGGCACTAGTGTGACAGCTGGTGGCACTGGGAGGGCCAGTTCTGCTCAATTACGCCCCTCAGCAAGCTCCAAGGAGAGGTGGCTTCCCCCAGATGCAGCAGCTTTTGACCTCAGAATGTGAGCTACTCAGCCGAGAACTGAAACCATAGATAATCACCCAGCCTCTGGTCTCCCAGTACTCACACGCCTTTAGTATGCCAGGAAATTCTCGTCTAGGAAGAGGAAGTTGCAAATAACTTGATTGTTTATTTCAGGAACTTCCCCAAAATCCATTTATCCAAACATTAAATTAATCAACTAGCCCTCATCAGGGTAACAGCTCCCACCAGAGAACGCTAGCTGGCTCCGTGGGTCTTTCAAAGTTCCCTCCAAAGCTTGCGCCTTGAAGCACCCACCAAGCCTAAAAGGCTTCACGCAATCCCCATCACATGTCCTCATTGAATGTCCCGCCTTAAACCAGACCCGAGAAACCGAATTAAAAACACCCCACCCTTGACCTCACACTTCCAAGAAGCTTGATTTTGCTTGACTTCTAGGGGAGTGGGAGCCACCACGGGCCTAGGGGTCTTAGTTGTGACATCTGAAACCAACATCCTTTCCTAGCCCTGTGTTAAACCGCACCGACGGCACACAAGACTTCCTGTCGCCCCGGGAAACAGTGGGACAGGTATCCTTTCTCATTCCGTTCTCACACTGGGTAAGAGCAAAGTAAAGTCACTTCTAGCGCCAGAACATACTCACTCCCGGAAGGTAGGACTGTGACCCAACGCTTTGTGGAGCCTCATCTCAGCTCTTTCTGAGTCACGCCCCTCGGCTGTGGCCACCAATCCAACGTGATGATGTCATAACCTCGGACTCTCAAGGCTCGTGTGCTTCTGCTCATTTCCTCTGTTGAGGTGGTGCTCTTCCTCATTGTAGTGAGTCCAATAAACTCAGCTTTGCTTGATCAACAGGTTTTTCCGGTGGTCATTTTAGGGGGCCCATAGCCAACAGCTACAATTGGAAAGTGGGGCGGGGACCCCCTTTATAACCCCCGATGGGTCTCGTGGCTCTGGTGGCTGAGCACAAGGTAAAAAGAGACCATACATGTTCTTAAAGTAGGTTGTGTTCGGTTCCCAAGTTAATTAGCCAAAGGTGCAGAATAGTGTCCAAAGCCAGATGGCCACACGGGCGGGACCAGATGTGGCCCCCAACCCCCTACATGCCTCAGCTGGGCAGGGCCTCCGAGTGTGGGAAGTGTTCATGTCTTCTAATACTCGCTTCCTGGGCTCGCCACCTTGCATGACTGCCTCTATGAAAGGCAGGAACAGTTTATCTAACACGACCATGGATTGCATCTGTCACATGGCAGGGCCTCTGACCCTTTACAGGCTGTGGCTGTACCTGGAAATTCACCCCATATATGATTTTTTTTTAAAGATTTTATTTATCTATTTGACAGAGAGAGAGAGACAGCGAGAGAGGGAACACAAGCAGGGGGAGTGGGTGAGGGAGAAGTAGGCTCCTCGCTGAGCAGGAAGCCCGATGTGGGGCTCGATCCCAGGACCCTGGGATCATGACCTGAGCCGAAGGCAGACGCTTAACGACTGAGCCACCCAGGCGCCCTCTATTTCTTTTTGAGACAGTTTTGGAGATTTCGCTTTTTCAAAGAAAGTCGTTCAGTTAATCTAGAATTCCAAAGGTATTGGCATAAACTTATATGTAGTATTTAGTATTTTTCATTTGAATTTCTTCCTCAACCCAAACTTTATTTAGAAGGGTGTCTTAAAAGTTCTAGTTGAAGGGGTGCCTGGTTGGCTCAGTGGGTACAGCATGTAACTCTTCATCTTGAGGTTGTGAGTTTGAGCCCCATGTTGGGTGTGGAGCCTACTTAAAGAAACAGTAAATAAAATATTTTTAAAAATTTCCAGTTGGAGATTCTGCAGGGAGGAAGGGCTGTCTTTTCCTGGTTCATCCGAATTTCTTTGCATTGTGCTCAGTAATCTGTCTGATTTACATTTCTTGGAATTGGTTAACATTTTCTCTGTGGCCCACAGCACGATATTTTTCTGAATGTTTTGTATAAGCTTGAAAAGTGTGTATCCTCTGTTTGTTGGGCACAGTTCTCTGTGTATCAGATCAATGTTGGTCTTTTGCATAAAACATTTAAACATTAAAAGATAAACTCATAACAAAGAAAATATGAGTGACCTTTACAAAATGATCTTGAACTGGGAAAAGCTTTTTTTTTTTTTTTAAAGATTTTATCTGTTTATTTGACAGAGAGAGACAGTGAGAGAGGGAACACAAGCAAGGGGAGCAGGAGAGGGAGAAGCAGGCTTCCCACCCAGGCACCCCTGGGAAAAGCTTTTTAAAACCTGGTATTGCAAGCCAGAAGCCGTAAAGAAAAAGATTAGTAAATTTTTGCATGGAAACTACCACAAAGTTAAAGACACATCACAAACCAGGGTAGAATATTCACAACACATGTGTGCCCAGATCAAGGTTATGATCAAGAATATGGAAAGAACTCTTCATACCAATAAGAAAAAGTTGTGGAAATCTGACCACAGATCTGACTAAATTGTGCACAGAAAGGAACTTTGGGGGGCCTGGGTGGCTCAGTTAATTAACTGACCGTCTGACTCTTGGTTTAGGCTCAGGTCGTGCTCTCAGGGTCATGAGATGGAGCCCTGCATTGGGCTCTGAGCTCAGCTTGGAATCTGCTTGAGATTCTTCCTCTGCCCTCCCCCTCGCCGCTCCCCGCACCCACCCCCGTTGCTGCTCGAGCGCGCGCAGGCGCACACTCTCTCTCTCTCAAATAAATAAATAAATAAATAAATCTTTTTTTTTTCGAAAGGAACTTCAAAAGCCAGTGAAGACAATAAAGGAATGTCTAACCTCACTCATACTGAAACGCAAATAAAAAGCAAACTATGCTTTTTCACTGATTAGATTTGCAAAGGTGAAACTTTTGCCCAAACCCAGTGTTTTGGAGGCAACTTTAGCAAAATGACCTAGTAATCCGGCTTCTAGAAGTCTCAGCTAAAGATACCCTTGCCTAAGTCTGCAAAATTACACATGTGGGGTAGTTTGGAAACAATCGGACTGACCCTCCCCAGAGTACCAGTTGAATCTCTATATAGTGTATTCATACAGTGTCTACTAGGCAGTTCTGCAGAACGAAAATGAGGTTCATCTGTGTGGAGCCCGGAAGGTGCAGGACGGTGAGTGTAGTTTGAGTCATGGGAGGTGACTGTGCTGGTTCGTGGGGCCACCCTTGCTGGGGGAGAGTCCGGGCTGGGAAAGTGAGAAAATCTTCTTCTTCTTCTGTACTGTTTGGATGTCTTTGTAATGAGCAGGTATTTTTAAAGGAAAAGTTTGTTGTTGTTGTTTTTTTTAAATGGACTCTAAAAATGTTCTGGCTAGGGAAAAAAAAAAAAAAAAAGGGCCACATGGTGGCCGGGAATGGGACTCCCTCTGATCCCAGGTTGGCTTGACTCCCAGCCTGCTCACTGGTTGCCTTAGCAACAAGCTGAAAGTGGGGGAGTCGGCTATCTCGGGTAGCCATGAAGGCAGTGACTCAGCAGAAAACCCAACCCAAGAGGGAGGTCTCCATTCACTGTTTTTGCCTGCTGACTTTCATTCTCTTCTAGAAAAACAACAGCGGGGGGATACTTCTGGTGTCACATTTGCAGTCTGGTGAGGTAATACAAAATGAAGGGGGTAAGAGAAGTCGACCCTCTCTTCTAGTTGCTCCAGAGGCGAGCGTTGCTTCTCTGCTGTCCTGTGCTCAGGATACCACGGGCCCCCGTCCCTCGGCCCTGACTTCTGGCGCTTCATTCTAGATCCTCCCGCTGACAATGTTAACGCTTCTTCAAGGTTGCTACAGCGACTGGTGGCCGGTAGACCAGAAGCTTGGCTCTCGGAGATCTTTAGAAAAAAGCGAAACCAAACCAAAGCAACCCACCCGCCACTAGTGGTTCGTAAACCAACCGAGAGTAAGGCGAAGGGATGCAGGTTGGATTTGACTGCATTCATTGTCTGCACACAGACCTGTCGTGAATGAGGGTAAACCAGTGGCAGAGTTTAACATCTTATTTATTTTTGTTGTGATGCGACCCTGCTGTGCTCACATTGACAGAACTGAGGACTGAGAAGCTGGACTGTGCTGAGCTCCCTGAAGGGTAGGGGAGGAGGCCAGAGGGTAAGGCAGGGGTGGGGTGCCCACAGCAGGATGGCAGAGATGCTGGTGGCCCAGGCCCAGGTGGGGGAGGTGGAGATGGTACAAGGCAAATGGGAGAAGACGAGATGTGTTGGTTCTTTGGTGTTGGCCCTGAGCGGGAGCCTGGGAGGAGTGAAGAATAACTTTTGGATACTTCTGACTCTGGCCCTGATAGAGCATACAGAAAACAGCTATAAAAGTTGGACAAAATGTACATTTTGGAGAACAAACAGCAGAGGCATGACTTGAGATAAGGATGGAAGCAATACTTAAGATAATGGCTGAGAATCTTCCAAGTCCCCAGATTCAAGGAGGTCACCAAATTACAAACATTAAACAACATAGATACAGAGAAAATCACAACCCTGTACATCACAGGTAAACTGTTGAAAATCCCAGACAGAGAAGGACTATTCAGAGTAGCCAGTAAAGGCACTGTGAAGACAGACGGCTGACTATCCGACAGAAAGACCAAAAGGTGATGGGACAGTGCCTGTAGGGGTTGAAAGACAAAGATGGCCAACATGGAGTTCTACACCCAAAAGAGTGACCTTTAAAAATGAAGGCAAAAAGAAGAAGGAGGAGGAGGAAGAGGAGGAGGAGGAGGGAGGAGGAGGGAGGAGGAGGGAGGAGAAGGAGGAGGAGGAGGGAGGAGGAGGGAGGAGAAGGAGGAGGAGGGAGGAGGAGGAGGGAGGAGGAGGGAGGAGGAGGGAGGAGGAGGAGGGAGGAGGGAGGAGGAGGAGGAGGGAGGAGGAGGAGGAGAAGGAGGAGAAGGAGGAGGAGGAGGGAGGAGAAGGAGGAGGAGGGCCAACATGGAGTTCTACACCCAAAAGAGTGACCTTTAAAAATGAAGGCAAAAAGAAGAAGGAGGAGGAGGAAGAGGAGGAGGAGGAGGGAGGAGGAGGGAGGAGGAGGGAGGAGAGGGAGGAGGAGGAGGGAGGAGGAGGAGGGGGAGGAGGAGGAGGCAGCGGCAAAATAAATACATTTCTGGCAAAGGTTGGGGCAACTCGATGCTAGCCTATCCGTACTGTAAGAAATATAGCAGGTAGTTCTTTAAGCTGAGGGAAATGATCCTGCACATGAAAAGATGCTCAACATCATCAGTCTTTAGGGGTGTGGAAATCAAAAGTGCAGTAGGATAGTACTTCACACCTACTAGAAAGGCTGTCATCAACTGCATGGATAGTACCAAGTGTGGACGAGAACATGGAGAAATTGGAACTTTTATCCATTGCTGGTGGGGATGGATTATATCTTAATAAAGCTGTTCAACACCCTAGCATATTCGCCCCAGCCCTCTTAATAAACACATGAAGGAGATGCACATTTCCCCCATAGCATATTTGTTATGTACAGTGTTACTTGAAATAGACCGATGTCTATGTTGTTGGACCCAGAGAGGGTCTTTGGTAGTGTTTATAGGAGTAGTCAAGATCAGAATATTCATTAATGTCTTCTATAGTGATGGTACCCTCTCCTTTACTTGACCCAATTTTCTGCCAAGAAATGAAGTAACTTGTGAAAGAAAGGGAGGGAGGAAGCAAGGGAGGGATCCAAGCTGCAAGAAGGCATGGAGAGCACTAGAAAGGGAATATATGTGAGGAAACGTAAGTAAAAATGGACTGTTTAAAATAACAGCAGTAATGTCTTTGGGGATTTAAAATATATGAAAAGAACAGTGTCAAAAGCAAGGGGGGGGGTAAATGCAGGGATGCATGAGGGTAACCCTAGAGTCATAACACTAGTCATATGGAAAGAAGATGAAAAAATGAGAAAGGAGGGGCGCCTGGGTGAAGCGTCTGCCTTCGGCTCAGGTCATGATCCCAGGGTTCTGGGATCGAGCCCCGTGTCAGGCTCTCTGCTCAGCGGGGAGCCTGCTTCTCCCTCTCCCTCTGCTGCCACTCCCCCTGCTTGTTCTCTCTCTCTGTGTGTCAAATAAATAAATAAAAAGAAAGAAAAAGGAGAAAGGAGGGAACAAGGAGCAGATGGGTCAACTGCCCCAAAACGTGCGCGCACGTGCGCATGCACTTGTGTGTGGGGCGTGGGGGTTACTGGTTAAAGGGCACAGAGCTCCGGCTGGGAGGATGATAAGGCTTTGGGGTACAGAGAGTGGTGATGGTTACACCGCACTGTGAATATTTAATGCCACTGAATTGTATACAAATAGTTCCAATGATAGGTATTGTCACGTGTATTTTGCCACAACAGACACACACACATACACACACACACACATACACACAACCATATTGGTCAACACATTAGAATGTCAATGGATAAACAATGATTGCAGGGCTGGATAAAAGGGGGGGGGAATCCCAACAAAATGCTGCTTAAAAGAGACATTGTATTTTTTAAAAACAATTTTACTGAGGTAGAATTGATATAAAAGGAACTACACTGTTATTTAATGCTGCGGAAAAAAAATAATAAAGCCTACACTGTTAAAGTTATATCTGTGAAACAATCATCCCCAAAGGTTTCCTCGTGGCCCTGGTCACCCCTCCCTGCAGCCCCTCCCTCCCTGCCCACTCCTAGGCGGCCGCTGACCGGGTTTCTGTCCCGAGAGGTAAGTCTGCACTGCCTACTGTGTACGGATGGTCTGCTCCTTTCACTCTGCTTAGTGATTCTGCGACCGGGGGTTCTTCCTTTCTTATCACTAAGTAGTCTTCCATTGTAGGAACACGGCCTTTGCTTGTCCAGTCACCTGATGTCCATTTGGGTTGTTTCCACCGTCCAGCTGTTGTGTACCAGGCTTTGTGTGGATGTATGAGTTCAGTTCCCTTGCGGAAATCCTACAAGTGGAATGGTCATACCGTGTCGTACAAGTGCATGAGAACATTGTAAGGCACTACCAAACTGTTTTCCAAAGTGGCTGACCCATTTTACATTCCCATCAGCAGCGGATGAGTGTTCCAACTGAAAATGCAAAATGCAAACGGCCTACAGGAGGAAAACCGATCATGAAGAAGAACAACCCGGAGAGCTTACCACCAACAGAAGTCAAGACTTACTCTAAGGTCACAGTAACAAAGCTAGTGTGGGGGCGCCTGGGTGGCTCAGTTGGTTAGGCGACTGCCTTCGGCTCAGGTCATGATCCTGGAGTCCCGGGACCGAGTCCCACATCGGGCTCCCTGCTCAGCAGGGAGTCTGCTTCTCCCTCTGACCCTCTTCCCTCTCGTGCTCTCTATCTCTCATTCTCTCTCTCTCAAATAAATAAATAAAATCTTTAAAAAAACAAAAAACAAAAACAAAGCTAGTGTGGTGTGGGTGCGGGGATAGGCAGACACGCTGATGCAGCAGGACCGAGGCTAGAAAGAGACAGCCAGCGGATCGATGACTGACAGAGTCCCCACTTTCGTTCTGTGGGGAAAGATAGTCTTTTTACCACCTGGTGTGGGATAAATTGGATGTCCATGTTGGGGGGAAAAAAGGACATCTTGATGTCTGCCTACCACCAAAAACAAAAACCAACTGGAGATGTAGCATAGACCTAAATATGAAAGGCAAAGCAATGAAGCATCTAGAAGTCAAAGGAGAATATCTTCATGACCTTGGGATAGGCAAACGTCTCTTCAGCAGAGGACAGAAAAGATTGATAAATTGGACTTCACTAACATTAAGAACTATTCATCAAAAGGCCTCATTAGGAGAGTGAAAAGGCGGAAGACTTTCATGGTGATGAATGACAACCTAACTGCACAATGTGTGAAAGATTTGAACGTGCCTTTCACGTACACAGGGCCAATAAGCAAATGAACTGATGTTCAACATCGCTTGTCATCGCAGAAATGCAAATGACAACCACCGTGAGACAGCATCTCACACCTGTCAGGATGATGACAATTCAAACATGTGGACGCTCTCAAGTGTTGGTGAAGGTGTGGAGCAACCGGACCGCTCATACCCCGCCTGGGGGAGGTAAATTGGTACCGCCGCTTAGGAAAATGTTGGGAAGGACCCCCTGAAGCCAACCTATGACCCAGCGTTCCTACGCCCAGTACATAGATGTGCCTGTGCTGCTTTTGTTCTGTAGTTTCTCGTGGGGTCCTGCGTCAGGGTTGGCCTCGGGAGAAATCGGCATGGAATTTGGCAAGTGAGAGTGACGGAGTAGGCATTTTTATGCTCTGTCGGCCGGCGTAGGGCCAGATGCCATTCTGGCCTGGGCAGCGGCCACTGGTAGCAATTCCAGCCCAGAGACCAGCCCTGCCGACCTGAAGTCCAACAGCAGATGCAGAAGTCACAGTCTTGTGTAGACGGCCGGGGCTAACAATATCCATATTTATTATTCTCTTGCTTGCAGTGGTTCTACTTCTCGGACTGAACTGTGTTTCCACACCTGAGACATGAGGGCACACGTCACCAAGACAGGCACTTTATTTACTCCAGCCCCACATGGAACAGCTCCCGGATGTCCGTCAACGGTAGGAGCAACAAAATGTGCTCTATTCACACAATGGAACAGTCCACGGGAATGCGAAGCAATGAGGCGCTGCTATGCGCAGCAAGGCGGCCGAGTAAAGAAGCTGGATGCGAAAGAGCCTGTGCTGCATGATTCCCGTTCTCTGTGTGAGGGATCCTTCTGGAATGACGAAGTGCCTTTATACTGGTTTTTTGTTTGTTTTTTTTTTTTTAAAGATTTTATTTATTTGACAGAGAGAGACACAGCGAGAGAGGGAACACAAGCAGGGGGAGTGGGAGAGGGAGAAGCAGGCTTCCTGCCATTCCTGCCGAGCAGGGAGCCCAATGCGGGGCTCGATCCCAGGACCTGAGCTGAAGGCAGACGCCTAACGATTGAACCACCCAGGCGCCCCTGTACTGGTTTTAAACATGCTGGTGAGCTCTTTGGCACTCCTCCTGCCCAGAGTGAAGGTGACACAGCCTCCCCTGGGGCTCTCGCAGGACACTCCCCCTTAGGGGTCAGCTCCTGTGCTGGGAAGAAGCCACATGGTATGTTTAGGTGTCTTAGCCCCAGCAGGGTCCTCGGCTGACAGCCGTGTGCAGGGGCCTCCAGATGCTTCCAGCTCCCAGCCTTCAGACCACTCCAGCGGACAGAGTGGAGTAGATGAGGCATCCTGTCTGAGCCCTGCCCAAATTGCAGGTTCGTGGGCAAAAGAAACGTCATTGTCTCAGCCCCTAAACTTTGGGGTGGTTTGGAGGAGACATATTGTGGTCTAAGCCATGCCTGATGCATGGCTGTGTACATATACGCCAAGTCACGGAGTTGTACGCGCAGAGCTGGTGTACTCTTCTGCTTTTAAGTTGTACCTCCTTAATGAAGTCTATTCAAAAAGCCTAACTTCTGAGGACCCGGCTTGGACAGCCGGGCGGAAGGTGGGTGGTGGTCCCGCTACACACTCAGGCAGGAAGCTTCTGGTGACTGGGAATCCGAAGTTCCATCTTCTCGTTTAGGCCTACGATGCCTGTGAGCCCTGGAGAGGACACGTCTGGTAGGCAGTTGGAAGCATGGGTAAACAGCTCAGGGGAGGGTACATTGCTGCACATGTCATTTGGGAGTGATCAATACATAGATGGTGTTTAGAGGCTTGACAATGAGTGAGGTCAGCTCAGGAGTAAGTGGAGGTAGTGAAGGCAGCCCAGGGGGCTCCCTCGGGGGCTCCCACCTTGTAGAGGTTGTGTAGAGGAGACAGAAAGGGCAGTGCTCCAGAGGTGACAAGATGAGGACAGTCCGAGGGACCCATAGGATAAAGTCAGAAAGGAGCCACTGGATTTGGCAACATGATCATTGGTGTTCTTAACACACCACTTTGGCGCAGAGTGGCGGGGTGGGCGCAGATTAGGAGTTGAAGAGGGGCGCCTGGGTGGCTCGGTCAGTTAAACATCTGCCTTCAGCTCAGGTCATGATCCCAGGGCCCTGGGACGGGGCCCTGCGTTGGGCATCCCCACTCAGTGGGAAGTCTGCTTGTCCCTCTGCCCCTCCCCCTGCTCGTGTTCTCTCTCAAACACGTAACATCTTTCAAACAAAAAGAACACATAACATTCCTAAATGTGTATGCACCCAACAAGAGCTTCAATTAGATGCAGCAAAATCTGACAGAACCAAGAGGAGAAAGACAAATCCAGAATTACATTTGGAGACTGTGATATTTTCCTCTCAGTCTGCCAGAGAGAACTGGTAGAGAGAAAATCAGTAACGGTACTGAAGACTTGAACAACACTATCGACCACCTTGAGCTAATTGACATTTATAGAACACACCACCCAATTGCAGAACATACACTCTTTTCAAATAAGCATAGAACATTCACCAAGCTAAACCATATGCTAAGCCATAAAACAAGTCTCAATAATTTTAAAAGAAATGAAATCAGGCAGAGTAAATTCTCTGTACTACAATGGATTTGATGTAATTAAAAACACGTAACAGGGCGCCTGGGTGGCTCAGTCGTTGGGCGTCTGCCTTCGGCTCAGGTCATGATCCCGGGGTCCTGGGATCGAGCCCCACATCGGGCTCCCTGCTCGGCGGGAAGCCTGCTTCTCCCTCTCCCACTCCCCCCTGCTTGTGTTCCCTCTCTTGCTGTGTCTCTCTTTGTCAAATAAATGAATGAAATCTTTAAAAAAAAAAAATAATAAATAAAAACACATAAAAAGATACAGGCCAAATTCCCAAATATTTGGAAATTAAATACACTTCCAAGAAAGTCACTGGTTAAAGAAGTAATCACAAGGGAAATTAGAAAACATTATGAACCCAGTGATAACGAAAATAGAACATATCCAAATGCATAGAATGCAGCCAAAGATGTTCTTAAAGGGAGTTTATAGCTTTAAATGCTTATGTTAGAAAAAGAAAGGTTTGATTTTTTTTTTTTTAATTTTAAGTAAGCACCATGCCCAACGTGGGGCTTGAACTCATGACACTGAGATCCAGAGTCACATGCTCTACTGACCGAGCCAGCCAGATGCCCCGATAAAAAGGTTTAAAATAAATGATTTAATGGGCACCTGGGTGGCTCAGTCAGTTAAGCGTCTGCCTTCGGCTCAGGTCATGATCCCAGGGTCCTGGGATCGAGTCCCGCATCGGGCTCCCTGCCGAGCAGGGAGCCTGCTTTTTCCCTCTTCCTCTGCCCTTGCTTGTGCTCTGTCAAATAAATAAATAAATAAATAAATAAATAAAATCTTTAAAAAAAATAAAATAAATGATTTAAGGTAATACTTTAAGAAGCTGGAACGGACGCGCAAGTTAAGCCCCAAATACGTTTTATTACTCCAAAATAAGCAAAAGAAAGGAAATGATAAAAGAATGGAAATTATCAATAGAAAATGCATAAACAATGGAGAAAAATCAATGAGACCAAAACTTGATTCTGTAGAATGACCGAAAAAATTGATAAGCCTCTATCTAGGCTGATCAAGAAAAAAGGAAAGACACAAAATACCAATACAAGGGATGAGAGGGGACATCAGTGCAGATCCTATAAAGGGTTGATAAAGGGGTATCATTAACTTTCTGTCAACTTAGATACAACAGGCGAATTCCTTGAAAGACACAAATTTCTGAAACAGACACAGGAAGAAGAAACAAAATCCAAATGGCCCAATATCTGAAGAAATTTAAAGATTTTATTTGGGGCACCTGGGTGGCTCAGTGGGTTAAGCGTCTGCCTTCGGCTCAGGTCATGATCCCGGGGTCCTGGGATCGGGCCCCACGTCGGGCTCCCTGATCAGCCGGAAGCTTGCTTCCCCCTCTCGCACTCCCCCTGCTTGTGTGTTCCCTCTCTCACTGTGTCTCTCTCTCTCAAATAGATAAAGTCTTTAAAAAATTTTTTTAAGATTTTATTTTTATGTAATCTCTACACCCAACATGGGCCTCAAACTGACAACCAAGATCAACAGTTGCACACACGACCAACTGAGCCAGCCAGGCATCCCGTGAGGAATTGAATTTGCAACCTTTCCACAAAGAAAACTCTGGGTGGAGATGGCTTCGCCGGTGAGCCCATCAAATACGGAAGTAACACCAAGCATACACAAGCCCTTTAAGAACCTAAGAGGAGAAGGGAACACTTTCCAATTTGTTTTGTGAGGGCCCTGATGCCAAAACCAGACGGACATTACCAGAAAACTGCAGGTCAATATCCCTCACGAACATAGATGCAAAAATTCCCAGGAGATATTAGCAATGGTGAAAGACAGAATGAAAGAGTATTTTGCGCCCAAGTTTGAGGACAAGGTAAGGGTGTCCATTTTCACCACTTCTATACAACACTGACTAGAGGCCCTAACCAGTGCAGTAAGGCAAGAAAGAGAAAGGCATAGAGATTGGAAAAGAAGTGGTAACTACCTTTACTTCCAGAAGAAATGATGGGGTACATAGACTATTCCAAGATGTCTACCCCCCCCAAAAAAACCCACTAGAGCTTGGTCCGTTCCTTGATTTTGGCACCAAAAAATGAAACAAAACAAAAACCTACTAGAGCTAATAAATGAATTTACATAATGCAAAGCCGTTATTAAAAACTCAATTGCAGGGGCGCCTGGGTGGCTCAGTTAAGCGTCTGCCTTTGGCTGAGGTCATGATCCCGGGGTCCTGGGATCGAGCCCCACATTGGGCTCCCTGCTCAGTGGGGAGCCTGCTTCTCCCTCTCCCACTCCCCCTGCTCATGCTCTCTCTCCCTCTCTGAGATGGGTAAAATCTTTAAAAATAAATAAAGTTTAAAAAGCTGAGCTGCATTTCCAGAAACTATCACTGATCAATTAGACAATGAAATAAAGGGGCACCTGGGTGGTTCAGTCAGTTGAGTGTCGGACTCTTGGTTTTGGCTCAGGTCATGATCTCAGGATCGGGAGACGGAGCCTCGAGTCGGGCTCAGGCGCTGGACACAGAGCCTGCTTGAGATTCTCTCTCTTTCTCTCCTTCTGCCTCCCCCAACCCCAAAGGAAAGAAAATGAAATAAAGATACCATTTACAACAGCATCAAAACCATAAAAAATACATGGGTGTGGAAAGGAGGGCCTCTGGAGGATTTGTTTAGTGGGGTGTGGGGCAGCGTGTTTGATGTTGGGGTTGGAGTTAGGAACCCCGAGATGAAAAGCATCGGAAAGACTCGAGCCTTGCAGTGCAACAAACTCCGAGAGTACAGCCAGAGGTTGAGACGTAAGCTTTTATTCCTCCTGGACAACTTGGACTTCAGCAACGCCTAGCTTCATGGGGCATGTAGTGTGACTCATGGTCGCAGATACATCATCGTAAGCCTGTGCTACTTTCCAGGACAATTACATGAAACCTGACTTGCTTTTAAAAATGTGAGTCCGATTTTCTTCTTCCTCCCTCTTTGCCTTGCTTCCAACTCCCCACCTTCCTGGGGCTTCTCGCTGTCTGGGTAACACAAGGTTTGGGCCTAGCCCAGCCTTGGGTAGTGGCCCCTCTGTCACCGTCAGTGCCTGGCCCTGAGTGAGACCAAGCCAGTGGCCTCTGGAGCCTGACCTGGCTTGGCACCTGTCGGAGGGCACACCCAGGGGTGGCCTGGCCAGCAGGCCATCACGTTAGGCTTCGCTCCCGGGTCCCTGGTGCAGCCTGCAGGCACGGGCCTGATGAGAGGGCACTGCCGGGCTCTCTGGGGTGTCTCGTGCGTGAACTGAACCACAGAACAGCCACACCTTCCTTTTTCAAGTTACAAGAGGCTGGGAGGGCCCCAGGCCTCATATGCTCTGTTCTACAGAGCGGCCTCTTTTCCCTGGGGCTTCAGCCAAGTCCAAAGAGAAGACCTAAGGGCTGCCCTGGCCCAGGTCTTAGGGGAGCCAGCTCCCTGCTCCATCCTACTGGACCGGCCACCCCGCTCACCTCTCCTCCCCGACAATAACGGCTTTCCTGTCCCCCAAATGCTGGAACGAAGGCAGGCCTCTGAGACAGCTTCTAGCAGCTGGCCGGGGGCGCTCAGAGCCTGGCCTGTGCCCATACCCCTAGAGCAGCTGGGGCCACCACCTGCTCTCCCCTGTGCGGAGGAGGCCCCCATCCCCCACCGCCCACAGGCTGCTGAGGATTCGAGAGCCATGAGAACTTCCGACTATGAGAACTTTGACTTCCAGGTTTGGGGAATATGCCAGGCGAACAGATCAGCTCTGAAATTCATCACTCTCTTCGGGCCCCTGCCTGTTCTGGTGTTCCACAGCGAAGCCTGCAGGAGGAAGAAATACCAGTTAGTAAGCGGGGGAGGCTCCCCAGCTGCCAGAAGCCCTGGCTCAAGGGCTGGACTGTGCTGCCATCTCAGGTCCTGGGCATTCCCTGGAATTAGGGGTTTCAAATGGCACCTGGAAGGGGAAGTACCTGCTGGAGCTTTGTATGTTCTGGAAGCAATGGGGGGGGGGGCTGGCACCCCCAGGCTAAGGGAAGGTGTTGCTGTCAGGAGGAGGTGAAGGAGCTCACACAAGGCCTTGTCCAGAACACACAACTTCCCGGGGGAGGCGTCGGGGGCAGGCTGGGCTTCTAGCCATCGTCAAGAGGGGTGGCCTGCCTTTGAGCTGTCCCACGCCCTCAGGGAGCAGGGGCCTTGTCCATGCCCGATGGGAACAAACACTGTGCTGTTCGGGGCTGGCATGAGGAAGCATGCCCGAGCGGCCCTGGAGGCCGGCCATCCAGCTGCAGAGCGCACAGCCGAGCCCTGTCCCTTGAGTGTGGGGCCAGTCCCAGGGGTACCTGGGAGGGAGCTTGATGACAGCAGCTGCAGGCTGTCCAGGACCCCATCCTCATACAAGGCCAGCTTCTGCACCATCTTCTGTCGGGCCGGGTTGATGACGATCCGCGGCGGCCGCGATGAGGCGGAGCTGCTCACAAGCGATCCTGGGGCAGAGAGAGCACCCTCTCAGCTGCCGGGGCCACGGTCCCTGGGCACTCCTCAGTGACGCCGCTGGCCTCACGGGTCTTCCCAGCCCCCAGCTTAGCTCCCTGCCCCTTTGGGACAGAAGTCCTCCGTGCCGTCTCTGAAGGAAGGGCCTGGAAGGGGCCATGCCGTCGCCCGGGCTCCCGGCTAGGCCAGGAACCCAGTCCTGAATAAAGCCTTCCTTGTTCCCGGCTTTCAGGAAGTGAGCTCCTGGCCCCTTCTCACCCACCTGGAGGGCAGGGCCTGGAGCTTGCTAAGGACGGAATGAGATTAAGAGCAGGCCCCCGGTTCTCTCCTCCCAGAAGGCTGGGGGCAACGAGTATGGGGACTGTCACCAAAAGAGGCCCCCGGTCCCTCTTCTGGGCACCTGTCCCCAGCTACCTTCCATAGCTGTCAGCTGGGGCCCTGGGCCACTCCCCCAGCTCGACTCTTGGGTGGCGCCCCCTTGAGTACAGCCGGCCTGCCCAAGGGCTGCTGGGGCCCACACGGTGGCCCCCTGCCCGGGGCTGCCTGGCCAGGCCAGGCCTGGGGGGCAGCTCGGGCTCAGGTGCCAGGAATGCAGGGCAGCAGACAGCCCGGACACACTCTCGTCACTCTCCACGGGCTGGTTGGGGCCTTTCTGGAGCCACTCTGGAGCCTGGGCTGGTGCTCCTGAGGGAACCGCCAGGGGTTGCAGTGGGCTGGCACCACGTGGGGCACTGCCAGTGAGGGAAATGTAGGAGTTTTCCTGTGGGGAAGAGGGGCCTCGGCTGGCAGCCTCTGGCTGCAGGGCTGGTCCTGCCACGGCCGCCTGCAGCTTCTCCAGACTCTCATACACCTGTGAGGAGAGAGGGGGCTCTCAGGGGGAGTGGGCCAGGCTGGGCCGCTCCCCAGCTCCACGGGCAGGCCACGACTGGCCACTCAGACCACTCACAGCCGTGACGTCAGAGGGCCCTGCCCCAGAACACCGTGGTCGTACCACAGGGCTGCTCCAGGTCATCTGTGGCCAGGCTTGGGGCCTGGGCCCCTGGACGCCGCAGAGACCACGAAGCTGGGAAAGCTCTGTCCCTTGCTTTTTTATCCCTGTCACAGGGAATGCTGAGAAGTCACGGCCACTAAAATGAAGGGCTGTCTTCTGGAAAGCAAATCTCAGTGCCCTACTGCCCTCAAATGGGGCCTCTCCGTTCTCACCCGTCAGGGGAAAAGAGGTGAGGGCCAGGCAGCTGCGGCGGCACAGTGCACCCAGAAGGGGGCGCAGGAAAAGCCCTTTGCTTCTCTCTCTCTACCAGTGGGCTTCAGCAGGAGGCTCCAGCCACCCTAAGCAGAACTGAAGGGCAAGCTAAAAATGTTTGGAGACTGTCTCCAGAAAGAGGTCTGGCAGGTGCCATGGGCAGCACCTGGAATGCGGGGTTTCTGATAGGCTACCACCTGCCATGGGCAGCCAGAGTCTCGACCGCTTTCCGTCCCTACCGGCCTCCCTCCTGCCCAGGGCTACCTGGGTCATGGGGGGTCTCCTCTTGGCCCGGCGGTGCAGGCAGCAGCAAGCCAGCTGGCCCAGGGCCAGGCCCAGCTCAGGTGGGCATGGCCCAGGCCTGGGGTCCAGGTGCTTCTTACAGATCTGGGTGGCAATTGGGGCAGCCCAGGCATCTGTGGCCAGACCTGCTTGGAGTGTGGTCTGGGTGCTTTTCAAAGCCACCCCGGCCTCCTCAGCCTCTTCTTCAACGAGGTCTTTCTGTGGGACAGATAATATGAGCGTGGCCACCAGTTGGGGGGGGGGGATGCCTTCAGCCCCATTCCCCAGGCTCCCATCACTGACTCCTGTGGTCTTTCTTGAGATTTATTAAGCACCCATTGTGTGCCCAGCACAGCCCCAAGGTCCTAGGGATCCAGTGACAGAGCACCCCAGGCCCACCCTCATAGAACTGACTTCCTGCTGTGGGAGAGACAACAACAAGCCTCTAAACCAACCGAAAACTTCGACAGACAGGCCCATGGGGCTTCTGACCAGGGCCTGAGCAAATAGCACTTGGAAGCTGGGATCTGAAGGCACAAATTAGCCAGAGGTCAGAGCCGAGGAGGAAAGGGAGCACCCCACAGAGAGGGACCTAGGGGTGCAAACAGAACTGGAGGCCGTCTTTGGTTTTGAGATGGGAATGACCAGGAGGAAGCACCTGGGTCGGGGGGTGGCCTTTGAGGCAGAAGGAAAGGTTCAAACCAAGGCCCTGGGGCAGGCAGCGGGAAGCTAGCTGAGTTTGACGGACAGGGGGAAGGTTGGTGGTAGCAGGACCTGGGGAGTTGTGGCCATGTTAAGGGATTGGGCCTTCACCCCAAGCACAGTGAGAAGGCAAAGGGGCTTCCACAATCTCTTTTTTTGTTTTTCAAGGATCGCTTTGGCCGTGGCATGGAGAACAAATAGGAAGGGTCCAAAGAAGCCCAAAGAAAGATCCCTGAGGGGTCTGGCCCACTGCCCTGGGGCAGCTATGACAACGTGGAGAGCAACCTGAGTTGGGTTGGCTCTACACAGAGAGCCAACAGGACGTGCTGACGGATGTAGAAGGTGAAGGAAGGAGGGCTCCTGGCTGGCTCCCTGATTCTAGCCTGACCCACCGAGACTTGGTAATGGACAGAAACCACCCCAGGCCAGGAACAGGAGCAGCAAGAGGTATACCAGTTGTAAAACGTAAAGAACAAACGTGACTGAATGCGTTCTGGGCCCGAGAAGACTCTGAGCACTGAGCACGGCACATGTATGATGTCTGTTCACATGTGGGGAAGCGGGCCCAGCAAGGACCACTGGTCAAACTGGGACTAGAACCCATGCCTCCTGTCTCAGCCCACAGTGAGGCAAAGAGAATCCAAGGGGTGGGGGCAGCTTCGCCACAACCTGGCGCGCTCGTCTACGGCGCGCCCGATTTCCCACCACAGCCTCTCCCAGGGCCCCGTGTTCTGTTTTCCACAGTAGCTTCTGGTCCCAGAGCACTGGCACTGCCTTGCTGGGACGACCCCTTCCCCGCTCCCGGCCCAGGTGCCACGTCTAGAAAGGCCCCTAGCATCTGCAGAAGAAAGACAGGTTTTTCCTCAGCAAGGTCAAGGGAAGCCGTTTGGAGCCCTGCCTACTTTCAAAGATGAGTCAGCAGTAGCAGAGGCTGGCTTCTGTGGGGCACTGCATTCCAGATCATTCCACCCTCCAGGGCTGCACCTGTTGGTTATCAGGAGTAGCGCCTCCCTGCCTGCCCGCCTGCCTCCCTGCCTCCCTCCCTCTCCCCTCTGCCTCCCTGCCTGCCTCCCTCCGTCCCTGCCCCACCTCAGGAGGCTCACCAGATACTTGGTCCCGGTACCATGCATCCTCACGGCCCTCTGGCCGGCCAGGGTCTCCAGCACTACCTGGAGAGGGCAGGACGGAGAGAGTCGCAGTGGCTGCTGGGGGCTTGGCAGGGACGGCCATATGACACGGGGCTTGTGGGGTGGAGAGGGCCCAAAGAAGCCGCTAAGGCTGACGGGGGCACGGCCCTCGGACGGGCAGATGAGGGCAGGCTATGGGACTGACGCTTCAGCGGTCTGGAGGGCCCACTGGAGGAAAAGGACCGCAAAACTGCACATATGAAATGAGATGCAGGGCCCCCACGGGAGGAGCCCAGGCCAAGTAGAGAGGGGCTCTGGAGCTGAGGCTCCCGTTAGCTTCCTGCCAGATTGACCTCTGGTCTCATATGGAATTATCCAGGCCCTCCTGCCTTTGCTTGGCCACAGCTCCCCGACCCCTGAGCCAGCAAAGGGGCCAGGGGCTCACCACGCCGAAGCTGAAGGTATCCGTGTCCACGGCCAGTCTCCCTGTCTTGACGTACTCCTCAGGCAGGTAGGCCAGGGTGCCACGCACGGTCCGCGTCCGGGCCACCGTGCTGCTCTGGCCGGGACTGGCCCCTGCAAAACGGCTGAGACGGGCCAGGCCAAAGTCTCCCAGTTTGGGCATCAGTCTCTCATCCAGAAGGACGTTGGAACTTGGGGAGGGAAGGAGCGGTGTCAGGTCGGCCCTGGCCCGCTCTGCACCCGACCCTCGCCTGGCCCCGACAGCCCTGGACTCAGGGTGGGCCAGCTACCTGGGGGCTCCCTCACATGCTTCGGTCCCTGCTTACCAGTTGGGGGGGCATCCTTGGCTTCTGCTTCCACACCTGTCCCATGCCAGGTACTCAAGTGACCCAGGGTCCCCAGCTCTGATGTCCCAGGCCTCAGGGCTCCACCCCGTCCCTCACCTCAGCCTCAAGCAGGAGAGGGCAGGCCTATTCTCATGGGGGACGCCCAGAGCAGGGCTCCTCGGGGCTCGGAGAGCAAGTACCACTGCTGCCTACTGACAGAAGGTTTGGGAGCATCACTCCCCTACCGCAGACTCTATCCTTACAGCGCTTAGAGGCCCCAGAGGCCCGTGTCCCCCCCCCCCTCACCTTTTCACGTCTCCATGGATGAGGCTGGGGCTGTCCTGGTGTAAAAACTGAATCGCCCGTGCTGTGCCCAGAAGGATGTTCAGTCGCTGAGGCCAGGAGAGAGGGGGGCAGGCCTGGCTCTGGAGTGGCAGAGGAAGCAAAGGGGCTGGGAGGGCCACGGTTCCTTCACCCCTAACTCTCCCTCCACCTGTCACTGTGGGTTCTAGACAAACCGCTTCACTCTCTGGGCCTCAGTTTCCTCTTCTGGAAAATGAGGAGCAAAATCTGCATGAGATACTTCACAAGAAGGTGGAGACTAAGCTATTCCACTGCTTTGTAAAGCATGCGGAACGTGCTTCCCAGAGTCATCATGAAATGGGGCGCTCCTCAGTGCTTGGAGCTCCTTCCTTCTCTCTGGGGCCATCGGGATGTTGTCGGAGGCATTCTCCCCAGCTCCCCCAGCACAGCATGCCTGTCCTGAGAGCGCAAGTGCCCTGTGTGCCGTCAGCCCTTGCGTCTTGTGGGTGCGTGGCTAGAGGAGGGTCAGCTGCAGGTCCAGATGGCGCAGTTTACTGCCCACTGCCTCCTATTCTCAAGGGCCATGCTGATAAGACCCTTCAGCTAGTCTGCTTGCAAGAGGAAGGGGCGTGAGTTGGGGCACCGAGTCAATAACCCCCTTTTTAGAAGCAGCTTGAGCCAGGCTCCCAGGCACGCAGGAACAGCCGGGGAGGGGCCACGGGAAAGGGGGCCAGGGAAGACGGCAGCCCACCTTGGGCCAAAGCCTGAGCCCGGGCCCTGCCCGCTGGTGGGACCCGCTCACAGAGCCTGAGAGCTTCAGCCAGGTGCTGGGAGGGCTTGTGGGGCCAGGGAAGCGTGCCAGGCCAGGGACGGCTACCTGGGAGTGGAGGCGGTCTTCCAGAGAGCCATTGGGCAGGAAGCCATAGACGAGGCAGTAGAAGCCACTCTGAGCACAGTAGCCAGCGAAGTCCACGATGTTTGGGTGACGAAACCTGCTTGCAAGAGGGGGACCTGAGTGCTTTCCATTTGGCCATTGAGGGGGTGGGCTCTGGGGGCCTGAGGGAGCCAGGTGCCACACTTTGTGGTCCTGGAGGCCAACGGGGCCCTGACCCGGTTCTCCCTCTGCCCCCAGACTCACCGTGACAGTTGCCCCACTTCGGTCAGGAAGCTCTGCTTCACTGTGGTCCACTCCAGGTCGGCCCCCTGCAGCCCCCAAGGAAAATGAGGGCGGGGAGGCAGCATGAAGCTCTTGCAGCCAAGGCCTGATGACCGCTCTCACTGCCACCTGTCCTGGGCCCAGAACCACCAAGGGGCTGGGGACCTCAAACCGGGGAATCAGAGGGCTGAACGAGGTACATGGGGGAGCATGGGAGAAGCACCAGACAAGTGAGGGTCTGCTGACAACCTGCCAGGGCCTTTGCAGGGAAGGCTACACCCACCTCCTTCAGCCTCTTCACAGCATACAGGGTGTTCCTCATCACCGCCCGGTACACACACCCGAAGCCACCCTCCCCGATCTTCAGCTCTTCTGAGAAGTTGTGGGTGCCCTGGGAGATCTCGCTGAGGGGCCAGCAGAATGGAGAGGGCTGGGCTCCCTGCAGAAGGGACACTGGGCTCTCTGGGTTAGGCTGTGGGCAGAGATCCTGGATCAGGTGAGGTCCTCTGTCTTCCCCTCTGCCTAAAAGTCACAAGCGCCCCCTATCCCACTGCCTCCTGGCTGGCCCTACTGGGCGGGCTGGGGTGCCCAGGTGTACCAAAGGCTACATTTTTTTGCTCCTTGTCTTGAATCTTTTCCTGGGGGCAGGACCCACCTACCTTGGTAGAGGAAGGGGCTGGATATGGTGGTGGTGGCTGTAGGGCAGCAGGGCTTGGGACAGGACTGAGCTCAGCCCCGGAATGGGTCTGGGAGCCTGGAAAAGCTTCATAAAGATACCAGTGAGAGGCAGGCCGAGACCGACGGCATGGTTTATGGCAGTGGCCATGGTCAAGGTGGCCCTTTCCAAAGGTCCATCAAGCCCAACACCCGGGTTCTCTTACCTGGGGAGGGGAGTGTGGAGGCTGACGTCTGCGACTTCCGGGGGCGGGGGACCTCAGCCTCACAGGGTGCAGGGGGGCTGCTGGGCCTCGGGGTGCTGGTGCTGGGGGGCAGAAGAGGGGCGGGAGGGTGCCCTGGGACACCAGGAAAGAAAAGGGCGGTTAGGCCCAGGCGGGGGTGGGGTGGGGTGGGGGTGGGGGGTGGGCGGGGAGGGGCCCCGTAAGAGGCCCCGCACCCAGCCCGGGGTCCCGCGCTCACAGGCCGTGATGATGTCCCGAGCGCGGAGCAACTGCAGGTGCGTGAGGATGCTCACGAGGTCGGCCACGCGGGCGTTGCGGTTGATCCAGGGCCACAGGACGCTGGCCGTGCGCTGTCCGGAGCGCTCGCACAGCCGTAGCTCGGTCTGGTCGCGCACGATCAGGGCGGCTGCGGGGCGGGAGGCGTCAGGCCTGGGCGCCCGGGGCCCGCGCGCCCTCCGCCCCAGCGTCCCCCCGCCCGCCGCCACCCACCGAACTGGCACCAGTCGGCGGGCTCCAGGGCGTCCATCACTTTGTAGAAGCGGCACATGACCCAGGGCGGCACCTCGTACAAGAAGTGCTGGGCGCCGGGGGCCGCGGGGTCCCCCGGGCCCGGCCCACCGGCCATGGCCGCCGCCGCCGCCCCCGGGCCAGGGCCTCTTGGGGCCTCTCGAGGCCGGGGCGGGCGCGGGCCTTGGCCGGCCGGGTCCGCGGACACTGACTCACTTCCCCTTTAAGCCGGCCTCGTGCAGCGCCCGGCGGGGCGGAAGGGGCGGGGTCCGAGCCCGCCGCCATCTTGCCCGCCGCCGCCGCCGCCGCCGCCGCCTCCGCCGCCGCGACCCTCGGCCACACGGGGGCGCGGCGCGCGGTCTCTCCCCGCTAAGGCCGCGCCCCTTGGTCCGGTTGGGCGGTGAGGCGAGCTTCTCAGAGGAGGGGCCGCCTGAGTGGGGCTCTGAGCGATGGAGGAGAGCGGTTCCGAGCACTGGGACAAAGGGCATGGCAAGGCCCGGGACATTCCAGAAAGGGCTAGAGCTGGGCCTTGTGAGCGTCACTGGGAGGTCCCCTTACGAACTTTTGGCTTCATTCGGGAGGCAGCAGAGAGTCGTCAGAGATCCCAGGCAGGGCAGGGTCAGATGTGGGTCACACAGAGGACCCCCGCTGCGTCCTATCCGCTGGCCGTGAGGCTGGGTGCAGGGAGAACGATCTGGAAGCTTGTACAGCAGGCTGCCCCAGCTCGGAGCGTTGTTGCCCACTTCCTCCGCCCTGCATCCCATCTTTTCCACTCCTTCAGGAACCTGCTCCAGCAATTATTTGCTCTTTGCAGTGTTTGCAACTTTTCCTTCTTTGGTGGCTTCTTCCCACTAGCACATAAAACGTGTTTATGTCTCTTAAAAACAGGCCTTCAGCTTCTGCTGTGCCTCCTCCCTCTTGTTGCCATGCTCCTGGCTCACTTGGCACTCCCCCCTGTGAGGATGGCAGAGTCCAGCCTCTCCCGGGCACAGGCTCGGTTCCTACCCTGTCTGATGTCTTCACATTAGTCCGTCTTGCCCATTCCCACAGTGCTCTGCGGCTACTGCTTTCTTTGGATTCTCTGGTGCTCCTCCATTCCAGCAGCCCCTATTTTGTGGTCATTTCCCTGAACATCTCTGGAGTCCATTTCTTCCCCAGGCACCCTGCTCTCGCGACTCCCTCCTACCCTGAGGACCCTAGGCCCCTCTGGGCAGAGCTGCCTGCAGCCGCTACTGTGCTTGGCATCTGGGGCGTGTCCTGTGTGAGCGTCTGTCCTCGTTTGCCTCCCGCTCTAGATGGGGGAAGGCAAGCAGCAACAGTGCCTGCTCTTTTGTTTCTCCAGTTGGATGAGTGCTTGCCCGGCAACAGGTCTCCTTCCCTCACCACCCGCCCCCCTCGATCCTGACCCCAGAGGGCTCCCCATCAGGCTGTCCCCCCAAGATGGGCCTCCATGGGAGCCTCTCTCCCCAGAAGTCACAGCCATCGCCAGCCACACCCTGGGCCCCAGTGCTTTCTCATGGGGACAGCCTTTACAAAGACTACCAACTCCGGTCCGGGAAATTATCATGCACACACACACACTAAGCCCTAAAGGAACAGCAAATTTGTCCTCCTTGTTCACTGCTGGACAGCGGCTCCCAGGACAGGCCTGGCACATGAGACATGCTCAATACACACAGGTCGAATTTCAACCCTTTGTTTTAACCTTCAAGGCCAGGACATTCGAGTGCACCTTCTAGCAGCGTGTGCCCACATTCATTTGCATGTGAAGCTGGACTCTGAGCAGTTGTTCCCTCCAGCCCAGCAACAGCCTCGTGAGAACAGCTGTGGCGGGGGGGGGGCAGGCAGCTCCTGAGTGCCAAGTTTGCAAAAGGTCTGCAAGCCCCACAGTGATGACAGCGCCCCCTTTGGGCAGGGGGCCAGGTCAGCAGAGGCCACGGGAAGGTCTCAGGCTGTAGGCACAGGAGCCAGAGCTTGGGGATGGCAGCTGGTTTCCAAAAGCACCTGGACAGAGGAGGCACCCCTGCCATGGCCCTCAGGAGCAGGGGACTTGTGCGGCTGTGCAAAAGGGCTGCAGCCCACTTGCCTCTGGACCTGGGGCTCAGCGGGCCGACCCGTGCCAGGTCCTTCCCAGCCTGCCACCCCAGAGCTTCCCATCACACGCTGGAGCAGTGTGCCTAGAAAGTGTAGCCTTGGAACCCAAGGGGAGGCAGTGTATGGAGCAGGCTGGTCTTTCCTCCCAAGGCAGTCCTGAAAGCGGCTGGCTATTTGGGTTCAGGGACAGCCAGACGGAATCAGGAAACATAGCACCATGCTGTCCTGTGAGCTGTCTGATAATGAAAGCCCAGACCTTGAGTCACTTTCACAGAGAGATTTATCGAGAATGCTAACAGCACAGGATACAGTACTTCCCAACAAAAGGTGCAAACGCGTCACTTAGAAAGGCATGCTGAGTATTCTTTGCTTTCACACGTATTAAAAAACTTACAAAAATAAAATAAAACTGCGTGCTGCCCATCTTTTCAAATAGTAAAAGAACCTTATGAAAAAATCACTTGATTTTACAACAAAAGACACAAACGGACATTTTTATGTAAATTTATAAGGCAAACTCTTTATATAATAAAAAGGTTACAGGGATTCAGGGGGGGGGGGGTGTTTTTGAAACGTATACAGGTACATTCAGACAGGTTTACTGAAATGGTACAAATTTCCTTAATAAATTGCCTTTTGTTTTTAAATATATCAGTGCTTTCAGTCATTTGGCTATACACAAAGAACCTTTTTTTTGAACACTACAAAAAAGCAATCAATATTTTTTGTTTTTAAAACGACCTACTTATTTTCTAAAGTAATTGTCCCAAAACACAAAAACTGAAGGTGAATGTGATGGAGGGCTTTGGAGACATCTCTAGCCAAGTCTGTCCTGGGCTGCTCCCTGTTCCACACACACCTCTCTCCCACCCTCGCCGGGCTTCCGAGCTGGAGCTCCTCTGTCTAGGGTGTCCAGTGTCACTGTGACTCAGGAGGGGGAAGCCACCCTGCCTGGTTCTTCCTGATACTAAACCCATGTGCAAATAGTCATGACAGTCAGCATTGTCTTCGCCTTTGGGGGGGGGGGGCTGGGTGCTAGGGGAGCACACATCTGTCCCTGTTCCGTGAGCCCAAAACAATGTCCGTTGGGGGTAATGGCTTTTCTCAGAAGGATCTGGTTTTGCCAGGGGAAGGGAAGTGGGGTTTCTCATGCCCAAATTTTGCTGGGGATCAGATGACAGCAAAGAAAGTGCACCCCCTCCACCATCGTCATATCACCCAGGACGGTGAAAAATCTAGAGGTCACATTAGTGTTGTATACTCTGGGACTGGGTGGGATGTGATGGGGGTGTCCTGAACAGTAATGCCTACCACCTAGCCTGTCCAGGAAGAGCTGCATCAGGTGGAGAGTGGCCAATCTGCCCTGTCAACATACAACTGACCTGTGGCCACAGTGGAGGTCTCCAGGGAGATGACCACCCTTATTCTGAGCTATGCTCCTCAGGCCTGCCCTATCCTCCTTCCACTGAGGCAAGGTCGGCTCTGCTCACACCCCTCCTGTCTCCCTTGGAAGGAACATCAACCTCGTCTGTCCTTAAAAATAATGATGATGCTAATAATCTCAGGGGGGAAAAAGGCAACAGAATCCACTGGGTGGAACAAAACCTGGTTTTGCTCTGACTTTGAAAATGGCAACACATCAGCTATTTGGTCCGTTGGCTTAGGCTTAACTTCTTTGGGTGGCATCTGGCTGATCTGGGCAGGGGTCATCTCTTCGGATCTCCCCTCCTGGGGAAAAAGGACAGCCCCTCTCATCTTGGTCACCATCCCCTCCCCTCCAAATTCTTTTGTTTGTAAAGAAAAGGTGTCTAGAAGCATTTGTCTCTGGAACAATTACTTTAAACATGGTTACAATACAGACTTCAGTTCAAACACAGAAGAGATTTACTTAGCAAATTTCCTTTCACCCACCAAAAATTACACAAATATAAGCCTCAACACCACAGTTAAGAGGACCAGTAGAGAGAATCTCATGTTTGGAACACAAAAGGAGAAATAAAAACCAAACCAAACCCAAACAGAAAAATCCCAGAAAAACGATGGAAGGATGAGGGAGAAGGGGAGGAGAGCAAACACAGCACACGTTACAGTGTCCGGGTACACGGGAGCCCAGCGCGAGGAACGGGCTCGGCACACATTGAGTAACAGTCCTGGTGATATTTGGTCATATATTCATCAACTACTGACTCTGGAGCGGCCGTTATTGATTGAAGCAGTGACAAATCAAACGGAAAAGGAGGCCTTGGTAGCAAGGGAAGGAGCAGGCTTCAAGTTCTGCAAGCCTTTTGCACTCCACCGTCCAGCTCCCCAGAAACACTCAACTGGGTGGGCCCTGCTCCGTCCAGGCGGGCGAGAGGTCACTGGGTGAGGCTAAGTTGGGCGCTGATTTCAGATTTCAGTCAGAAAGCACGCACGTGGACACACGTGGACACCCACCTGTTAGTGGCAAACATCAGCAGCAACGGCCTCCTCGCCTCCTCTGCCCCCATCCCAGGCTGGGTGGGAAAGGACGTCGTGACCCACTGCTAATACTGAACGCAGGCTGGAGCGGGCCCCAGACTGGGCCCAGAGGCTGCCCCAGCCCAGGTCCTCCGAGGGCCCCACAGGTAGCCTGGCCACCCAGAGGGCTTATGAGTGTTTCTCTTTTGGTTCAGGCCTCAGAAGAAGTAATGATGCAGGGAGGGAAGCTTTTGGCCCTGGTGATTATAATGCTCTCTGCTTTGGAAGAACAAGTTTCTGGGTTGTTGTTGTTTTCTTTTTTTTTTTTTTGGTGTTTTTTTTAATTACTTAAAAAAACGATCAAAAAGAACTGTTACGGCTAAACTCTCTAGCAGATATTGCTCATTAAGAATTACAAAAGCAAATGCAGTTACTCGTAGGATGGGGGAGAAGAGACAGGGATGTTTCTGGAGTCTTGCTACCTCCTAGAGGGGACCCAGTGGACTCTCATATGTGGTTCTGGGGTCCCTGGTGTCTACCTGGTGCAGCTCACACATTCAGAGATGTGACAGGCCTCCCATCTGCCCTCCAGCCTCAGCAAAGTGGAAGCCCTACTGGTGGGGAGGCCTGTTGAGCTGACTCTCCATACGTGATCACTCTGACTGGGTCACTGGGAGGGCTGGGGGTGGGGTCAGGCCATCCCCTCCCTCCTGGACTCGAGCTGCCCCACCCAGAGGTCGAAGGGGGCCAGGTGGTACCAACTACATTCCAGACCTTGCCAGCCAGGGCAAGGAAGCACTCCTACACCCACCCGTTGAAGTGAACTGTCTTGCACCAGCATCCTGGGACCTCTCTCACAAGCATGGGAGACAGTGCAAAACCCGGATGCTGCCTGGAGCCTCCTTCGCTTGGCACAGGGAAGCCCTTGAAAGAAGCGAGGAAAGACCATGGATCTGCTTGGACAGAAGAAGTGACCAGCAGACAGATTTGTAGTTTTTTTTGTTTTTTGTTTTTTGTGTTTTTTTTTGTTTTGTTTTTTTTTTTTTTAATTTTCCCTTGTCCTATGCTATGGTTATCAGAAATATTGTAATTAAGCAACAGGTATAATTTTAACAGATCTTTTGTGTGTGTGTCTGTGTGTGTGGAGCCACAAGCAAAATGAGTGTATAATTGTGCAATATACAGATATATATATATAAAAATTCAACTGCTGTGTGTCTAGTTGGTGCATTAAATAAAAGGGACAGAAAAACTAAAACCAAAGCTAAAAAGCAAAACAAAAGCCGAGGATAGAGGAGACCAAGCAGGCCTATGCGTATAGTCTATAAGATATTGGATATAATCAGGGTCACCAGGAAGAACACCTTTGTCACTGGACACACAAACACTGAAGGGAGAGGGACTACCAGTGAGCAGGAGCCAAACCTCTTGGCCTTTTCATCTCATTGTCTCTCGCTGCTGAGGACCTGAGAAAAGGTAAGCTTGAAGGGGGGCTAGGGGAGCAAAGGCAATTTGCAAGTTTCCCTAATGCTCTCAAACACAAAGGCCGGACTTCCCTCTGGAAGGGTCTCGGCTCTGCCCGGTACTTGTTCTTGTGCCTGCCCTCCCTCTGGCCCAGGGGCTCTCGCTGGTGAGGGGCGAGGGGGACACACACCACAGGGAGTGTTCAGGCCTCTGTCTTCACCTCTGCATGCAGAAGGGAGCACCACTTCACCTAGACCCTGGGCCCCAAGGACAGCAGAGAGGGGGAATGTCCTCAGGGAACAGGCAGAGGCCAAAGGGGAGACCTCACCCTCACCTTCCTAGTTGCCTGGACCCTAGTTAGAACTTCCTTTTTCCCGAAAAAATCAGCACTTGGGGAACATCCTGTCGAGATGAGAAAGGAACAAGAAACAGGTGGTGCTGGGTGGTGAGAACGTCGCAGGCCTTTGGACTCACTGGTGACACTCTGCTTCCCACACCAAGCGCTGGGCTCCTACAGCTTTGGGACCAGGCAGGACAGGGGGCTCCCCAATGCGAAGATGGCCCCGAGTCTCAGATCCAGCAGCTTCAGGCTGGATTCCCCTTTTCCTGTAGCACTCACATGTCAGGCCAAGCTCCAAATATTTTCATATCAGCACTTTTGCAAAAGCTTGCTCTTATTCATTCAGCAACATTGAAATGTAATTTTCTGCCAAATGTTTT
Source organism: Callorhinus ursinus (assembly GCF_003265705.2). Classification (NCBI taxonomy): domain Eukaryota; kingdom Metazoa; phylum Chordata; class Mammalia; order Carnivora; family Otariidae; genus Callorhinus; species Callorhinus ursinus. The sequence continues at coordinate 3,459,713 of NW_027397146.1, forward strand.
CTAGATTTTCCTTCTGAATTGTTGAGAATGGGTTTCAGTGTTCACTTTCTTTCCCCTTTAATATGTAACTTTAGACCCTGGGGGAGGCAGTATGCTAGCGATATATAACAGACTATGCCTTTTCTAAAGATTGATACAGCATCTAAAAGAGAAAGACGCAAAAATGGAGACTCGACAAACCCCTCCAGAGTGGACGAGTTTACTGGCGGAGAGAGCGAAGGTGGGGCCCTTACAGAGAACAGAGTAAGATCAGGAACGCGACATGGTGGGGCCGCAGGGGCCCAGGAGCAGGGGCTCTACCACCGGCTGGGCGACGCTGCCATGCTTGCCCCCGCCGCCCCCCTCCCCCCCCCATGAGCCAAGACTCCGGGAACAGGGCTCTAAACACAGCTTGCTTCCTGAGGTCTGGGCCACCAGTCCTAAAATCTGTGCGTGACTCACATTAGGAAACAATTCGGGGCGACACTGGCTAGGAAAGGATGCGCAAAAGGCTTCTCCAAGAACCAGCACCTGTGACCTTCCCTGGCTCCGTCAGCCCAGAGAGCCAGGTGCAAATGCTCCGGAAAGGGGGCACAGAGCTCAGCTGCTAGGCTCCACTTGGGCTCTGCAAGATCCAGTCGGCCCCCCTTGGTGAGTTCACTTCATACCTGTTGCCCCCTCCTGCGCTTCAGTTGCTTACTAAGTTACTTCAATCCAGAGGTCCTGTCAGCTAAAGAAACACCTTTCCCACCAAACATGGCAGTTTGTTTCAGGTTAGTACCTTCTTTCATCATCCCTGTCAGGTCAATGAAAAGCTGCGCGGAGGAGCAGGTGACAACCTGGGGCTGCTCTGGGTCCTGGTGCCGTTTGTGGCCTCTAGCCTGGAATGGTGCCCCTGAACAGACTGTTGCCCGCACCTGCACGGGGTCTCAGGAGTAGAAGCCAGGTGCCAGCTGTGGCCAGTGTCCCTGGGCCACCACCACGGCTTTCACCTTCCAGGGAGTTGAGGGGGCTGAGGTCCTCGGGTCGTTTGGCACTGATGGACTGGGGAACAGGGCATTTCTAGGTGTCACCTGTGCCTTCTGATAAGGGGAATACAGCAGCAGCAGAAGGGAGCTGTCTTAGAGCCTGGCTGTGGCTCGGTGCCCTGGTTCACTACAGTGTCAAGGCCAGCGGTTCCACTGGTTAGGGCAGGCCCACCAATGGGCAGGGCAGGGCAGAGCTGGGCTGGGCATTGTAGGAGGAGCTCAAAGACATAACAGCATTCTGTCGGGAGAGGAGGTAGTAACTAACAACTAGAACGAGGGTGGGGGAGGCTGAAAGTGACTGTGACCTAGCCCTACAAACAGGTGTCTGAAAGCTGTCAGTTAATTTCTGTATTCTTCACACAGTCCCTAAAAGATGCCCCCAATCTTCATGATGTTCAAGCACACACAAAATCGAGGTCACACCCCCAACTGGGCTGGACACGGCTGGTGAGAATCCCATAGCCTGGCTTTCCCTCCAACCTCCTGTCAACCTGACCCAGGACAGGGGCGGTATGGGAGCTGCAGGGCCCCTGCCTGCCAGGGCGACAAACCACCAAGGTGACCTGCTTAATGGTGACTTACTTGTGATGCCTTTATTAGGTGAAGAAGAGGGAATGTGGGAGAAGGAGAGAAAACCCTAAGGAGCCTCAGGGGCTGCCTGCAGCTTTGGAACTGTAAGGAGAAGCAGCTCCTTAAGGGGAGCGAGAGGGCTGCAGGTCAGGCCGGGCCGAAAGAAAATGAAACTTGAATTGCTGTGCTCTCAACCACCAATGCCCAGTCACCCCTGAATGGTCACGGGCGAAAGGGGGGCATGGTGGGCCCCGCACTCCTCTTCCCAGGACCAGATGGTACTGAGCTGATGGAGAGGCCAGCTCTTGACACTGGTTCCGGGAGTCACATTCCACTGGACTAAGTGTAATGCATAAAAAGCTAACCGACCAAAATGGACGGTGTCTCCACGACAAACTGGCCAGACGCTATACTTGCGTGGACAGGCATCCTTTGTGGGTGCCAGGAGTGCGAGGCCACTTCGGAGTCAGGAGCCTTATGTCCTTGAAGGAAGAGGGATCCTGAAGGACCTGCCCTGTCCTCCGACCCCCCTTCCCTTCCTGGGGAGGAGTCAGAAGTGAAGCCCAGAGGGTCAACAGCAGAGGGGGTCTGGTTGTGGGACTTGCTTTTGCAGCATAAGGAAATGGGTACAAAAATGCTACAAAGGCCAACTATGATTCTGCAAACAGAATGGGGGCAAACTCCCTTGCTTCTAACCATTCCGGAAGAGACAAATGCGTTTTTTTTTTAAGCTACTGATTGGAACTGTCAACTATGGTTCCTGATCACTAAGGACTGGCAAGGAAGTGCTAGACGGTTTTTAGGATGTTTCACTCCTTCATGGTTACACTGCAGTAAGGAAGCCAGGGGACAATAACTGAAATACACGAGACAACACGCACTTGACAGTTCATGGCAGCAGCTCGCATGGGACGTGCTTGTGGGTGTTTCTGGAAGCATAAGACTGCTGTCTCATTTGCTACTTTGATAAGGTACTTCTCAGTTGGACAGATTTAGATATAAGAGACATCTCTGTAAACACAGAAAAGGATATACCAATATGATGAAGATATGCAGCTAGATAAGGACTTCCTGAACACAGAATGAAAGGATGGGGTCCTAAATGGAGATTGATCAATGAACACCCATAGCAAAGCCAAGCCTCTCGGCCCCCACACCATTCCCCTGGCATAGATGTGGAGATGTGTGATATGCCGGCCCCACCCGGTCTCCAGCAAGCAAAAGCCAGACATTTTCCATAAGAAAAGAACTCATGGTTAACTTAAGGGAGGAGCAGAGGGGCCAGGGGCCTAGGCACTGGTCCAGCTCAGGTCTGGGGCATCTGCATTTCTTCCCACCTGCTGCCTCGTTGCACCACACTGTGCTAGCTGGGCCTGGCCAAGGCCAAGGTCAGAGCCAGACTACTTGATGACTACGGCAGGCCATGGGGGCCTCTGCGCTACCCTCAGCTCCCAAGTCCAAATCTGTCCAACTTCTCCTGCCTGCTTCTCTCGAGTAGGTTGAGAAGGCCCAGAATCAGGGTCTGACCAGGGAAGGGAGCTCCCTAAGAGAACAGGATATTGCTGCTCTCTTGCCCCTCAGAGAGGCCAAGTTGCTAGGGCCAGGTGGACTCAGCAGAGCCCGGGGCTTCTTCAGGGCTCAGAATGGGGGTGTGGCTAGGGCTAGGGCTGGCAGTGGGAAGGCCAAGGGCAGGGTGAAATCTGGGGGCCTGAGCTGACCAGCATCAGCTCAGGTAAAGCTGGGAACTGTGGGTGCCTGGTACAGAAGGGATGAACGAGGAGGGGAAGAAATGAAAGGATGAATGAAAGAAGGCAGAAATGGAAGGACAGAAGAGAAACCAATCAGGAAGTCCTTATAAAATTGCAGCAAACACTTAGAGTTTCGGAGCTTCGTGGGAACCCTATGTGCTGAGCCCACTTTAAAACAAGCGCAGGTATATACAGATCCAGGTAGTTCTAAACACCGTCATGTCTGGTGGCTTGAGGGACAAAGTGTCACCAATTCAAGCCAGTTTGCTCTCAGAGCATGTTTGTTTTGAAGTGGGAACATGAAGACTCAATAGTGCAAATAGTTCTAAGCTGTCCCTAAAGGAGTAGAATTGGAAAGTTTTGGAAGAACATTTTCCCCTCCTTCCCCCTTGGCCCCCCAACCTGTGCACTAGGCCTCTACCTACCAGTCACAGACTGCTCTGAGCGACTAGGAATTCCATCGGCCCCACTGCTCTCTGCCACCCGGAGGAGCCCAGGAGCCCAGGGCCAGCCTGCCTGCGCCTCATCCTGCTGCTTCCACGGCCTCTCTCTCTCTCTCTCTAGCGCCACCCACTGGATAACGGCCCCGGGCTGTCCTCTCACCTGGTCACCTGACTCAGGCCAGTCTACACCCAGCAGCTCAAAGGACTGACTCCCTCCTAGCCATGCCAGAACTGGAGCGGACAGGTGCTACCTCCCTGTCCTGTGAAATGTCCTAGTCGGTTTTGGATTGGGGCTGGTGTGGGGCCAGATTTGTGCCACCATGGGTGAGATCACACAGGCTGTAGCCACTGGCCATCTCTGTCTTTTTCTCTAAAGAATCCAACTGTCTCTCCTGCCTCACACCTCCTTGTCCCAATGTGGGTGGGGATGGGGGAGGTGGGGGAGCTGGAGGGTGGGGGTGGCGCAGGGTGGGGGGAGAGGAGAGCGGAGACTGGGGCACCAATGGCACTCTCTGTCCCTAATGACCACATGGGGGGGCGTGGGGGGGAGGTCTGGGTGGGAGGGGAGGTGCAGGCATACCCTAAGAAGCCTGGTCAACAGCTTGTCTGGTCAGTAGTATCTGCAGCAAGCCTTGTTGAAGGAGCCTAGTTTAGAAAAGTGCAAAGCTACTTCTGGCCCTGGTTAGGTCTTCAACCTGACTGTGCTTGTCGGTAAGAAAAACATCCCAATGCTCCAACTACTCCCACCCTGAAGCCACGAAACTCTAAGTTTACTGAAAGAAAAAAAAATATTTTTTATTTCAGTTAATCGGGAAGCTTTGTCAGAGCCCTACCCATAAGGAGAAGAGACAACAGCTGCCTTTATTCTTGTTGGTTTGCTTTGCAATCCGCTCTGTGTAAAGTCAGCTAACTCTCTCGGTCACGGGCGTCCGGCTGTCCACAGGCTCCTCTCTGTTTGGCCTTGGCATGGAGGATGAAACAATGTCTTTGCGCTCTCCCTCCCCTCGGTGTTTGTACTTGTCTGCGGCCGTGGCGGCGGTCGCGACCGTGGGCTGAGTCTTAGCTGGCTCCTTGGGGCAGCCGTCGCTCTCCAGCGAGCCTCCTCTCGCCATCTTCTCCTCTTTGCAGACGCCGCTGCTCAAGTCCTGGGGCTCAGGGGGGCTGGCGGGGTCCTCGGAGCTCTGGGGCTCGGGTGGGGGCGGGGGTGGGGGTGGAAGCAGCGGCGCGGGTGCCTTCGGGGGCTCTGAGTGGTGGTGATGGTGGTGGTGCTCCTTCTTGGGGGGTGAGGAGGCGCTGCCGCTGCGCCCCTTGGGGCTGCTCTCCTTGCTTTTCCGCCCGGGGCTCTTGCAGGTCTTCAGTCCCTTCCCACTCTTCTCGCCGAGGGTGGACACCAGCAGGGGCTTCACCACCTCCTTCACCTCGATGCTGACGGTCTCCCGGGTCTTGCGCTTCTTGATGGGGAGCACGGTCTCCTGCACGGACCGGATGGAAGACTCCTTCACTGCTTTCTTCTTGGCCTCTGCGGCAGCGGCTGCCACCACACTGCCCGGCTTTCGGCCCCGCTTCTTGGGAATGGCCTGGGGGTCGGCCTCGGCTTTTCGCTTCCTGCCAGGGCGTTTGATAACCATGACCTGGGCTGACGTGGTGGCCCCGCCGCCCCCTTCGGCCTTGCTCCCCGGTGAAGCTTGAAAAGGCATCTTGACGAGCAGCTTCCCGGGACTTTTCTCCAGGACCCTTTTCACCTGCACACCCTCTGATGCTGCTGCCTTGGGTCTCGCAGTGCCGCTCCCTTTGGGGCGTCCCCGACCTCTGCCAGTTCCTGGAGCTTTGGGAGATTTGGGCTTCTTAGGTGGTTTCTGCTCTCGCCGGGAGGGGCTCCCTCTCCCAGTTACCGTGAAGTCAAAATCATTAGGGTCCAGGGAGGTGTCGCCTACCTTTTCGAAGTACGCAATCAACTCCACTTTAGAGCGAAAGGCTTTTCCCTGGGGACTGTGGGAAAAAATGGAGAGACACAAAGAACGATTAGAAGCTTCCACGCTAATGTACAAAGATGGGGCAGAGCAGAAGGTGGTGAACTCTGGGACAGGACGTTCTGCAACTGACCTGCCTGATGATACCACTGAATGAGAGTCACAGTAGAGAAAAGCCAAAACAGGCTAAAACTAGAGGGGCACGGCCACAGCCACACGTGAAGCAGTCGGGTTGCTGGGCGGCGGTGGCGGGCACCTAGAGGGTGTGCTCGCTCCAGTGACAGCCGTTGCCCGGATGCCCCTGAGGGTCCGCCTACCACCAAGGCCCCTCCTCTGGCCCCCAAAGGGCCTGGCCTGGGGACCCTCTTGAGCCATCAGGATGGGGGGCCCATTCTGCTGGCTGGTGCCTGGGCCCACTCAGGAAGTAGAGCACTCCTCTGTCTGAACCTGGGCATGCTGCTTAGCCTCTCTGGGATCGGTTTCCTCATCTGTCAATAGGATAATGCTTTGCTCACCCTTGTCAGAGTTGTTGGAATCAAACGAGGTTGTCTGCAAATGTCCTTCCAAAACTGTTAACCTTTTCTGGATCATCTAAGGGCCAGAACTAAAATGTACTTATTCAGTCCTCCTCTGAAGCTCTGGCTTGGAAGTTACTCTGTTTGAACAGAAAATGCCCAACGACCAGCCCAAAGCTGGACAAATGCACCAATGACAGCTGGAAAGGCATGTGTCTTTCCCGAGGCCCTGTCAGAGAGCCCAACCTTTCCCAACATGATTCACAGAGTGGACTGAGCCCTATGAATTCCTACTTCTTCTGGGTCATGAAGCCATGTCACAGAATAACTCACAGAAAGGAGTTTTAACTGGTTTTGAGAAGAGCCCCTCAGCTGGATGTTTTCCAGCGGGTATAATGGGAGGAACCCAGAGAGCTCTGCTTGCCTTCCAAGCGCAGGCCACGACACATGGCAGGTCCTGTGGCCTCTGGGCCCAGCCTGGGCAGGGCCTTGTGTCCTGTTTCCCAGGTGACCTCTCCTGGTCTCCTCACTGTGGCCCTGGGTAGGCCCTACTGCTATGCTACCTCCAGACAACACCTGAAGGGCTGGTGGAGTAAAATCACACTCTGCTATACCCTGTGTACATCTCACTCACGGCAGTGACCTCTGTACACAGTCATTTCCAAACATACCTGGTGGGGTCTGCAAGTGGTCTACCAAAGCCCTCCCAACCCAAGGTGGGGTTATGCACACACATTTTCCTGATCAACAAGTAACAAAGAGCCGCCACTCTAAAGGATTCCCATTAGTTTCTTAGCACCTGTCCCCAACCTCCTGCCCACCCAGCCTTCCCTGCTCTGTAGAGACAGGAGTTGCCCTTACTTACTTGATCAAATACACATCATACTTCCCAGCGGAGCGGCCAGATTTCCTTTGCTTAAGCTTTCGGGTCCAACCTTCAGGCAGAGTGGGGTCATCATACATGGGTCCCCGGTCACGAATGATGGAGCGCCGCTGTTTGGGGGAGGCAGAAGCTTCTGGGACAGCTGGGGCTGAGCCTGACCCTTCTGAGGTCTCTGCTTTGCCTGCCTCTGCTGGTTCAGCAGAGTGGTGAGCCGGTGGTTGCAGGGGCTCATGCTTGCCCTCTTTGTCTTCTTTCTTATCCTTCTTCACCTTTTTAAACTTCAGGGGTTTGTCCTTGAGGCCCTGGAGATCCTGGTCTTCTGACTTTTCTTCCCTGAAGTGTTAAATAAGTATGTAAGTATCACAGGAACACACTGATTTGTAGAAAAAGTGAGCAATGGCAGGTTTGGGGCACCCCAGCACAGGTAGGGCTCTGAGAGACAGGGCTGCCCCGCCAATGCTCACCCAGATTTTGATGCCTTTCCCCTACCTGTCCTGTGACCACTCTGACTCCTTCTGTCCCAAGTCCCATTCCTCTAACATACAGGAGAGTGAGCGGCCTGTACAGGTGGTATTTTTCTGGGCAGAAACACCATGTGGCTTCTTAGTGCAGTGTCTTGGAAGAGGCCACTTTATAAGCTGTGCCCGAGAGCCTCTAGGCTTGATGGCTAACAAGAGGCCCTTGACTGCTGGAGAGGGAGCTGCCCACCCAAAATGTGGGCAGGGCTACTCTTCATGAAGACCTGGCTTGGGCATTACTATAGGTTCTGTATTTTAAGTTTTCTCAAATGTGTATTTGATAAAAACCAGTCATGGGGCACAATACAACTTACTGACAGTAACAGAGCCTAGCACTACCCTCTTGGGGAGGTGGTGCACAGCACAGTGCTGTGGAAAGAACATGCAGGTTTTGAACCAGCCAACCTGAGCTCAAATCCTGACTTTGCAATTTCTAAACATGGGCCCGAGCAAGTGACCTCAACGTCCCGTGTCTTAGTTTCCTCATCTTGACAATAGGTACCAACACCCCAGAGGGAGAAAAGTCACAATGGCACTATAAAACACTGGCCAACTCGGGCAACCAGAAACTGCTGCCCAGGGTTCTGGGAGTGAGAAGAGAAGCCATCCCAGGTCTGGTAAACTTTTATCACCAGACATTCCCTTACAACACATGACCACCTCAGACTCAACCAATGGAAGGGAAGAGCAAGGAGTGCAAAGGTGCAGAAGAGCACCCTCCCCATTCCAGGGCAGGCGCCTCCCCATTCTTTCACACTGACAGAGCAGCTCCTTCCCTATATTTTGGCTCCACCTGGTAGGGTCCCTTCCTTGTGTACATCGGAAATGATCACCATGACGCCCTGGACCCTGGAATCAGAGTCTGGCCATGATGTTCTTGGGGCAGGGCTAAGAGGGCAGAAACAACCCGGGGGAGGCTTGGAATCGGCCATCTGCTGGTCTCTCGGTGATTCATTCTAGAAAAGAATAGTATCTCAGCCCTAGAACTGTCCTGTCCCACAAGGCTCGTGTCAGCACTGGTCACTACCTCACGGCCGGTCTACCCCAAGCAACCTCTCCCTTGTTCAGACTGTGGAGATTCCAATGAAGGCACTGTGGTGTGCACTGGTAACCAGACTCAAATGACGTGGGTAAGCTGCCAAAGGTGGGTTTGTATCAGGACACACTTGGCACCATGAAGACAGGCCTTTTCTAAACAGCTCGGGTCAGGGGTCGAGAGACAGGCTTGCCCCTGAGTTCCTCCCTATCCTGGGTTGTCCTCTAGCAGTTCAGGGCTTTAAGCACGGCTGCCAGGGTCACCCTGATCCAGCCCATGGCCCATAGGAGATCTTTTCTTGCTGTAAAGTGAGGGTCTCTAATCTGTTGCAGCACAGAGCATAGTTTTCAATCCTCGCAGTCTTAGCTCCTCAGCAGGAAATGAGGAAGAATCCTGGGAAGCTAGGTGTGGCCTGTGACCTGCATGCCCCCATCACAGAGGGGAAAAGGGGAGCTTGCCAGTGGCAGAGTGGCAGATGGACTGGAACGACCACTTCCACACAGTCCACCACAAGGGCACTGCTGAAGGCCAGGGCTGCTCCCTGGAACCTGGATAGTCCTGGAGTCAGAGGACAACACTGCACCCATGGGAAAGGTCTGGCTTCTTCAGAATGCTCATTTATATTCCCCAAATGGCTTAATCACCATGAGGTCAAGTACAAAACTACATGCCCTGGCAATGCATCTTATATATATAAACAAGGGTATCAATGCCATCAAAAGCAATCCCTTCTAGAACTCTACCCTAAAGAGGCACCCCCCAAAATGCAAAACAACAGGTGTATGATGTTATTTGTAATGGCATTATTTTTCCTGCCCCAATACTGCAGACAACTCAGAGAGCTGCCAGCAAGGACATGCGGAATGAATGGACGACACTACGCCTATAGCATGGAGAGCCATGCAGCTGAAGAGAGCTGTCAAAGAGCACCTCTGGATCTCCTATGGATCGTAGGCTGCCTTTTATGTGAGAAACAAGGAAAGAAGTGCTTCCTAGTCCCAGGGTGGGTGGGAATGAGGTAAAGTATAGGCGCGAGACAAAACCCCTCTGAATCATGTAAAAGTTTACATAACCAAAATGAAAACAAAAATAAGTGATAACAAAACGTTACTATATTGAATGCAAACACAAACACATGAATTTAACTGTATATCAAATTGATACCATACCACAGAGAAAAGATTTATTTCAAATATCTCTGACCACAGTGCTCTGGCACATCCTTGGTGGGACATATTCTAAGGCCTAATACGGCACCCCAGGGGCAGGGAACGCACCCAATGTCCACAGAGGGAGCCAGGCTGGTCCTGGGAGAAGTGGGTGGTTGTGGTTCTCCAGTGGCCTGTGGGGGCAGAAAAGCAGGAGAGTGCTTGGACGGAGAAAGGGAAAGTCAAAGGACACAGTTGCTGGTCTGGCCGAAAGGGCTCCTTGCACTAGGTGACACTGTGACAAGGCGAGTGTCCAAAAGAACAAACTGACTGGAACACAATGAGGGACAAAAGAGGGAAAAGCCTATAGGAAGCAAGGGAGCAAGCCATGTGGCTACGTGCCAGAAGGTTCTGGGCAGCAGAGAGGCCTCAAGGGGGATGTGGAAGGCTGTCAGGTTGCTTTTGGGGAGCCTCGGGCAGGGGAAGGGATGAGGGCTCTTATCTTACAAGGATCATTCTACTTGCCGTGCGGAGAGCGGACTTCAGGAAGCCACGTTCATATATTCTGGAGCTGGGAGGATCCCCAGAAAAACCACCCTTCCAACTCTTCAGTGTTACAGATGAAAAGAAAAGGAAGTACACAAAATTCCCTTGTGTGGTTGGGGAACTTGTCTGAGGTCACAGTTGAGTTGATGAATGTTCATCAACCACCCTTGCCCTGAGCCAGACTCTGCTAGGGGCTGGAACAACAGGGCAGAATTATCAGCATTTGGTTTTCAAGAGCCCCCAGTTTAGTCAGGGGGACAAGAAGTAACAAAAAAATACTGACACCCTTCCCTGTTCCAGGCACAGGGGAAGCCCAGAGATGGGGATTTCCTGGAGGAGGAAGGCTTGAGCTGGGTTTCCAGGGCTGAGGAGTTCTACTGGCTGGCAAGGAGGGCTCAAGACAGGCCAGTGATAGTAGGCAGTGATATCAATAGCTCCATCCCTAGAGAGAGGAGTGACTAATGACTCCTACCCTGTGTCACCAATGGCTCTGGGCTGGCCCTCTCTCCTGTCTTCTTTTGGGTTAAGATGGCACTTCTGAGGAGCATTCCCTGCTCCTGCCTTCCCCAATCCCATGAGCAAGAGTGCCCTAGGCCCCCCAGTGTGGTTGGAATACACCACTACATAGGTCAGCCCCCGCCCCCCCAACAGTGCGTGCCTTCTTTATTGTTGTCCCTCCACCTGACGCACAGTGCCAGGCACAGGAGTGCCAAGTGACGATCACAACCTAGAGGCTGTACTACCTTTGCTTCTTTTGATGACTGTATCCCTCTGACCAACAGGTTTGAGGAGCAGGGGCTAGCTTAGCACCCAAAGCAGGCACGGTCTGAGTAAGTGAATAAAGGATGAGTTTGGGTGCTACCGTAGCCTCCTGAGCACTGGTGGGCTGGGCTGGCAGGAGACGAGGCTGGGGCAGTTAAGTGAGGGCCTGGGAGAACAGGCAGTGACAGTGTGTGGTGACAGGGAGGGCAGGGTTGTGGGGGTAGCAGTATGGAGGATGGCTATGCTGGGAGGACAGGCTCCAGGCTTCCACGGATCAGCATCAGGTCTGCAGACACTCCTCCTGTGGAAACTACAAAAAAAATGCTAGACTGAACATCTTCTAGAAGATATTACAGAAGATGCTGTTTAAAAGTTTTACTTGGGGGCACCTGGGTGGCTCAGTCGGTTAAGCGTCTGCCTTCGGCTCAGGTCATGATCCCAAGGTCCTGGGATGGAGCCCTACGATGGGCTCCCTGCTCACCGGGGAGCCCACTTCTCCCTCTCCCTCTGCTGTTCCCCCTGCTTGTGTTCCCTCTCTCGCTGTCTCTCTGTCAAATAAATAAAATCTTAAAAAAAAAAAGTTTTCCTTACACTGGTAAGCTGGTGGAAAAGTAAGGAATATACAGTTTAAAGAGTAAGGGAAGGAAGGTAGGGGATCCTGTTCTATGGATAAATCTGGCAAGTGTCCCGTTAACAAGTGATCAAACTGAGCATCAGCACTGTCCCATCCTGTAAGAATGGGTAACTGAGGCCATAAGGAAACAACTGGAAGATTCCAAAGAGAAGGGCATTCCACCCAACTTTGAGTCTGGACTCTTCAAACTGCGGCCTGAAGAAAAGGTTTGGGAACTGCTCCTAGTTAAATAGGACAGCAGAAGGCAACATGCAATCCTGTACTGGCTCCTGGTTTGAAGGCACTGAAGGGGTGCTCATGGGCCGTTTGGGGAATGTAAGTATGGTTCACGCTAGCACGGTGCCAAGCTCCTTGAGGTTCAAAAGTGTACTGTATGCCCGCAGGAAAGCCAGGTTCAAGCAGCACTTCTGAGTGCAATGTGGCAACAGTGACTCAGGGAAACATATGCAGTACTAATGTGGCAGCATGTTTTGAAAAGGGGGGGATGACAATGTAACTGGAAGCTGTGCGGGTTGACAGTGATATTTTGAAGCAGTTTCGGGCAAGTTTTCTAACAATTAAAGAGAACACCTTCACATTACACGAATACATTAGGAGGGAAAGCTGGAAACCTTGTTGAAGGGCCTTCTTTTAGTGGCTCAAAGACCCACAATGTTTTCCACAGCGTTACGCTCTATATGGTGAAGCTGTGAGTGCAAATGAAGGGAAGGTGTCAGGGTCATTACCCTGTGTTTAAATAAAAATCATTGCAAGGGGCACCTCGCTGGCTCAGTTGGAAGAGCATCTGACTCTTGATCTCGGGGTTGTGAGTTCCAGCCCCACACTGGGCGCAGAGATTACTTAAATAAAAAAAAACCAAAAATCACTGCCGAAGGCAGCCTTGCCTAGGACGCCACTTTAAATGTCAAAAGAACTGTGTAATAGAATCTGCGTGTGGTGTGGCAGGAAGCACAAATCTGGGGGTTAGAGCTGATGGTAGTGCTGGGTGCAAATGTCAACAGACACTTCAGTGTGCCCTGGTGCTATGTCTCTTAGCCAGAATTTTAATCAGAATTGTCAAAGATTTTGTTAGTGAGCTCAAATCACATAGGTTTGGCGTGGCTTACCCCTCCCATTTTCCCCATAACTCTTACTTTTTATTGTGTGATTTGTAGAACACACATATCACATGGAAGCAGAAAGGCCTTCACAAACTTTAAACATCTACGAGGCAGGAAAGAAGGCTCTTGAGTAATACAACATCATCTAGTAAGTTTGCTTCTAGAACGCAAACGTTAGATCAAATCTTTTCTTTGATCTCGTGAAGGAAAATGAGAGTTGCAGGAATCTTGTTTTTGAGCCAAATTACTGCATCCCAAGGGGTTTGATGGCGAGAACTGCCTGTACTTTCATAATAAAAGTAACCTCCAGTAATCCTGCAGAAGGCCGCCCTGGGAAGCTATACCTGGCACTCATGTGACCCCAGGCTCCTGTCCATTACAGGGGTGCAGGCAACCAACAGCTGGCAGGTGCAGCTGGCTAGGCAACTGTGACTGAGGAGGGACTACTCAATCCCCGAGGCTTTCAGATTAAAAAAGAAAAAGGCTACAAAGCCAGGTGAAAGCAGCAGCTGAAAGGTGTTTTTCACTTGAATTGGAATCCAGCCCCCTCCCAAGTGAGCTCCAGGGATCCTTCTAGAGGCACAGCAATATCCTGGCCCCATTTCAGTCATGTTTGCATGAGGCCAGTTTCAGGATATGGCATTTCTCAGCACCGTTCATTTCTAGTCACCCATTCCACTGAGCTGCAGAAGGAGCCTGAGTCCTACAATGAGGCCATGACCCATCAGGGCAAGGTGGTGGCTACTTCCCCAGGTGAATGGTCAGGGACCAGAGGAGAGAAACGGCCTTCTTGCAGTGGCTGCTTCCATCCTGCAGTGTCATTCACTCAGTGCTTCCAATTCTTTCTACCTTCAGTATGAGCTGCAGAATCTCAGAATCAAGGAGGCTTCTCTGCACGAATCAATAAAGACAGCTGCACTTTGAGATGCCAGCTTCAGTCTTTTAAGATCTGAGAGAAATCAAACTGGCACTGGAAGAGAGTGTCTCAGTGGTCTCCGGGGAGCAAAAGAGCAAATGGGGTTCAGCTCAAAGGCTACAGCAGTAGAACCTGAAGTTCAGCGGCTCTGAATTTAGCGTATTTTTAAATACCTCAGTTTTCAGAAGATCCAAGAGAAACTGTTTTGAAAAGCTAAATAAAATACAGTTCTTGACAGTCAAAGGGAGCTCCTTCCCCAAATGAAGGCACCCGGTGCCATACGGTAGATCTCATCTTCATAGCATGAGTCCGTCACACATGGGGCAAGAAAAGCAGGTTTAAACAAACACTGCTACTATGGAGAACAGTCAGGCAGTTCCTCAAAAGGTTAAACATGGAATTCCCACAGGACCTAGCATTTCCACTCTAGGTGTAGACCCAAGAGAACTGAAAACAGGGACCTGAACAGGTATCTGTACACCCATGTTCATAGCAGCATGATTCACATTAGCCAAAAGGTAGAAACAACCCAAGGGTCCACTGACAGATGAATAGATAAGCAAAACGTGGTCCATCCACACAATGGGATGTTATTTAGCTTTAAAAAGAAATGGAATTCAGACACAGGCTACAACTTGTATGAACTTTGGAGACTCTACGCTGAGTGACATCAGCCAGCCACAAAAAGACAAATACTATATAATTCCATTTATATGAAATGTTTCAAATAGGCAAATCCAGAGAGAGAAAGTAGATTAGTCATTACCAGGGGCTGGGGGTAGTGGGTAATAGGGAGTGACTCCTAATGATTATAGGGTTTTTTTTTTCTTTTTTTTAGTGGTGATAAAAATGTTCTGGGACCAGAGGTGATGGTTGCACAACACTGTGAATGTACTAAATGCCACTGAATTGTACACTTAATTTTTTTTAAAGATTTTTTTATTTACGTGACAGAGCTAGAGAGCACAAGCAGGGGGAGGGGTAGAGGCAGAGGGAGAAGCAGGCTCCCCGCCAAACAGGAAGCCCGATGCAAGGCTCAATCCCAGGACCCTGGGATCATGACCTGAGCCGAAGGCAGACGATTAACCATCTGAGCCACCCAGGTGCCCCTGAACTGTACACTTTAAATGGGTGAATTTCCTGCTATGTGAATTATATCTCAATTTTTATAACACCCCACTAAAATGACAGCTGATTTTCCCTATTACCCTAAATCGTAAAGGTAGGTTTTACGATGCCCAAGCAGTGCTCAGAACCCACAGCTGTCTCCAAGCAACCCTGTTTGGCTACAGGCAGAGTCCAGGCAAGTAACTCTGCCATCCATCTGAGAGAAAGAGGCCAGCATGGGACTGAGGGTGATATATGCTAGACTAGACCAAGCCAATTTGAATGCCATCTCTGAAGCCCAGGACACGGTAACCATGGCAGTTGAAAAGAATTTAGTTCAAGAAGTTTAATGACATAAAAAAAAGTTTAATGACCAGGCATTTAGCCAAGTTGAAGGTTGCCGGCTAAATATTCTGAGGGCATTTGATCAATCTTTTTCTTATTGTGGTAAAATGCACATAACATAAAATTTACCATTAGCAGCACTTAGTACATTCACAATGTTGTGCAACCATCACCACTATCTAGTTCCAGAACATTTCATCACCCCCGGAGGAAACCCCATACCCATTAAGCAGTTATTCCCCCATGTCACCTCACTCCCAGCCCTCAGCAGCTACTAATCTGCTGTCTCTATGGATTTGCCTATTCTGTCCATTTCATATACATGGAATCCTACAACAGATGGCCTTTTGTGACTGGCTCCTTCCACTCAGCACCATGTTTTCTAGGTTCATTCATGTTATAGTATGTATCAGAACTTAATGCCATTTTATGGCTGAATAACATTTCATTGTATGGAAACAGCACACTTTGTCCATACATCTGTTGATGAAGAGCTGGATGGTTTCCACCTTTTAGCTACTATGAACATTTGTGTGCAAGTTTTTGCATGGATATATGTTTTCAATTCTCTCGGGTCTACACCTAGAGTGGAAATGCTGGATCATATGGGAATTCTATGTTTAACCTTTTGAGGAACCGCCAGGCTGTTTTCCACAGGGTTTCCTTTGGGATTGATGAAAATGGTCTGCAACTAGATAGGAATAAAGCAGGGCAGCAGAGACTGCTTCCACTCTGGAATGCTTAGCAGATAGGGGCAAGCTTTTAAACAGAAGTCATCATAGCAAGACCACTGGGAGTGGCACGGGGCAATGTTTCACCCACTCACTCATTCAGCAGCTAACATTCTTCTACTGAGCTGTGGATGAGGATGAGCTGTGCTAGGGCCAGGAATGCTACAGCTTTTTTTTTTTTAAGATTTTTTTTATTGGGGCGCCTTGGTGGCTCAGTCGCTAAGCGTCTGCCTTCGGCTCAGGTCCTGGGATCAAGCCCCGCATCGGGCTCCTTAATCGGCGGGAAGACTGCTTCCCCCCCCCCCACTCCCCCTGTTTGTGTTCCCTCTCTCGCTGTGCCTCTCTCTGTCAAATAAATAAATAAAATATTTTTAAAAAGATTTATTTATTGGGGGGGAGGACGGGAGGGAGAGAGCACACGCACGAGCAGGAGGACCAAAGGGAGAGAGGGAGAGGGAGATAATCTCCAGCAGACTCCGCACTGAGCATGGAGCCGACTTGGGGCTCGATCCCAGGACCCTGAAATCATGACCTGAGCCGAAACCAAGAGTCGGAGGCTTAACCGACTGAGCCGCTCAGGCGCCCCCACCCTGCATCCATTTCTTATCTTTCTCCTGGTGCTGTCTTCTGAGCAGAGTCAATAATGAAATCAGCAATTTTGACGAATGTTGTGAAAGGGGAGATACTGGGAGGTAGGGGAGGAACTCCAGAATATGGATGCAATGGCAACACTATGGCCTGACAATGTGAGGCTGCTGGGGGTGGGGGGAGGAGAGGGTCCAAGGTGGTAAAGCTGGTGAAGCTGTGGATCATGAGGTGGCTTCCCCACCAGCTGCGCCCATGAAGGCCACTGGAGGGGGAGCTGGCCAGATGAGATAAGGACGGGAGAAAACCAAGAACCCAATCGTCATTAGTGATGTTTCTGCTATTTTATCTCTTCCCCTAGAAAGGCCATATTGTTTCAATTTGCTCTCCATTCTCTAGCTTCCACATCTTGCAACTTCTCTTCCATCATGTTCTCTGGAGCCTTCGCTCCTACATGCCACAGGGTGCTCACAGTCATCCCCTGCACGAGTGGTTGGACACTTGGCTTCCAGTGCCCCCATGACAAATATCCAGTCTTCAGCATACCAACAGCCAGTCTCCAAATGCACTTACATTATATTTGCCTTTTTGGTCCCCAGCAGTACATTCCCACAGCTGCTTCTTCCCCCACTTGTCTGTTGATACTGTTTTCTTCTTACCTCTGTATACTTTATGTAAGTTTTACAGGCTTTTATCAAAGCGTTGGCTGCTTTTATCGAAGAACAGAGTATTTGCCAAAATAAATTTTCAACAGAGGCAGTATAGTTTTGGGGAAAAAAGAGGCAGAAAGGAAATCTCTAGTAATGGAAGAGACAACTCCAGGAGCCAGCTCACTCTGTGTTTTCCTTATTGTGCCTCTCACTAGTGTAGGTCACCTCCTATCTGCATTCCTAACAAACTTTTTCCCAGTGATGACATCTGAGCCCACCGGAATGGCCAACAAAATAGGTAAAAAGGGGGAAATCTGTCAGTGCTGGCAAATAAGGGTGCCACCAACGGCCGAAGCACTCTGAGTGCTGTAGAAATGCTGTGGTTGGGCCCAATGTGAGTGAAGCACTGTTTGCGCAGTTCTACCTTTACCCAAATACGGGAGCACAGGAGGGACCCACCAGGAAGGTCTACGAATAGGATTCTCCAACAGAGCCCTAAGAAATCTTCAAGGTCAGAACAACAGGACCTTGGAGCCAGGCTGGCTGAAATACAGTTTGCTCGTGGCAAATGGAAGGGCCTGGAATACCACTAGTGCCCTACATGGAAAGGCCAGTAACAGGCTGAGGGGTTTCCCTGGGCACTGCTGAGAAGGGGGACAGCAGAGAAAGACTGCAGTGCTCCAGTGCATGGCTGGAACATCCAGAAAGAGATGGAGATCCTACTTGTTCCAGCACCCTCCCCAGCAGCACCCTGGGCCCCCATCCTACACCCCAGCCTGTCACCTGGGTTTGGATGACAGGGGTTCAAAGCCATGGGGAAGCACTGGACAAGCAGGAGGGACTAAATCTCTACCCCATAAACAACTCTGGGGACTGGCTAAGAAAGTAAGTAACACACCTGGTGACAAGACAAGTATCAGCAAATTCAGTCACTTCCCTGTGTCTAAACACTAACCAGGGAGAAAATACAATGGAAAGATTGAATACTGTTCCTGCAGTCCAGAGCCCACTGGAACCCCCTTCAGAGCCTGATATTTACCTAGAATAAGCATCTGTGAACAGTCAAAGAAAAGTATAGGGGACAGGGCCGTGACTTGCTTCCTATGACCATTGCATCACATGCCACACAGCAGAACTGATTCCACACAGATTAGAGAATTAGCTTTAAATGGCTGGTTACAACCTCCCACAGACTTGCTCTCTCCCAACCCCTAATAAAACCGAGAAACAAAGGTGGGAGGAGGTGTGAAGGGAAGACTCCATCAAACAAAGGAAAGGGACATAAACCTACCCAGCAGCCTACTGGGGCTCCTGCCCCTATCCCAACTCCGGAAGCCATGCTGGGGAGCCGAAAATACCCAGAGGCCTTAGACAATGAGCCGGAGAGAAGCAACTAGGTGGGAGTCTGTCACTTTTTCTGTTTAGACCCAGGAACTACAGAATCTCCTGCTGGGAGGTACCCAGCAAGCCAGGTGGGCTCTGTGAGAGGTGACTGCTCTTGGGTACATAAGGACCCAGGGAACTTCCCAGAGCCCGAGGTGCGCCCTTTTCCTGCATCCCTGTGGGAACGGCATATACATCCCTTAAGCAGCTAGAGTGAACCTTCGTATAAGACACTTAACATAATTCTTAAGGCAGAAAGAAGAATCCAGATACTGCCAAACACTACCCAAGGGTGCAGCTCCCCTAGCGTGCAACTTCTCTGACCACACAATACCGAGCTCAGAGGAGAAAGCAGTGAGAAAGGATGCCAAGAGACCAGGAAGAAAAAGCCAAGAACTCCCCCGCTGTACCAAAGCCAACAGAATATCTGGAAATGACATGGTAACTCTGCAAACATATTATGGCCAAAAGAGAAAAAAAAAAAAAAAAAAGAGATGACTCAGGAAAGGCAAAGTCTTTCACCAAGAAGAGAATATGCTGCAAGGAAAAGAAGGAAATTCTTCGCAACTTTGTAAGAGCATGTTCTCAGTAAGAATTCAAAGATGAGATGATAAAACACAGTAAGATGAAAGGGGCAAATTCCCAACCTAGACAAACTGCAGACCAAAACACATCATTATGGAACTAATAAATACATTTAAAAACAGCCAGAAACAGAATATACATAGCTGAAAATCAAATCAGACAAATAGTGAATGCAGATGAAAAAAAAAAAAAAGCTAAAGCAATTAGAGCAAAGCTAATAGCATTGGAAAAGAGACAAAGACAATCCAACATAAGGATAATTTGTGTCCCTGTAGTAGGGAACCCAAAAAATGGAACAGAAGATGCTATAAAAAATACAAGAGAACAGACCTGAAACAAAGATGAGCTACATTTCCACCTTGAAAGAACACAATGTGTTCCCAGGAAAATGTGATAAGGAACACTTAAGAGTGAGAGAGACTCTGGTCAACCTCCTCACCTTCAAGGATAATAGAAAGAATGCTTCAGGCATTCCGAGGGAAAAAGCAAACACGAACAACTTCCAAGGTAGAAAGAGCAGAGGACCAGGAGTGCACAGCATCTACACAACCGCAGGGCAGCTGAGTGCAGCGGCGAGCAGCACAGGCCGGGAAGCCAGCCTGCAATGAGCTCAAATCCTGGCAGGGCCATTTGTGCTGCACTCACGTGTGCTCACACACCACGCAGAGATGTCTTGAGAGATGGGCAGGAGCCTGATCCCTGGGGGAGGCCTCTATGAAGGGAGTCTGAACCCAGATCTGAAGGAAGTGAGGGGTGAGGGAGTGGGTCATATAAAGTGCGGCCCAGGTATAAGGAGCAGCAAGAGCCACAGCCCTGACCCAGGAACAACCTGGCCTGTTCTAGGAAAGGCAAGAGTGGTGGGCTGGACCCAAGTGAGCAAGGAGGGGAAGATGAACTCAAAATGAAGCAGGCCAGCCCAAGTAATTTGCAGGGTCCAGTGCAAAATGAAAACGCAGGACCACTTGTTAAAACATGGAGAATTTTGCGATAGCCGCAGTAGAGCATTAAACCAAACCTGGTTCTTCTAAGGCCTGGACAGTGTACAGGCTACATGCCCAGGAAGCTGGCTTTGCTTCCAGGCAATGGACTTTGGGTTTCATTTTGAGAGGTAAGAGGCCTCCAAAGGGTTTTACTCTGAAAACTGACATGACCAGATGAACACTTTAAAAAATTCACCCTAATGCTGAAGTTACAGCATGTAAGGGGGGTGAGGAGGCAGAGAGACACCAGGTGCTGCAGGGCGAGCTCATGGTTTGGGGTACTAAATGTTTATTAGGGATTGACATCTGTGAAAAAAGGGGCAGGACGCAGACCTGGGCAGAGGAAGAAACTGAAGTGTACCACAGGCCCAACAAAGCTCCTGTGCACCTTGGACAGAGATGGCAGGGGTGTGTGGGGGCGGTTGTATCCCCACCTCGCTCACTCACCTGAGTGCTGCCCTAGAAATGGTGGTATGACCTTGGCAAGGAGGCTTTTGCAGCTGAGGCCCAGAAGAGCCCAAAGGAACTGGAGGCTGCCTGCTAACTGCACTCCTGGTACAGCAACCTCCACACCTGCTGCACAGGGCCATTGCAGAGTCTTCGTGGGTGATTAGGTGGCTCGTCTAGGCGCTGGCAGTAGAGGGCACGTGTATGCTGGGGGCAGGGGGAGCACAGATCAAGGGTCCTTTTTTTTTTCCCAAGATTTATTTGACACACAGAGAGAGACAGTGAGAGAGAGAACACAAGCAGGGGGAGTGGGAGAGGGAGAGGCAGGCTTCCCGCGGAGCAGGGAGCCTGATGTGGGGCTCGATCCCAGGACCCTGGGATCATGACCTGAGCCGAACGCAAACGCTTAACGACTGAGCCACCCAGGCGCCCCCAGATCAAGGGTTCTGACTCCCAAATTAGATGTTTTCAATGTTGAGGCATTTCACCTTCTAAAGATCTAAAGGGCTATTGGATATGTAAGTCTGCAGTTCTGGGGAGAGGTCTGGGCTAGAGACAGATATCGGGGTCCTCAGCACAGAGGTCCAAAGAGGCAGGTGAGTGAAAGAGGGCACCTTGGATGCCAAGCGTGGACAGCCCTCCCCCCACTATCTGTAGCTGTGATGAAGAGTCAGCAAAAGAGACAGAGGAAAAGAAGCATGATCAGGTGTATCTGCCCAGATTATTGATGGCAAGTGACAGAGACCAACTCTAGCTGATTTATGCAGACAAGGATTTGATTAATAGGCTACTGGAAGATAGAAGGTGGTGATGTTTCCACGATATGAATGTACTTATTAATACCAGAGAACTGTGCACTTAAAAATGGTTCATATGGTAAATTCTGTTATGTGTATTTTACTGCAATAACAAAAATTAAGGAAAAAAGGCTACTGGGTGGCCAGACTATCCTTAGAGGGTTGGAGGAACAGGTTGGAGTCTAGTTGGCCAGAAACAATATTCCAATCCTGGGGCCAGGCTGACACAGGGCAGCTAGCACTGCCTCTGCCACCCTGCAGGGGGCAGCACGGACCACCAGCACCATGGCCACTCTGTGGCCCAGTTAACTTGTCCTTTCTGCAGCCCAGATGCTGAGCAAGGGCTCCTCTGCTGGCTCTGATCTCCTCTGAGGATGAGTCTGACCAGAACATGGGGCACAAACCCATATCCTTGTGCAGGACTCAGGCCATTTTTTTCTGTAAAGGGCCAGACAGTAAATATTTTCTGTTTTGCAGACCACATGATCTCTGTCACAGACACTGCACTTGCCTGGTATACTGGGAGAGCAGCTACAGACAATGCATAAAGGAAGGGGTAGAGCTGGGTTGCAATAAAACTTTATTTACAAAAACAGGCAGTGGGCCAGATTTGGCCTTGGGATATAGTTTGCTGACTGCTGCCCTCGCTAAAAGGGCAACTTTAAAAAGGGAAGCATCTGGCATTTAAGCGACTAGTCAGGTCACCTGGCCTCCCATCAAACTCATATGGTGGGGGGAGAATTCCCCCACAACATAGAAGGGGGCTTAGAGGTGAGGTGTTCAAAGAAAATAAAACTAAGCCAGTGACGCTGCACCACGGAAGGGTGGGGTCCCCAAAGGGACACAAGGAAAGGGTTTCCAGGAAGGAACCACCATGTTAAGAGGAAGACTCACCACTGGCCATGGCAACATGAACATCAATAGGGGAACATCCACTAGGGGCTAACAAGACTGACTGCTCTGTGGATTGTGGGGGAAAACTTCCATGAACCGGGCTGAGCAGAGGGGGAGGTGAGGAGGGGAAAGGCGAGAAGCCAAATCTTGAAGAGCTTGGCCAAGGGGCTAATAAAACTGGGTGGGAGATGAAGAGGGAGTGCTCAGTGAAGATGGGAAATTCTAAAACACGTTCATATGGTGATGGGCATGAGTCATGAGAGAGAAAACTGACAGGGTCCCAGGAAGGGTGGAATCTGTGAGCTCAGAGCACAGGAAGTCTTTGTCACCAGCGGAGCTGTCTGTTAGAGCTCTGTGGGTAGAGCAGTTTCCAGTGATGACAAATTCCAGGCTGTGATTATGGCAGTGGGTGGCAGAAGTCACTGAACAGAGGAGGGGTTAAGGGCCATCTACAAGCACATTTAAGTCACCTGTGGGATGGAAGGGACTGGGACAGACAGACAGACTGTAGGCCTGGCACCAAATCCTTAGCAGAGGGGAACTGTCTGGGCAGTGAACAAGCCTGCAACAGGGAGTGTATGGGCTTGGAAAGCTGAGTGGCATGAGTGTCACAGCATTCTTTTTATGAGAACATGGATCCTGAACACAGAGGACACAGCTTCTCCTCCTGAGGTCCATGGGCTGTGACAGTCAGCAGGCTGCTTCTCTTAGCATGAGGTACTGTCAGGGAGCCAGGAATGCAAGAGGAGGATCCAACCCAGATAAGGCCTGGGGGCTTAGTTAGGGTTCTTTTCAGGGAGAGATACTTGAACTGAGTCTTCAAGAATAAGTAAGAAGAGTAAATGTGGCAAGGGAATGACGGACATAGCCAGGAGTGTGAAAGCAGTTCTATATAGCTGAGGGGTATACGTGTGAGGAAAAGAGCAGCAACGAACAGAAGAGGACAGAAAGAGGCAGGGGTCACATCAGGGGCCCTGATGCCATTTGAAGACAGGGGTACCATCCTTAGGTTTAAAGCAGGGGAGTGAGATTTGACTCTAGGGACGTCAGGGAAGACAGAAATGTGTAGGAGAGTTGGCCAGTTATTGCAGGAGTCCTAAGTGAGATGAGGGCTTGAACCAGGTTGGTGGAAGAAGGGATGTAGAAGACACAGGTGGGAGAAGTAAAGGCATGAGGGCAGGGAAGGGTGGGGCAGGTTCCCAGCTTGCATGACTGCTGCTGCCATCAACTGTGACAGAGACCGGAGGATGTGGTGTTTGGCTGTTTGCTCTTCTGATCTAACTACCTTACTTTGGGGAAGGCAGGGGGGTGGTGGGGGAGGCAGTGGGTTGAGGAGAAGGGAGAAAAAAGGGCAAAAAACCTTCAGATGCCTTCTGTGGTAAAATCTGACTAATGTGCACAAACACCCCATGTGCCTTTTCTAACATGAAACAAAACCAAGTTTTATTTCCTTCATACTTCTTTTTGTGCTCTCTGTCGCCACCTAATGGGATGTCAGCTGAAACCCAAAGACCTGTGGACTGACCAGTGGGCAACGGGAGGCTCCTGAGATGGGGACGGGGGGCGGGGGGCAGCATCTGGGTGGAAAAGGACCTGTCCAGCTAACTTTAGATGTCTGACAACACCTCTAGGGTCCATGGACCACCTTCTGGAAGATCAGAGGTTCCTGGAGCTCACAGAAATATTCATTAATAATACCTTGTTCAGGGGCGCCTGGGTGGCTCAGTCGGTTAAGTATCCGACTCTTGGTTTTGGCTCAGGTCATGATCTCAAGGTCGTGAGATCGAGCCCTGCCTCAGGCTTCACACTCAGTGTGGAGTCTGCTTGAGATTCTCTCTCTCCCTCTGCCCCTCCCCTCACTCATGCTCTTTCTCTCTAAAATAAATAAAATCTTAAAAAAAAATACCTTGTTCAACCTAAGATCATTTTCCAGACGTGCTTTGACCTTGACTTCTCTGTACTCCCAGGATCAACTATCAAACTGAAGTATACTGAGGGAACCACTGTGTAGTTATCCACGAACTCTTGTCTTGTGGGACAAAAATTGTGGGGCGCCTGAGCTTAGCTGTTTTGGGTTCTGATGTTTAATGTGCCACCTTTCGTTTAGGTTTATAAATTTGGGAATGCGAAAAAAAGAAAAATCTCCTAATGAAAAGTCTTAGCTATGGGGACAAAATGAGGAGCTATACCCCTTGCTGTGTATTCATATGGGAGAAGGGATGAGAGTGAGCTATTAATAATCCCACCATGGGGGCCCAACCCTCATGTTCTCTTCTAACCCTAACTACCTCCCAAAGGCCCCATCTCCAAATATTATCACATTGGGGGTTAAGGTGTGAACACATGAATTCTGGGGGGAGGGGACACACAAACACTTTGGTCCATAACAATGGAGATGTTTATTTTCTACTGTTAAATGGAAAATGAAAAGGCAGTGGATGGCACTATGTACACTGTGTGAAACCAATTAAAACTCAATCTGAGGGGCGCCTGGGTGGCTCAGTTGGTTGAGTGCCCAACTCTTGATTTCAGCTCAGGTCACGATCTCAGGGTCCTGAGATTGAGCCCCACGTCAGGCTCCATGCTCAGCAGGGAGTCTGCTTGAGATTCTTTCCCTCCCTCTCCTCTCCTCCCGTTCCCACAGATGTGAGTGCACGCTCTCTCTCTCTCAAAAAAAAAAGAAGCTTCAATCCGAAAGACAGTAGCACAACAATGAGAATGTATTTCATGCCACTGAAGTGTACACTTAAAAACGGTCAAGATGGGGTGCATGGATGGCGCAGTCGGTTAAGCGACTCTTGGTTTCGGCTCAGGTCGTGCTCTCAGGGTCCTGGGATTGAGCCCCGTGTTGGGCTCCAAGCTCAATGCGGAGTTTGTTTGGGATTCTCTCTCCCTCTGCCCGCCTGCTTGTGCTGTCGCTGTCTCTCTCAAATAAATAAATCTTTTAAAAAATGGTCAAGATGGTAAATATTATGTTACATGCATCTTACACATTTAAAAAAAAAAACCCTCAATCCAAGGGAAGGCAAGAAAGAAGAAAAAATAAAGAACAGAAAGTGTGGGAAAAATAGAGTGGTATGAACAATCTAAATGCATTAGCAATTAAATGGATGTTAATGGATGAAACAGATTTTTAAAAAATCCAGCTATTTGCCATTTTCAAGACCTACATCTAACCCATAAAGACATAGAAGCAAAGAAAATGAAAAGTGGCAGCGCTGACCAAAAAACACAGGTGGTATAGTGCAAATACCCATCAGATGTAGTAAAATTCAAGGCAAAAGCCCTATTAGTTATAAAGACAGTCATTTCATAATGCCAAAGGGGTTCAATGCACCAGGAAGATAAAACTGAAAACCTGGGTGCCAAGGTCACTCAGTCAGTTAGGTGTCTGTCTGCCTTTGGGTCAGGTCACGATCCCAGGGTCCTGGGATTGAGCCCTATGTCGGGCTCTCTGCTCTGTAGGGAGTCTGCTTCTCCCTCTATCCCTCCCCCATACTTGTGCTCTCTCTTTCTCACTCTCTGTCTGAAATAAAATCTTAAAAAAAAAAAAAACCTGAAAACCTGGCTTCAAAATAAATAATACAGCCCAAATTAACAAAGCCCATGAAGAAACTGATGTGTCCAGCAGCAGAGAATACTGAGACATGTGTTCCCCAGCAGTGGGTAAATCAAACAGACAAAATGACAGTGAGAAGAGAGTATATTTTCATAACCCAGTGAACAAGATTGAGGTGATGAGCTTATATGGGCTCCTGCATTCCCACCTGGCAGCTGCACACTGCATTCAGGCAGCATGCACTTCTCAACATGCTGTGAGGGCTTGTGTCACACAGACCACATTCTCAGACCATACTGCAGTTTAGCTGGAACTTGATTTTCTTTTTTATGACAGTAACTAAAACAAAACAAAACAAAAACAAAAATACAAAGCCACATGCTTGGAAATTTAAAAAACATATTTCTAAATAATTGGGGGAATGTCAAAGAAAGACTCATAAAGGGAATTGAAAAACCCTTTCAGCTGACTTAAAATGATGATACTACACATCAAAACTTGATGCATGCATCTGAAATAGTTTGCAGGTCAGCTTTAAAAATGCTTGTATTTGGAAAGATTGGAAATCAATGAGCTAAGTTTACAATTTGAGGAGCAAGAAAAAGAAAACCAGAGAATGTACTCCATGAAAGCAGAAGACAAGATAGAGATAAAAGCAGAGTGTAATGAGTTGTAGGCGCACAGCAATACAGGACAATAATGCCAACAAGTTCGCTCTTTGCAAAAGTAATAAAACCAACAAAATTCTACCAAGACAAGGAAAACAGAGAAGGTACAAGTAAACAATACTAGAATGAAAAGGGAACATAAATACAGATGTTGCAGAAGTTTATAAAAGTTATGCACAACTTCACTGCTAGTAAATTTAGTAACAGACATAATGGACAAAATATACCTTAGCCACACTGACCTGAGCAGCTGCAGGGAACATAAAATTAGGTTTCAAGTTATGTGTATGTGCACAGAACACCTTACAGGAAATATATCAGATCCTGGAAGCAGCTGTTCCCCGCAGAGGGGCCACGGTGGCCCAGACCAAGGGTCACCCTATGGTGTGCACTTCCTGAGTTATGAACCATGTGCATGGGTCACCTGCTCAACAGCAAATCCAAACACACCTGTAGACAAGGAAAGACCTCACCTGGCTGGGTGTGCAGGCTGGCCCTGGAGGTGGGGAGTGAGCTGTGTGGCAGGATCAAACCCCAATATTAGTTGGCACTAAGTCTCTTTCCCTCTTCCTGTCCTTTTAACCTTTACAAATTTAGTAGGTGTAAATGGCATCTTCGTTTTCATTTGTGTCTCTATCACTGAGGCAGAATTCTTTTCCTATCTTCACTGGCCACCTGTATCATCTCTTCTTTTATAAATTTCCTGTTCACACTCTTTGTTTGTTAGTGGTGACTAGTGGTAAGTTAGCAATAAGAACTGTTACATTCAAGTCTAGACTGAAAAGGAAATTTAAAAATCTCCCCAACTCACAATAAACAACTGTGGAACAGCCCAAGATCATTGTTCCCAGTGCCCAGTTGGAGGCATTAAGTCTGGGAAGACTCACTGGATGGTGATCTGCAGCTGAACTATTCAAACCCTTCAGACTCACCCAAATCCCATGAAATTGCATCCAAGCGTGCATGCATGCATTCATTCACTCACCAAACAGCCTCTGTTTGTCAAGCACCGGGCTTTGATGGAGGCCGGGTCTGCTGAGAGCCTCACTCAAAGCAGGCACTAATGGAGCTTCCTGCCCTTCCTCACCTCTTTCCAGAACGGCCCTTTGAGGCACTACCAGTATTCCTACGTTATAAGCCCATGACCCAGACAATATATAGTCCATCAAAAATCTCAGAGCAGGACATTTTCCCAATACTCTCACAATCATGACTTTACAATCTCACTGAGTGTTCAGCAACACAGCAAAGCAACGTTACCAAAGGCAACACTGAGGCTCAAGGAGGGAAAAGTGACTTGACAGCTACTGGTGAGACCTGGGATTTAATCGTAAGGCAACATGGCTCAAAAACTTATGCTTGTCCACTATACTAAGATAAAACTGTGAAAGTAGCAGGTTTTTACCTTGCCTAGACCCCATGCACTGCAGCAAGATCCTGGGTTGCAAGCAACAGAAACCAAATCTAGCTAACTTCAATCACAAAGGAGTTCTTTGGCAGATCTGGAAATGGAGAGTTGACTCGTGAACTAAGCCCACAGAAGCAGCTGCACAACTGAGAACACTAAGGGGCCATCTGGTTGGGACACCCACCTTGGGCACCACCACCACCTCATCCACTGGATTAGCCACTACTGTTGGATTCCTGATGCATGTGCCACTACCATGACTTATCTCTCACTGTCCCTCAAGAGTCAAAGTGCCCAAGGACAGTATGGGTTTGGCCAAGCTTAGGTCTCACTACCATCCCCTAGCTTCCAGGGAGCAAGGAGAGGGAGTATCTGTCACCTGTAGCAGGCACTGCCAGTTACCCCTCAACGCCCAGATTCACTGTTGGTCTTCCTAGCAGGACCCTGTGCTCAGCTAAGGAAAGACATTTTCCAGCTTCCCAGCAGAAGTGGGATGACATTCTGGCCAATGGGACGGTGGCAGAGTACATTGTCTGTCCTATTCTTTATGCCTGCTCTTGCCCCACGGACCATGGGCAGAGCACACCTCCCTGCCCACTGGCTCTGTACCTGCTCATATGCCTGGCTTCCACTGATGAGACTGAGGAGGAAGAGACTGTAAGTAGCTTCTGTGTCTCTGCTCATTCCTTTCAGGAATGACATCCGCCTAAGAAGAGACTGTCCCTGGCAGTTGTTTCTCCCTCCAGGTCCTGGAACGATAGGCTTGGGAACCGATCTGGACCCCATTTGGCAGCTGACCTAGACCTATGAGTGTGAAATAAATGACTGCTGTTCTAGCCACTGTTCGTTCCTCAGTAAAAACTGACAGATGTGGAGATGGAAATGGAAGTTACTCAGTGGGACTGGAAGGTGAGCCCTTAAGTGCTCTTCTGCCCTTCCTCCATGCCTCCTTCTTCCTACCCGGAGAGAAGGATGCAACGGCTAGACCTGCAAATGCCATCCTGTGACCATGGGCAACCTTCCGGATAAAAGGTACCTGCTTAGGGTAATGGAAGAAAAGGATTGAGGGGCCCTGGATCGCAGATACTTCTGGAGCCACTGCAGTGGCCACTGGGACACCCTGCCTCCAGACTTCAGGGCACAGGAGAGAAGACAATTAATCCCAGCTTAGGCTTTCTTAAGTAGAAGCTAAAGTCCACTTCTACCTAAGAGCCACAAAATGGGGGATTCAACACCAAAAAAAGTATCAAGGTGCTTAGAAACAAACAAAACCCACACCAAAATGTTCACAATAAACCACATGTGAGGTTCACTTGTTACATGGCTATTTCACCAAGTTATCACAATCACTATAATGCAAGCTAGCTACTGAAATATGACAAAATAAATTCTGAGATTTTTCCTATTTCTGTTGGCTAAAAATGCAGCCTTTATTTGTTTATAAGTGAATCCAAGACACAAAAATAAACCTAGATAATTCAGAATGTATTGAGGACAACACATATGCCTTCTATGTGATAAGTTCCCAGCATTATTTACTCAAAGAAAACTTACTTTACTGCAAGAAATATAAAAAGCTTAAAAGTAAAACAATTAATAACATAACACACTACCTCCTACAACACCAGATTCCTTTCCTTGCCTTCATAGTAGTGGGTGCCATAACCTGACCAGAACAAAAACAAACACATTGTTCCAATTGCTGAGACTCTGAAAGTTCAATTAGCCAGAGCATTTTGCTCTCCCAAACTACAGCCACCGAGCAGGAAAAGGAGCGGCCCAAGCCTGCTGAGTGAGCCTGGATACCAGGTCCAGGTAGCAGTCATACATACACGTGTGCTTGGAGGCCATCTGGTGAGCCAGAAACTCTGCCCCTTAGCGCTCCTGGAAGACTCAAGAGTGACTCCATCAGCCGCTCATGCTGGACACCGTACTACACAGGGGAAGGTCCCAAGGAGTTGCATGCGGTCTCTGCTCCAGAAGCTCATAACCCACTACAGAAAGGGCAACAGGCCAGAAAACCATTGTCCTTTTTAGCTATGCGGGCTACCCCCGATGTCTGTAGGGGTCCCTAAGGGCCCAAGGAGGGGCGTGGTCAGGCTCCTCAGGCCTGAGAGCTGGGGTGGGCAGTGTCAGCCTCTTCTCAGCAATCAGTTCCTCAGGTTCTGCCCAGTCGGGCGGAAAACCTTTAATAAAGGCCATTCTCATGGGTACTTTAAGCAGCACATCTGCTGGTAAAACACAAATGTTGTTACTCAAATACAAAGCCACAGATTGCAAAGACACCTGACAGTCTTTAAAATTCATTTCTCCTGTTCTGCAAAGCTGCATTGGAAAATCATGCTGTTAAATTACACACTCAAAGAGGATGTATGTTTAAAAAGTGGGGTCACTGCGTGGGTGTTATTTAGGCTTTCATCAATTTGTTCCGTGTTTTTGGATAACTGCTAATCCCCCAAAAGTAAATCAAACTAACCACTCCACATATCTGCCCTTTATGCGTACCTTCTGACTCCAGACTGCAGGTTTGATTAACCCAGAAACAAAATTGTTCCTCTTGGCCACAGAGAAGCTAATGAGTCAACAGCAGAGCAGGCTGCGTTCTATTCTGTCCCTCTCAGCGTAAGACAAAATCTTAGGGCACGGTCCCACTACAGAATTCATTGCATCCATCCATGCAATAAGTATGCATAATTCTAGGCACTGAAGAGAACAGCAGGGAAGAGGTAAGAAAATCCTTGCCCTCATGGGGCTTCGATTCTAGTGGGAGGGAGAGGGAGAGGGAGAGGGAGAGACAGACAGAGACAGAAACAGAACACAAAATCAATGAGTAAAACAGCATACAGCAGATGGTGACAAGTGCTAGGCTAGACAGGGGGAACTGGTGGGGTAGAGGCAGATGTCAGCTTTCAGGGAGAGCCACACTGAGAAGGTGACATTTGAGTAGACTTGAAGGAGACCAAAAAGGGAGTCGTGTAATACCTGGGGGAAGAATGTCCCCAAGAGAGGGAAGGGCAGGGGTATACCCAGATGGTCCAGGAAGGAAGGCTAGGGAAGCCACAGTGGATGAATGACAGGAGAGTGGCAGGAGAGGTAATCACACCAGGCCACTGTAAGAACTTTGGCTCTAATTCTGAGTGGGGGGGGGGGGCAGGGAGGGTCCTGAACAAAAGAATGCCATACTCCAGCCTGCACGTTGCAGGACTGAACAGAGATGCAGGCAGCAAGCAGCAAGGCTGGGAGCTTGGACCAGGATGGGACCAGGAGAGATGGGAACTTGTCAGGGAGAATGAACAGGGCCTGTGGACAAATGGGACATGGTGTGGAAACTATGTGGGTAACTAGCACCAGGCTTCTGGCCCAAGGAGCAAGAAGACAGGGAAAGAGAAGGCAAGGGGGGGTGGTGGTGTCAAGGCCCAGGTTTGAACAGGTACAGTTGGGAGAAGCCTGTTAGAAGACAAGCAGATATTAAGTCAGCACTGGGAGCATGGGTCTGGAGCTCAGGGGACCTGGTTAGCCTGGAGACATAAATTTGGTAGCCAGAGGTTTGCAAATGGATAGAGAGCCATGAAGCTGGATAAGATCACCTGGGGAGTGAAGGTGGAGAAGTATGAGCCCAAGGCCCTCCAACATCACATGGGGCACAGAGGAAGACCCAGCACACACTCACGAAGGACCTCTTGAGAACTACCAAGAGTCTCTGAATACAGTGGACAATCCTGCCCTGCAGGGATGACAGACAATTAAGATAAATATGGTCAGTCACCTATTCTGTTAGAAAGGGACCAAAGCTGTGGCTTGGAAGGAACAGGGTGGTCAGGGTAGGCCCCACTGAGAAGGTATACACCGATGCAAAGCCTCGAGGGAGGGAAGGAACTGACTCACGTAGGTAACTGGGATCACTGATACTGACAGGAAAGAGGAGAAGTTAACAACTGGCTCCTGGATTTAACAACACAAAGGTCATCATTCATGTCAGCAAAGGGTTGACTAGAAAGATCTCAAGAAAGTGTGTAGAGAGACAGAGTGGAGTCCTGCTGGTAAAGGGAAGCAAAGAAGCTGGAAGGGTGGTGGGGTCAAGGGCCACTTTTGTCAAAGTTGGAGAAGTAGCAGCAGGCTTCAAGGGGGATGGGAAGGATCCAGCATTGAGGAAAGAATCCCTGACACAGGAGAGGGCTGCAGAGATGGCCAAGAACAGGAACAGGAGCAAGGGCCCAGGAGAGGAGTGGCAGTATGGGGTGGGGGGTAGATGCTGGTGAGGACATGCAGGACTTGCTGATGTTCTCTTTGGACTGCTTCCCTGCTCTCCAAGAAATAGGAAATGAATGAGGTTATCAGCTGCGAGAAGGTGTGATGGCTGATGAGGAGGGTGGGAGAGGCAAGGAGAGACTGGGGAATTGTTGTATGCTAGCCAGAGAAGTCAGGGGGCTCTATTCAGCTGTGTGGCAGGTGATGACTGAATTTCATCAGGGTTAAGGCTTTGACAACAGAGTATGACAAAGCATGAAAGTCGTGAGGGTGTAGAGGTGGCATGCCAGGGAATTATCACGACTGCCCGTGCCATTTGCAATGGGAAGGAGATGAATGAGGATATGAGGGAGGCCCGGGCCAGGGAGCAGATGGAGCCTTCACTGGCATCTGAGTGCCTGCAAGGACAAAGGCTTATTATTGAAGCTGGGTATGGAGGCACTCAGCTGGACACATAGAAGGAGCTCTACTTTTGCAGATGATGGAAACGATTAGGGCTACACTTTCTGGCACCAGCAGGAGCTACTGTAAAAGTTGTCTGACTATGAGAAAGAACAAAAAGTTGTGGCTATGCTTCAGAGCACGTGCACCTTTTAAAAAGTCATTTTTTAAATGAGCACAAATGTAAGCACTTTCACTTCTTTAAAAAAAAGGATTTTATTTATTTGTTTGACAGAGAGAGACACAGCGAGAGAGGGAACACAAGCAGGGGGAGTGGGAGAGGGAGAAGCAGGCTTCCCGCTGAGCAGGGAGCCCGATGTGGGGCTCGATCCCAGGACCCTGGGATCATGACCTGAGCCAAAGGCAGACACCCAACAACTGAGCCACCCAGGCACCCCACTTTCACGTTTTTTTTAAAGTAAACATTATGCCCAATGTGGGGCTTGAACTCATGACCCTGAGGTCAAGAGTCACATGTTCTACCCACTGAGCCAGCCAGGCGCCCCAGCACTTCCACTTATTAATGTTTCATTTCCACGTCTAGTCACAGCGCGAGGTATAGGGGTATGAGAACAGACTTAAAGGAACCCTTGATTTTAACTACACAAACTTTCCAGGGAATAACAAGGTTGTTCTGTTACAGCTCTCAAACTGTGGCAGCCAGAAAGCCAGGAGTTACATGGGTGCTGTGTGAAGACCACTCAGGACAAGATAAACATTTCATTAAGTCTACCATGAGAGCTCCGTTAGCTAAAATACTGTGGTCGTGCTACACAAAATAAAACTGAATGGCCACTGTCCCTCTGCTTATAGCCTGGATTCCACTGAAAACAAGTTCTGTGGGGACTCCTGGCTTTCCCTGGGCCCTTCTGCCCTGGTGATGGACAGGCTTCTATAGTGGGTTCAATGGTGGCCACAAAAAGGTTCATACATGCCTTAATCCCTGGACCCTTGAATGTGACCTTATCTGGGAAAAGAGTCTTTGCAGATGTGGTTAAGTGAAAGATCTGAAGACGAGCTGCTCCTGGATTAGGGTGAGAAGCCAAGTGCAGATGGAAGCACCAGTGGCAGTGATGTGACCACAAGCCAAGGAGCATCTAGGACTGCCAGGCAGCTGCCAGCCACTGGAAGAGGCAGGAAGGATCCTCCACTAGAGCCTCTGGAAGGAGCGGGGCCTTGTGACACCTAAATTTTGCACCTCTGGCCTCCAGCACTGTGTGAGCTCTAATTTTTACAAGACTACGGAACCTTAACCAAGGATCCATGTGACTTCGGGACACCTGGGTGGCTCAGTTGGTGAAGTGTCTGCCTTCGGCTCAGGTCATGATTCCAGGGTGCTGGGATCGAGCCCCATATTGGGCTCCTTGCTCAGTGGGGAGCCTGCTTCTCCCTCTGCCTGCCACTCCCCCTGCTTGTGCTCTCCCTCCCTCTGACAAACAAGTAAGAAAAAGACTCTCTGCAACACCACTGCCCTCAACCCCACTCTCACTCCTCTGGTCCTCATCAAAGCATAACTTCTCAGAGTTGTCTATACCTGGTCTCTACTTCCTCACCTCCGACTCACTCCAATCTGCCTTCTGTCCCCATCACCTCTGATGAAGTTCACCACGTTACAGCTAGGTCCCTGCTTAAAATCCTTCATTAGACAATAACAAACTATATACATGCATTTGCTACCTAGCCCTTCAAACCTTGAAGAAACAAAGTACAGATGTATAAAGAGGAAGAAACCTCCAACAAAGATGACAGCAGGAGGGGACTTCTGAACAGATATATTTCACAAATTTCTAGACACTAGAAGTAGGAGGAATACGTTGACTAATGGAACAGAGCAGAATGTACCACAAAGGAGATGGGAGCCCGTGTGCTGGTTAGAACCCCAAAGAGGATCTCAGAGTAGACCGGGGACAAGCAGTGCCCCTCAAACTCTCATACACATGGGGGGCTTGCAGAGCATCAGATTGTGATCCAGGAGGTTGGGGCAAGGCACTTCCAGAAAACTCCCATGTGAGGCTAATGATACTGGGGCTGGTCAGTGGAGCACCCTTTCAGTGGCAAGGTGCCACTTTCTCCCATGGGCAAGAAACCAAGGGGTCTTTTCTAAATCCAGGAAGGGCTGGAACTTTCCCTTCCTCCCAGCAAGGCTCCGGGTATGGCTGACAGCAGCCCAGGTGAATCCCATCTCTATCTGGCCTCTGAGGGTCCATGGCATGAGGGCTGACTCCTATCTGCTTACCCTGCAAAGCCAACTCTGGTTAACCTGCCCTGCCCCCTAGAGAACTCCTACTCCAAATCCCTCTTCGGGGAGAGACCCTACAGGAATGGGGGACTCCACCAGAGCAGAGGCAGTGTGCCAGCTACCCAGGCCTCTTGTTCCCAACCTGAACGGCTCTCCAGGGCTAGGGGAAGAGATCCAGCAACAAGGAAGAGAGACCAATTCTGTCCCTAGAGGAAATATAATATTCTGGGAAACATTCTAGAAGACAATATAGCTATAAAACCAGAACAGAAGTGTCCACAAACAAGAAAGAAACAGACAATAAAAGAGTTCAGAGATTAAAAACAGATTAGCTACAAATACAAAACAACAGTGTGGCATTGTTTACAATAGGAAAAGGCTGAAAAGGATCCAAATGTCCATCCATAGAGAGCTGCTCAACTAAAGCAGAGTTCATCTATACAACGGAGTCTATGCAGCAGGAACAAAAAGAATGAGGAAGAGAAAACTCCATACTGCCATAAAAAAGGAGGAAATCTACAATGATAGGGAACGATCTCCAGGACAGACCAAGTGAAAACGTGTAACATATCCATCATGCTAACTTTCTATGTAAGAAGAAGGAGAAATAAGAATACATGTCTACTGGCCTATCTTTGTAAGAGGAAACACTAGAAGGATGAGCAAAAAACTAATAAAATCATCACCTATAAGGGAACCAAAGGGGGTAGAAACAGAAATGTGACTTCTGAGTATACATTTCTTATATAGGGTTGGCTTAAAAAATTTCAAGTATATTATACTAGATTCAACAGACATCATCTTGCATTTCAATGTTGCTTACATGTATATAAAGTGTGGGCCTATAAGCCATTAATATGAAGAAGCACTATTACAATCGTAACTTATTACTCTACAATCATAACTAAACAAGATTCAGTGAAGTAGCAATTCCCCATATTAAATTAGGCTTGACTTTTGAACCATTAAATACTTTACATATTCCAAAAATAGAGAAAAAAAGCAAACAATGCTGAAAATAAAACTAGCTGTATATCCAATCAATAA
Source organism: Callorhinus ursinus (assembly GCF_003265705.2). Taxonomy (NCBI): domain Eukaryota; kingdom Metazoa; phylum Chordata; class Mammalia; order Carnivora; family Otariidae; genus Callorhinus; species Callorhinus ursinus. The sequence continues at coordinate 3,495,623 of NW_027397146.1, forward strand.
CATAACCACACAGAAAAGAACTACTCCAAGTGACTTTTCCCCAACATATTATAAAGAACAAATTCAAACATACAGAACAACTGAGCAAACTGCACAAAGAACATCCCCACATTCTCATCACCTAGACTCTGCTGCTGTTGACATCATTCATTTATCCAGCAATCCATCTTATTTTTGGTGCATTTCAAAGTTTGCACACCAGTATACCCAAATACTTTGGCATGCATATCATTAACTAGAGTTGAAAACTCATTATTTTTTTTAGGTAAAATTTACCTCTAGTGAAATGACAAATCTTTTAAGTGTATCATTTGATGAGTTCTGTCAAGTGCCTGCATCTGTATAAGCGAAACCTCTTTTAAGACAGAAAACATCACTATGGCCACAGAAAAGTTCCCTGGTACCATTTCTCATTCAGTCATACTCAACATCCTTATCAACATTTGGTATTGCCAATTTTCAGTTTTGGCCACTCTGGTGGGTGTGTAGTTGTACTTCACTGTGGTTTTAATTTGCATTTCTCTGATGGGTAATGTTAAGCATGTTCTCGTGGTCATCATTCAGATGCCTTCCTTTGTCAAGTATCTATTAAAATCTTTTCCCCTCTTTATTACTGAACTGTGAGTTCTTTATAATTCTAAATACAAGTCCTTTGTCAAATATATGATTTCTATTTTCTCTATGACTTGTCTCAACTATTTTCTCAGTGATTTGTCTTTTCATTTTCTTAACGGTATCCTTTGAAGAGCAAAAGTTTTAAATTTTAAATTTTTCTTCATGTATTTTGCAGCTTTGTAATTAGGCACATACATATTTGTGACTGTTAATGTCTTCCTGATAAACTGACCCTTTTCTCATTACGAAGTATGTCTCTTTATCTCTGGTAATATCCTTTGTTTTGAAGTCTCCTTTTTTTTTAATATTAATATTGCTACTCCAGCTTTCCTATGCTTACTGTTTGCACAGTATACCTTTTCCCATCCTTTTATTTTCAACCTAGTGGTGTCTTTATATTAAAACTGCTTCTCTTATAGACAACATATAGCTGGGCTTTGATTTATTTTTTTAAAGTAAGCTGCTCACCCAGCACGGAGCCCAACACAGGACTTGAACTCATGACCCTGAGATCAAGACCTGAGTTGAGATCAAGAGTCAGATGCTTTTAACCGATGAACCATCCAGACACCCCGGGCCTTGTTTTTTAATCCAGCCCACAATCTCCGCCGTTTAACCAAAATATCTAGTCCATTTTCATTTAACGTAATTATCTATACGAGTGGATTTAGGGCTACTGATTCGTGCTTTCATTACGAGCATATTTTCTTTTATGTCTTTGAGTATAGTTAAAACAGCTGCTTTAAAATCCTTCTCTGCTAATCCCAACACTTGGGTCATCCTGGGGTAGGTTGCCATTGATTGCCTTTTCTCTTGAACAGGGGTTGGCTAAGTATGACCAGCAGGCCCAATGTGACCCTCTGCCTATCTTTGTAAATAAAATTCTGTTGGAATGCAATCATGCCTATTCATTTATGTACTGTCTATGGCTGCTTTCACACTACAACAGCAGAGTTGTATAGTTGTGACAGAGACTATATGGCCAGGAAAGCCTAAAACAGTTACTACATACAGAAAAAAAATTTGCTTATCCCTGCTCCTGAGTAAGGGCCACATTTTCCTATTTTTCCAAATGTCTAGACATTGTGAATGATACACTGTCAAACTTTGGGTTCTGTTATGTTCCAATAAAGAGTATCGACTTATTTTAGCAGGAAGTCAACTTGGTAGAATTCAAACTCCAAACTCTTCCCTATGGTGGGCAGCATCTGAAATCTCTGTTCATTTCTTCTGTCTCAGCTGAAATTTAGCCAAGTTTATAAGAAGAATTTGTGCCCCCTGCCTGTGACTATCTGCTTTCCAGGATTTCTACTCTTGGTTTCCAGCTGCTGTGGTTGCTGTGAACTCTGTCCTGATTCTTCAACCACTGAGACTGCAGGATAGTAGTAGTATTAATATTATAATTTTGTAACTATTTTATGTACATTAGATAAAGCAAAGAAGTATGTAAATTAAGAATCTTCAGGGCGGGGCACCTGGGTGGTTCAGTCGGTTAAGCGTCGGCCTTCAGCTCAGGTCATGATCCCAGGGTCCCGGGATCAAGCCCTGAATTGGGCTCCCTGCTCGGCGGGAAGCCTGCTTCTCCCTCTGACCCTCCCCCTGCTTGTGTTCCCTCTCTCACTGTCTCTCTCTCTCTCTCTCTCTCTCTCTCTCTCTGTCAATTAAATAAATAAATAAAATCTTCATAAATAAATAAAAAATAAAAAAAGAATCCACATTTTCAGTGTAAGAAAAAGACATAAAAGAATAAAAGTTAAAGACAAGCCCTCAAATGTTAAATTTCCACAAAAACACACCATTATGTATACAAGTTTAAAATTTTTTTTCAGCATATTTTTTAGTTTTGTCCACTGAGAGAGCCTAGAAAGAATGTCACCCCAGTAAGAATGAATACATCTAGCACCCAAATCTTGGCTCCTAAATACCATTTTCCACTAAAAGGAATCAGAACTCTTGGAACCAGTTTTGGGGCAGGAAAAGCACACATGGAAAAAGCACACATGCTTTCTTGTGCCAGAAAGCAAAGAATCACTCAAAGACTAACTGATGAGAGTATGCCAAGAGGACATGGGTGCCAGCATGAAGGGACTCACACTGACCAAATCTGGAATACTTTGATTAAAAAAAATAGTGACTGTAGCTGAACTGTAAAACATTCCATAAATAAAAATCCATGAGTCCATACTTACATGAAAGAGAAGAGAAAACACAACAGCAGATAGTTTGCCATCATCTGGGCGTGACTATTACACCAACTCCTTACTCTGGGATTCAGTAATTAATTTAGTAGTTAAAGGCAAAGATTTAGTACTTATGCTGTTTTTTTTTAGGAGGAAATATAGATCCTCCTTATTTGATGAGGTAAAGTTCTTTACAGAAGAATGCCAATATTAAATGTAGAAGAGATGACAGAATTAGAAAATCCATCATTTTGTAACTCCCAATGAAATAATAGACTGAGGCAAGGATCACCAATGAATGCTAAAATCATCAGATGAATAGTTGTTGGGAAACAGAATCTCTGTGTCATGCCAAAGCATCATACCACATATTACTTATCAATTACAACAGGAAAACTGTGCATCTGCATCTGGAAAGATCTGGCAGTCATCTGCTTCTTCAACCAAATGGTAAAACATAGCATCAGGAACCGCAGGAAAACTATCCAGTATATGCCTGCTGATCTAATACAAAATAATCTTGGCCAAAATGGTTACCTAAACAAGCCCTCAAATCTTTTTTTTTTTAAGATTTTATTTATTTATTTGACAGAGAGAGAGACACACAGCGAGAGAGGGAACACAAGCAGAGGGAGTGGGAGAGGGAGGGAGAAGCAGGCTTCTTGCGGAGCGGGGAGCCTGATGCGGGGCTCGATCCCAGGACCCTGGGATCATGACCTGAGCCAAAGGCAGACGCTTAACGACTGAGCCACCCAGGCGCCCCAACAAGCCCTCAAATCTAACTTCTCATTTATAATTAATTATAAGGGATATACAAGAAAAGAGACACATGTAGAATGTGGGCCTTTTGTAAAACAGCTGGGCTGGTTGCTCCAAAAAGTCAATGTTGCAGGTGGACTGGAGGTGGGGAGGCTATTCTTCTTAAAAGAGAAAAAGGAAACGTACTCAAATGTAAGGTATAAATCTTCATTGCTTTCTAGTTCCCCTCTTCCCAAACAGCTGTAAGAATCATTTGGGAAAAATCAGGATTTAGAATGGCTGTCTGATGATAACATTAGAGAACTGTTAATGTTTTTAGATTGCTCAGGGCACTGTGTTATATTGGAAAATGTCCTTATTTTTAGGATATGTATGCTGAAGTACTTAGGGATGAAATGTCATGATGTCTGCGAATTCCTTGCAAATGGTCAGCAAAAACATATAAAAATGCACATCTCTAAATAGACCAAGCAAATATGTCAAAATGTTAACAATTGTTGAATCTAGGCAGTGGGCACACAGGCTTCACAGTAAGTAGAGAAAAAGATTTGGCTGAAATAAAGAATTTAACAGAAGGGATGGAAATAAAGTCTAGGAGATCTTCCAAAATTCAGAGTGAAAGAAAACAAAAGGAAAATATGAGAAGACTGAAACAGAGGACCAATATAAGAAGTCCAAAATTAAGCTGAAAGGAATCTCCATAAAAAGGAGAAAATGGAAAAATGAAACATATTTTTAAAAAAAGAGTTGACAATAGACAAAAGTATTCTGACTGAATGACCCCAGTATAATGAATGAAAAAGACACAACTCCAGACACATTCTCATGAAATTTCAAGACACCAAAGAAAAAGAAAAAAAAAATCCTAAAAATTTTCCAGGGAAGGAGAGAGAAAAGAAGTCCACCTACAAAAGAACAACAGACTGACATCAGATGTTTCTTCCATTAGTGACTTTGCACGCTAGAAGACAATGGAAGCAGTGCCCTCAAAGTTAGGAGGAAAAATGATTTTCAACTTGGAATCTTATGCTCAGTCAATAGAACCAACGAACAGAAGAAAAGCATTTCACACATGCAATGATTCAGAAGGCTGTCTGTTACAATGCTTTTGGCTGCAAGTAACAGAAAAGCCAAGTCAAACTGGCTTACACAGTAAGAAAATACATTCTCTCATATATAACTGGAAGCCCAGAGCTGGGGCAGGCCCCAGATTCCTCCTGTCCCTCTGCTCCCCCATCCTTGGTGAGGAAGTGCTGTCACTTCCTACTAAGTAAGACATAGTACGTCAATCCGAGGTTACACCAGAGCTGCCAACAGCATCTTCCTGATTTACATCCAGTGAGGGAAATATAGTCTACCCTGAACGTACCATCAAAGCCCTTCCCAGGGCGCCTGGGTAGCTCAGTCGGTTAAGCGACTGCCTTCGGCTCAGGTCATGATCCTGGAGTCCCGGGATCGAGTCCCGCATCAGGCTCCCTCCTCGGCGGGGAGTCTGCTTCTCCCTCGGACCCTCTTCCCTCTCGTGCTCTGTCTCTCATTCTCTCTCTCGCAAATAAATAAATAAAATCTTTTAAAGAAAAAAAAGCCCTGCCCTTCATTCTGAGTGGACCAACTGAGACCATAGGTCCAACCTTGATCAATAAGAGTTGCTAAGGGAATGCAATGTGTGGAATGACTTAAGGATCCTTGCTGGTGGTGGGAGTAAGGTAGAAAGGTGAATTATACCAGGGTTCTGTCAGGAATGGGTAAAGAGGGAATGGACATGAGTAAGCAACAAGAGTGTCCACTACAGTTTACACACCCTACCATGGTAAGTTATTTAAAGATGTATTCCAGAAAACAAGGAGTAAGCCATGTAAAAGACATGGCTTTTGGGAAACAGTGGCTCCAACCCAAGAGCTCAGTGAAGGAAAGATCCAGGTGGCAGCTGTGTACAACCTTAGAGAGCAAGTACTTGTCCAGATTGCAGGAGGGGAACAGAGAGCTCTGAGTGGAGTCTGTGAGAGGGGAAGGGGAGTTGATGACATAGAACTGCAAGAAAGAAACAGCATGGCTGAAAAGATTTTACAACAAGATCAGCGAATACTATTAAAGAAGAGCAAAAGGCAATCAGAAACAGTGGGAAGATCTGTACAAGAAAGCCAAAGTCCAAATATGAAGCAGGTTAAACTCTGGCAAGGATTTTAAGCAGGTGATGGAGTCTAAGAAAAGAGGATCCAATTTACCTTGCCTGGTCATTCTCCTTTGAGTGGTCTAGCAACTGTGACTCCAGACCTATAAAGAAGGAAATGTAATCCTAGCATCTGTGACTTGGCCTCAGGGTAAACAATATTTACATATGTGTAACAGTATCAATGTGTTGACAGGTTTTCAACTTTAGAATTAACTTATGACCACTTGGATGTGGTTGTAGGGCAGAACACAAATGTTGAGAATAGTAAGAATTGATATGGTCAAGTGTCGCTTTCAGGAGGTAAAAGTGGGGAAAAGGTGGGAGGAAAAGCAGGGTCATTAGTATCCTCACCTTAACAGAAGGGAAGTGCCATGTGGACTAAAGTTGATGGAACAGGAACCACTGAAGTTACAGAGAAAATGTGAATATGAGTCTCAACATGGGAGGTGATGTATGCTAAGTCATCCTCTTTCATTTCAGGGAGTTAACATAAGTCCCCAAAGTTGGTAAATGAAGAAAGATGTATAAGCATATGACTTAATTTTGAAGGTAACCATCAAAGAAACTGAAAGTAGAAACAGTTAAAAGCTGTCATATCTGGGTTGTGGAACAGGAAGAGGAAGGGGTAGGCTGTTGTTTTCACCATAACCTGTTTTGAGACAAGTTATATTGTTATCGAGTGGCTGTAATATTTTGATAAAAACTCAAACCCCAAACAACCTAACCCTTCAATAGTTTCCTACTGCCTCTGACATGAATATAAAAAATCCTGCACTGGGGCACTTGGGTAGCTAAGTTGGTTAAAGCAACTGACTCTTGATTTCCACTCAGGTCATGATCTCAGGGTTGTTGAGATCCAGCCCCGAGCTGGGCTCTGTGCTCAGCGCCGTGTGCTTGAGATTCTCTCCATCCCTCTGCCCCTCCCCCTGCACAAGCACACTCACTCGCTCTAAGATAAATAAAATCTTTAAAAAAAAATCCTGCACCTAGCCCATCAACCTGTCTCCCTGAATCACTGCCACCCACACCCAATTCTGCTCCAGCCACACAGGGCTTCCTTAAGTGCCTGAGACAGCTAAGCTCCCAGGCTGAGGGCCTTCACACATGCTCTTCTCCGTTAGGAAAGCCCTCCTCCACTCTGCATCTTGCCCACTTCTGTTCACCCCTCAATTCTCGGTTTCAATACTGCCTCCTTAGCACAGGTTTCCTTATCCCTCCCAAGTTGGACTGTTTCCCTATTACTCATGATCATGGTGAACACCCCTCTCCCCACCCCCACCCCCCAAGTCCTTCAGAGCACTTAACCTGCTGTAATTACATAATTACTTGTCTATTATTTAAAGTCTGTCTCTCCCGCCAAACTTAAGTTCCATGAGGAAAGGTACCAATTTGTCTCAGTCATCCTACAGCCTGCCTACTACAGTGCCTGAGGTACTGTAGACACCTAACTCCATCATGGAATGAATGGCTGGATGACAGCCTGATGAACCGTGGATCTTTCAGCATGGAGCAGCAAAGAATTCTGTACTTAAACTGAACTGTACTGGCCAGATGAAAAGTTACTAAATGTGGAACAATACCATCATTTAGAATTGAGTGTCACTATAACAAATAGTCCTATGAAATCAAGAGATGCAGGCACAGAGTGGAATCATCAGCACACAGCCATACCTGCCATTTGGCGCAATGAAAACACATAATCAATGGATATCTCAATTAAATCGAGGCACAGACCTCAATGAAATGTCAATGTACTCATCAAAAACGATGGTGTAAAGGGGTGACTGGATGGCTCAGTCAGTTGAGTGATGACTCTTAATTTTGGCTCAGGTCATGATCTCAGGATCATGAGATCAAGCCCCATGTCAGGCTCCACGCTGGACGTGGAGCCTGCTTAAGATTCTCTCTCTCGGGGTGCCTGGTGGCTCAGCTGGTTAAGTGTATGACTTTGGCTCAGGTCATGACCTCAGGGTTCTGGGATCAAGGCCTGCGTCGGGCTCCCCACTCAGTGGGGAGTCTGCTTCTCCCTTTCACTCTGCCCCTCCCCCTGCTTGTGCTTGCTCTTTCTCTCAAATACATTTTTTAAAAATCTTTAAAAAAAAGATTATCTCCCCCCCACTCACACACACGCACTCTCAAAAAAAAATATATAATGGTGTAAAGATATTAGCCAGATGTTATCTATCTGTAGGTGCCATGTTTATAGGCAATTCTTACTTTTCCTCTTTATTTTCTAAAAATTTTTTCCATTGAACAGATTATTATTTTTATAATTAGAAAATGCAGTTAAGGGACGCCTGGGTGGCTCAGTCAGTTAAGCACCAACTCTTGATTTTGGCTCAGGTCATGATCTCAGGGTCCTGGGATTGAGCCCCGCACCGGGCTCCGCACTCAGCAGGTAGTCTACTTCAAGATTCTCTCTCTCCCTCTGTGCCTCCCCCTGCTCTCTCTCTCTCTCCAATAAATAAATGAATCTTTAAAAAAAGAAAATGCAATTAAGTTATTTTTATCTTAGGGAAAGGTGGTGTTATCAATCTATTTTTACTGACATGGGTAGATATCCACAACCTACCGTTGAGGAAGGCAGGCAAGTTACAACAGCACATGTTGCATAATCCTATTTATTTAAAACAATATGTATGCACAAGAGTGCATAAGGAAGACTCTAGAAGAATGTTTAAATGCCAACAACAAAGGTGACTTTGACACTATTATTTACCAAGCATTTTATGTGATTATTAAGTATTCTTGGGGTGTCTGGCGGGCTCAGTTGGCGGAACATGTGACTCTTGATCTCAGGGTTGTGGATTTGAGCCCCACATTGGGTGTAGAGATTACTTGAAAATAAAAAAATCTTAAAAAGAAGTATTCTTAAACAGCTTTAGTTGCATTACACTTTGCACGGATTCTACAAAACACTAAATGGGTTAATAAAAATATTTGACAGAATAATTTGAAGTAAGCTTTAAATGTCATTTTGTCTCCATTTATTGCACTTGTGCTCTAGAGCTTTCTTTAGGCTCCTTCCCCACATACTGACTACTCAAGTGCTGACTGCTCCAATGTTTGTAGTTGCATGGTATAATGTACACAGGTGTTCTTAACCTTTTTCTGCCATGGACCCTTTGGGCTCTCTGGAACCTCCCCTCAGAAGAATGTTTTGAAATGCATAAAATTAAATGCATAGAAATTGACTAACAACATATGTTGACATGGGTGCAGAGTAATATGTGCTTCTTTAGGAAACCATTAAATAACTCGGTCAAATAACTACCCTAGGTTTGAAGCATGATGAGAAAAATGATGTTTCCAAAATATCTGTAACTGTAATGTGATAAGAAAGTATCTTTCATCTCTATTGGTGACAAAGTCACAGGTACTCCTAATACTACCATAGTCTGTGGCCCACATTTGTCACTGAAGGAAAACTGAATTTTCAGTGAGAGGTTAGTGAAAATCAAAATGAAGTATTTTTCCCATCCAAGGTCATGGAACCCATGGATTTTCAACCATGAGTCAGAACCCTTGGTCTAGGAAGATACACACCAAATAGCAACAGCCGTTTTCTCCACGTGGTGGAATTCCCAGAGTGATTTTCATATGCATTTTCTGAGTTTTATGCAATGATGCTTTACTTGTGTAATTTAAACAAACAGCTTAATACTACATTTTTGTTTGTCTTAAACAACCTGGAAGAGTAGCTAAGAAATTTTAGACAGTTGCTTATAAGCTACATTTTTTATAGGGTAACCTCTTAAAAGACTTTCAACTTTCCCTAACTCCGTAAGTATTATGACGACTTTAATCATTCCTATGTTCTTACACGCCTAGAAAAAAATTCACTAGAATTATTTATTCTGGAGTTAAGCGGAACAGAAAGACAAACTGTCACAACTGCAGATGTTTGTTTTTTTTTGCCAAGTGTAATTCCACAAACAGCTGAAAATATTAGAGCAAATTAGTACTTAATATGGACTGATACCTTCTGCTGTTTACAAAAACACAAAAAACAAACACACAGAAATTCATATTTTAAAAATATATTAAATATGTATAGACAAATTTAAAATATAACTTATCAAAGTAATGTCAAAACTTAAGTACCACTAGAAGTCCCAGAAAAAAACAAAATACTTTAATATTTTCAAAAATAATCCACATGTAGAAAGTCAGCTCGTGCTTAAAAGTGCTCAAGCTCGTGTTTTAGCAATGTGGAATGGTGCAAAGAAGATGGGAACAAAGGGAAATGTGCATATCTCAGAAGCCTTCTTTGCTTTCTTTCAAATCTAAAAATAAAACCTTTGGACTGCCCTATTAATAAATCTAGAAAATGGATGCCTTTTTTTGTAGAAAGCTTTCACAAACAAAGAAATAAAAATATCTTCTTGGTTAATAGGACCAAAGGATGTAAACATAAACCAGATGTCAATCCCCGTTTCTCTAAATTCCATTCTCCCTCTGGGCTCTGGTGGGGCTTCTGTTGTAAAGATGTTTCTACAGCACAAGGAGACATGTTGAATGAAGGTCTATACAGAGCAACACGGACCAAGCTCAAAAGCCAAATACTGAGCAAAAAGAATGAGTTGCAGAATGTTACACAGAGTAGGAAATCCTCCTGCATATTTGTAAAAACAGTTTTGAATGTTATATATTATTATGTGTAACAGAGCATAAAGCTTGCATGGAGAGTATCCCCTTTGGGGGACAGGCTACCTCAGGGAGGCAGGGCAAGCAAGTGCAACCACGGCCTGGGATTTCACTGGACCCGTCACAATGGAATTCCACAGGAGGAGGAGGATGTGAATAGGGCAAAATGCTAACATTTCTGAAGTCTGAGTAGAAAGCACCTGAGTAGCTAACATGTGAGCAGAGTGAAGAGGCTAGGGAGGAAGAGGGCCAGGAGGACTGCAGGAAGGCAAGACCTCAAAGGCAGAAGGGTCAGAATGGCCTAAGGGAGGGCAGAGAAGTAGGCATGCAGAGATGAGGCAAAGAGGGCTCTGATCCAACCTCCTGGGCCCAGGCTTGTGGGGATTACAGTGGTGCCATCCATGGTGGCTCATCAGGGTGGACCTGGTCCTTGACAAAAGAGAGCGAGCTTGCTTATGCACTGCTTCCTTCATCATGAAGATCTTGGTAAAAAATAAATAAATAAATAAAAATCAGAAGAACTAAGCTCTGAGTTTGGCACCAGAGTTGACTCTCACACCACCCAAACTCCTGCCTTCCTCTCAGTATTGAGTATCAATGAATGAAGTGTGTTGGAGAAGGGGAAGCCCTCTCCTTATGGGTCTCCTGGGGCAGAAGTGGAGGGAAGGAAGGTTCCATAAAGAGACCTGAAGTGGGAGCCCTGGGGACCTGATGGGTAGGTGGGAAGTCAGCTCAGGGCAGATGGCCTTCAGAGCAGTGCCGGATGGAAAGGGGACAGGATGAATGGCCAGAGCTCCTCACATTGCCTTCTGGGGCTCAGGAACATCTCAAAATGTGATGCAGCTTAGAAGGAAAGCAGAGCCTACGTGGCACAGCTGGTGTGGTGTGTCTGATTTCCTTCCAGCAGACTCTGCAAACAAAAATGCTCCTCGCCCTCAGGCCTGGCTTGCTGCACCTGTCTCATCTCTGAGACCCAGCCCACCAGTTCTCTCTTGTCTGAGCCTCTGAACATGCTGGTCTCTCCCCAACTCATACCGTCTCCTGGACTAGCTAATTGTTGCCTTATCGTTCAGGTTTTGGAGGTCACTTTTCAAAGAATTCTCTTCCTTGACCTCACTTCCAAGTCTAGGTGGGACCCCTCTAACACTTATGCGCTCCCTTAGTGGTCAGTATTCTTCCATCATAGCATTCAGCCCCCTGTAAAGTAACAGTCTGTTTGCCTATCTGTATCTTCCTTTAGATCAGAAGATAGCCGAGAGTAATCCATAGCATCTAGTACAGTAAATGACATAATATATGCTAAATTGGTATAGGGTAAAGTAATCAAGTATTGCTCTATAAAGAGTACAAGAATCAAAGAGAAATGAAGCAAGAGCAATCTGGTCCTGAATACTTCCAGGACATTCCTTATGCATATTACAATACAAATAAGTCCAGCAGCTTCAGGATACTTCAACTCTGAGTCCTAAGGAGCCACTGCAACTTAGTACCAAAATAAAAATGCTCCACTTTCTTCAAAATTCACAAATGAGAATTGGCTGAAGTTCCCCTTGTCAAATAAAGCATCGTGCCTCACAGGCTCTGCTCACATGAGGTCACATCTGATGAAAGGGAAGCTTCCGAAGTTTTGCTTTCTAGCGCTAACTGCTAAAAATTATTTCTTCCTAGCCTAACTAACGGCTCTCTAGTCTCTACAAATAGCACCACAGCCATATTTGTGTGTTCATCTACTCAAACGTAGTCTTTTCTTTAAAACTATGCAATTGGGGCGCCTGGGTGGCTCAGTTGGTTAAGCGACTGCCTTCGGCTCAGGTCATGATCCCGGGGTCCTGGGATCGAGTCCCACACTGGGCTCCCGGCTCAGCGGGGAACCTGCTTCTCTCTCTGACCCTCTCCCCTCTCATGCTGTTTCTCTCTCTCAAATAAATAAATAAAATCTTAAAAAAAAAATAAAATAAAACCATGCAATTGGGGCGACTGGGTGGCTCAGTCGTTAAGCGTCTGCCTTCGGCTCAGGTCATGATCCCAGGGTCCTGGGATCGACCCCCGCATCGGGCTCCCTGCTCAGCAGGAAGCCTGCTTCTCCCTCTGCCTCTCCCCCTGCTTGTGTTCCCTCTCTCGCTGTGTCTCTGTCAAATAAATAAAATATTTAAAAAATAAATAAAACTATGCAATTAACAGGACACCCCTGATTTAGCAATATCTCTTCAAGTTTAAAATGCATATACCCGGGTGCCTGGGTGGCTCAGTCGTTTAGCGTCTGCCTTCAGCTCAGGTCATGATCCCAGGGTCCTGGGATCGAGCCCCGCATCGGGCTCCCTGCTCAGCGGGAAGCCTGCTTCTCCCTCTCCCTCTGCCTGCCTCTCTGCCTACTTGTGCTCTCTATCTCTCTGTCAAATAAATAAAATCTTTAAAAATAAATAAATAAGTAAATAAATAAATAAAGTAAAATGCATATACCCTTGGACCCAGCAAGTCCCACATCTAGGAATTTCTTCTACAACCCTTAAAAAGAATGATATGGCTCTATAGAAACTGATATCAATCTCCAAGATACATTAACTAAAAACACACACTCACACTCGTTTGTGTGTACATGCCCACAAAATATATAAACACAATTATGAAATAGATAACAATATGAGGTATCTAGAATAGTCAATTTCATAGAAACAGAGAGGGTAGTTGCCAGGTGGGGGAGGGGGAATAGGGAGTTAGGGTTTAATGGGCGATGGTTTCAGTTTTGCAAGATGAGGATTCTGGAGACACATAATGGGGACGGTTGCACAAGAATGTACTTAATGTCACAGAAGTATACATTTAAAAATGGCTAAAATGCTAAATTTTATGTTATGTATATTTTACCACATTTAAAAAATTACACCCAGGCGCGCGCACACGCACACACACACAGATTAATAAGAAACTGATAATGATGGCTGCCTCCAGGGAGAAAAATGGATATTTGGGGACAGGGTGGCAAGGAGCTCTTTAACCATATAACCTCTTATACAACCTTTTTCATTCTGTACTATACACCCATTTTTAAAAATTCATTAAAAAAACCCCAGCCTTATACAAAAAGCTTTTTCCTTAATCATAAGTCATTTATATCCTTTCTCTAAATAAAAAATATTTTTTCAATCCAAATCAGGATTCCACTTCAGTTTTAAGGTTATTTATTAGATTTAAATGATGCAAGTTGCAAAAAATTACTTTTTCCCTAAGAATATATTCACCAAAAGCCTGCCTTTATTTTTATGAGCTATTATAGAAATGCTTCAAAATGATCACAGAAGAAAATTACCATTTTTATCAGTACACAACTTTTATTCCATCACAACCGAGCTAGCTGAATATAAAACTGTTTCAACAGCAAAAAGCCCTCATCATAATTCAAGACAAAAATCAACCCACAATTACATGAGTTAGGAAACAAACGATGCTTATGTTGCAGTCTACCCTAAGCTCTCACTTCTGTGTCAGAATCTAAAACACACACACACACACACACACACACACATGCACATGCACACACACCCTCTGGATTCCTCCTAGTTTATCCAAAACCTACTTTGTGAAGATCCTCTATTTTCTTGAGTCTTCTGGAATGAGCACTGTAGCTGTTGCCACTGTTACTCCAACTTCTGTGGCCCTGCCCCAAGTCAAGGAGAAAGCAGCACTTGCAGGGCCCCACATTGCCCCCTGCCTTGAATCAGGGGCTCAAGTACTTGTCGGGTGAATGAATAAATGATTATATGCTGACCAGCTTGCCATCAAGTCTCACAAAGAAAAACTTCAGAAAAAAAAAAAAAGTAAGAGATGCTTTGCTTACTTGAAGTCAATATATGATAAAGGTGAAGACCAGATGACTGAATCACCGAATGGCTATGACACAACTGGCTAAGTGGGCTCTAGAACGCATCCCTACCCAAAGTTCAATACAAAAACAAGCATTTTTATAACCATAGGAAAAACATAGGACAACTTACCTATAAGATTCTTTTGTATATATCAATATAGTACATCAAGTTTTTTTAAGAAGAAAAATATATAGACGAATACTGACATGTTCTTAAGGTAGGAAAAGACTTTCTAAGTATAAAAGCAAAAGAAAAAAATCCTAACAGAAATTTTATACATCAGGGGCGCCTGGGTGGCTCAGTCAGTTAAGCATCTACCTTCAGCTCAGGTCATGATCCCAGGGTCCTGGGATCGAGTCCTGCATCAGGCTCCCTTCTAAGTGGGGAGTCTGCTTCTCCCTCTGCCCCTCCCCCTGCTTGTACTCTCTTTCTCTCTCTCTCTCTCTCTCTCTCTCTCTCGCAAAAATAAATAAATAAAATCTCCCAAAAAAATTTTTATACATCAAAAAAGACAAGCAGAATCAAAAGATATACGACAAGGTAGGAAAAATATTTGCATGATGACAAAGAGTATCCTTAATACAAGTTCTTACAAATCAATTTAAAAACAAATATCCTGATGGAAGAATGAATGCAGAACACCAATAGGCAAGCAATTCACAAAGACCAAATGCAACTGGCTGATGATTACTGAGGTTCAGCCTCAGTAATAACCCAAGGAGCACAAATTTAAAAGATGGGCATCCAATTCTGGGAGGGTCTGGGAAGTGGCACTTTCTCAGACTGTCATGGGAACTAAGACAGCCATTTTGGAAGGTGATGTGGTGGTACCCATCAGCAATTCCAAGTCTAGGCAGCTGTTCTTCAAAAAGACTGGCACATGAGGAAGTTCAATCCAGTACCATCTCTAATAGAGAACCACTGGGAAAGCCAATAGGGGGACAATGCATGACAGTTTAAGTCAGCACCAGATCACACTGCCATTTAATGGAAATGAGGCAGAGAGAAACATATCACAAGGACAGATGTAGAATATGTATAATATCATCCTCATTTTGTTAAAAACACAAAATGTGCATATTTGTATAGCCTGAGAAGATTCAGAAGGATCTACATTAATAGTGGTTACTCTAGGTAGTGAGCATGGAGAGTAATGGGGAGCTTTCATCTTTTTACGTGCTATACTTTAAAATGGTTTGTTTTCTATAAAAGCATGCATTATTTTTATAGTTTCTTAAAAAAGGAAAAGAAGAAAAATAATAAGATATCAAACACTTATCTAGTAAAGACAGGTTCTGTCCTTGGAGAATTCCCTTCAAAGTTTCTTGAAGCTCAAATGGCTGTCTTTTCCACTCATAAGTAATAAGACATTTTTTTAAAATCTCTCTTCCTTTCTACATTTCTTAGAAGAAACTATATAGAGTGACCACTGCCTGTTTTATAAAATCCATTCATAATCTGAGAAAAAGACTATTAAAAACATAAACCACCCCCAGGCCTAACATCTACCAGAAGAAACCCATTCACTGCCCATATTACATTTAGTCCACACAGTTTCTGAGACAATGCACAAAGCACCAGCCACACAACTCCCACCAGCATAAATACGTGGTGTACAAAGAACGTCCTGTCAGCAGGGCCCAGAGTACACCCCACAGCAATAAAGGAGAAATGACAATTTGAGTCACAGGATCAGGACTGGAACCAAATTTGGGACTTGGAGGCAGTGCAATGCTCTTCACTTCCTTCCACACCTTCTATTCTCCTTTACCCAAACCCTGCCCCTTCCAAAGTCCCCTACTAGGCTATGTTATGGATGTCCACAAAGCTTTAGACTGAGGTGTCAGAAACCAGCAGAGAGACACAACAAAGTGCTACCTGGGGGTCTCAGCTGCAATCACAATGGCAGCATATGTATAAACTCACATTTTTTCTTAGGAAAAGGAATGGAAAAATTCAATTAGTATGTTCTGCCTTACCACATGGAATGTTTGAAATCCAGGTGTCAAAACATCAAATGTGGAGTGACCACTGATTTTAAAAAAGCTTGAGATATTGAGCCTGACAGTTGAGAAATTAAGGAACCACTCATTTTTACAAAATTAAAATCCACAAAATGGCACCAAAGTAGCCAAAAGTGTGGCTTATAGAGCACCTGAGTGTCAGACCTCATATGGCTTGGATCCTCAGCTTTTCAAAAGGCATTCATTCTGCTCTAGAGTCTCAAGAGCCAGACCTATGTCCGGGTGCTCTCTTTAGTTCCGGGGAAGGAGAGTAGCAAGCACAGCCATTAGCCATGCTCTGCTGTTCTGAGACAGCTTTCAGGAAGCCATCCTTCTAGGGGACCACACACCAGTTCCCATATCTGAAAATGTTTTACCACTGCTCACTAACATTGACCAGGAAGTCATTTACCCAAAACCAAAGCAAACAAAGCACCATGCTGAAGACCGCTAGGCAACAGCAGCAGTGGCAGGTGAAGAGCTCAGTCAAAGCGCTCTCTCAGCTCAGCTGACCTGCTTCAAGGTGAACTGAAGTTGCAGATCACCAGTTCCGGCTCTAATCTGACTCCCGCCCCCAGATCACGCTGTGGCTACCAAGTAACCCTACCCAAACTGACCTTTCAGGGCTCAGGGAAGTGACTTTTTTTTATTATATGGCACAGTTTGGCACAGTTATATCTTTAGTCTTTGGGGTACTTTTATACTGTCCAAGAGTAGTACATCTTGTTTTTTTTTCCTTTTTTTTTTTTTTTAAAAACAGATGGCCAAACCAGGACATATACTAAAAAAAAAAAAAGGAAGGTTACTTACCTGAGCCCTAACATTCCAGCTACCATGGAATCCTGTTGGAGCTGGTCTACAGAAGCAAGATGTATTCTGGGGAGTCACATGTCACATCAAAGCAGGAACTGGTGAGTCTGTATTTTTATGGAGCCTAAAACAAAGAAAATCGTAAGTTGAAAGCCCCCATTGTGCTGCACGACCTTTTTCCCAGGGCTATTTGGGACATTTTGAAGATAAACATATAGACAAAGTACTATGCTATTTCCCAGCTTACCTACTAGAAACAAGGATAAACCGCAAATTACTAGCACGTAACACACAGTACTAAAATAAAGATTCATGTGTGTTAGAATCGACACTATCACAAGTCTTGTCACCTCTGAGGGACACTTTGGCACTATAAAGCATACTGTTAGTGGTGATCCCTGGTAAGTATTTCTCGCACTATGTCATACAGAAATACTCAGGGAGAGAAAACATGTTCAAGAGAACATGCAGCATCAAAATGTCATCCCAAAAAGAACACGTGAAATCCAGAGGCAAAGTCGGCCTTCTTTTTCAAGCAGCTGAATTTGAAATGAGCTGTTGTTAACATCACTTAAAGGAGCTTTAACCCTGAGAGAGAGGGGGAAAAAAAAAGCAGCACCAACAGAAACCAAAAGCCCTGGGAGATCCAAAGCCCTCCTCCAATATATGCAAGTCTGTTTCAGAGCAATCACTTTTAAGCCTCTCAGATCAGTTAAATCACAATGTTCAACAATCTAAGTTATTAGTTTGATAGTTTCTCTTCTGCTTTTGAATACATTCAAAAGAAGACTTTTGTCATTACATTTTTCATCAAGATAACATCATTTCCTTGTTAAAACCTACACTGCCCCATATTAGCTAATCTCTGGTTAGCTTGCTGGCCGAAGAGCAGCACTTTCACCTTTAGACTAAAAAAGCCTAGAGTATACAACTTAGAGACTGTTCACACAAACAATTACTCATGTAATTAAACCCAGAGGAAGGGCAACACCAACCAAGTCTTTTACAGCTGGTCTATAACTACCAGGATGGTACCTAGAATTATCTATTGAGGTACAGTAAGGCCTTACAATTCCCTGAAACAGTCAAGTCATAGAATGCTTTGAAATCCAGAAGTCAAGGTAACAGTATTACTGTTAGCTATATAATAAAAATCAAACCGGTATCCTGGCTGGGAGGCCCTGGCAAAGCTACAACTCACAGCCACGGTTTGTTTTTTACTTGTAAACTGAGGGAGCTGGACTAAGGGTTCCTTCCAGCTCTGAAATTTTAAGATCTTTGATTAACTCAAGATTTCACGGAAAAAAGAGCAAGCAAATGAAAGCAGTTAAGTGAAAACCCAATAAAACAGTAATTTGCAGCTCCATATATATGATGCCCCCAGCTCCTAGGCAAGGAAGACAAGTGAACCCTTCCTAAGGCTTGCTCTGGAGAGTTCAGACATCTGCAGGAACTGCTAAACAGCCATGGTGAGGACACCTTCATATGCCAGCAGACCCAACATAAGTATGCCCTGAAGAAGTTCTAAAGGTCAAGGCTTTATTCTTCAGTAGAATGGCCACACACACCCCCTCTGATTTGGGAATGGGGATGCCCTGCCTGCCACCAAATTCCCACTCCCACTCAGTTCCCCGCAACAGCATACCTACCATCAAAAATGGCAGAACCAAGTATTTAAGTAATGGCATGCAAATCAAGATTTCAGTAGGAAAAGGTTCCTTGCAAGAGAAAGGCAAAAGAGAACAGAGAAAGGTAGAAGAGCATAACTTTGTGTAACTGAAGCCCAAGGAAGAAGAACCCATTCACATCTGTCCTACTGGAAACGAGGTAAAGGCACAGTAGTCACAGTGGTGACAACAGCAATCTGACTGGAGAAGGCTGGTACAGAAGAATTGAGGACAAGGTCCTTCCGTTGAAGCAGAAATAATGCTCTACCCAAGAAAAAAGATCGTGTCTACCAGCCACATGAGGCTGGTCTGCATGCATGTCACCACAGCAGAGGGTGGTGAAAACAAGCAGGTGTCCTGCCGCACTCCCTGGAACTCGCCACCAGTCTAGGACTGTGTTTCCCCCACCCCTCCACCCACATGCACTTAAAAAACTACAGTTGATCCTTGAACAACACAGGTTTGAACTGTTCGGGTCCACTTATATGCAGATTTTTTTCAGTATAGTACTGTAAATATATTTTCTCTTCCTCATGATTTTCTTAACGTCTTTACTGTGTTTAAGAATACCATATACACTACACATAACATACAAAATATGCATTAATCGACTGTTTAACTTAATAATAAGGCTTCTGGTCAACAGTAGGCTATTAGTAGTTAAATTTTGGGGGGGGAGTCAAAAGTTATACGTGGATTTTCAATTGCACGGGGGTGAGAGGTCGCGGCCCCCAATCCCTGCATCGTTCAAAGGTCAACTATAGTTACTACAAATGTCAAACATTTTCTGGGATTCTCTCCTCCTCATAGATAACTCAGGCAGCCTGGCAACAAACTGCCCTTAGCCAATTAAAAGATTTCCACTGATATCACCTCTATAAACGATCAGGACACATCATTTATCATGCAAACAGTCCCAAGGCAGGTACATTAGTGGTGGAAACTGGATTGGAGTAAGGAACTAACAATTTTGCTTCTGCTCTTCTCTATTTCAAGGTTAAAGAAACAAGCTTCTCATTCAATGCCCACATAGGGGACGGAGTATTCGGGTGGGGGCAACATCATATTGGACTTATCTAGCCAAACTCCACAGTTTCTTTTTGTCAAACTCCACAGTTTGCCTCTCCACCCACTCTAGCTTTGGCCACACAGAGGCAGGGTAAACGGGAAACAATGACTCTGGTTAGAAATTGCAAATAAAATGTAAAATTGTATTCTAACCCTCCCAATACATAAACAGCAAAAAAGTCGAGGAGTGTTTCACTGCATCATGCTCTGTCAGGTGAAATAAAGACCTGGTACTGTAGGTTTAAAGCATTCCAGGCACATTTGTAACAAGAAACAGGATAGTGTGATAGCCCGTAATAGCAAGAAAGCCATAGGTTTCTTCAAGCTGTTAGAACGTACTGACTTCAGATGCCACCAGGCACTTTTCAGAGAAAACTGTATTCTGGAAGCTGCCTGTGCTGTTTAAAAGGCTAGAGGTGGGGCGCCTGGGTGGCTCAGTCGTTAAGCATCTGCCTTCGGCTCAGGTCGTGATCCCAGGGTCCTGGGATCGAGCCGGGCATCAGGCTCCCTGCTCGGCGGGAAGCCTGCTTCTCCCTCTCCCACTCCCCCTGCTTGTGTTCCCTCTCAGGCTGTGTCTCTCTCTGTCAAATAAATAAATAAAATCTTTAAAAATATATAAAATAAAAGGCTAGAGGTATGATGAACAGCTAACTGGAGGGGCACCCAAGGAGGTAAATGCATTGCCAATGATGCAAAACAAAGCAGAGTCCTCATCCTGTCAGGTCATAAGCTGAGATGCACAAACCTTGGAATCTTTGTCAAGTGAGGCTTGTGCGTCTGTGTGTGTGGATAGGAATGTACCTCAGTCATCTGCCACCAAGCTGACATGCCACATATGGGTATCTGTGGCAACTTATTTAACCAACTGTACTCTACTAGATTGACTGCGTCCCTTAAGGTTCTCCTGTGTCTGGGTTAGAAAATAAAAGCAAGTGTTTCCCGGGCTTCCTGACTGGGATTTGAAACAGAAGTCATAAAAAGCCCATAAATAAGCCTATTCCCTAAGTCCCTGGTGGAAATTCCTAAAAGACCAAAGAAACCTAGACACCGTTTTATTTTTTTTAAATAAGGATCCAGCATATTTCAAAAGACCCAAGAGGTCAGCTTAATCTTGTTAACTGAAATCGCTGAAATCCAGATGAAAATTCTGGCCATGAAACACGAATTTCTTTTCAAGTAATAATTGCCTATTAACAACACTGAATTTTACTACCACGGCACAAATAAGCTTCATTTTTCTGGTATAACAAAACACCTAAAACTTGTCAGAGTCTTGCAAAGTCTAAGCCACTTGGCGTCACGCGCTGCTAGATTTGCTTCCACCATCACCAACCACCCCCCTGAATTCGATCCTACCGTCTCACAATTTGGGGTACTAATCCCACACAACAGAGACACAACGTGTGAATGGCTCTGCAGAGTCCATTCCTGTTCCTGGAAAAAGAACCAGAAGCACACATCTGCCTGACCATGAGTCAGGAATATCACTTTTGTGGTGGAGCCCATTTCTGCTGTGACCAATCCACAACGAACACACTCACAACACAGGCGACCACCACAGAGGTAGGTATTCCAGAGCAAGCCTTCCCAACCTCTGGTCCACTTAAGCAAGGTCATTAACGGTCTCCTCTGTGAAAGCAATTTTTTTAGACTCTTTACGATGACATTAAGTCTTCAGGGCAAAACCACAGAAACATTGCCACACCACGTAAAAGTCACCTGAGTTTCAGTTTGGGTAATTCAGTTATAACCAAACTAAAAAGAAAATAAACTTTCAGGGGCAATTGACAGGAACCACAGCGATGCGATGAACTTGGCCCATCTGGTGATGATGATCTTGAGCAGGGCGCGCTCCAGAACTATAGGAGCCGGTTACATACTATGTCCCACTCCACTTATGTAACTAGAAGATCTCCGGCGAAGGGGGGCGGGGAGGATGGGAGGGCGCTCACATTCTGAGGCCACGGAACCCCCCAAAGACCCTGGAGGAGCACTCCCACCGAAGAGCCTCTGGCGCTCCCGGACACACAGTCCCCTACCTAAGGTTCATGATGGGAACTATAACCGCCTCTTTATGAGTTGTGGGACCAGGAACACAATGTCTAGTCCCTTTTGTGGGTGGACAATAATTCCCACCTACTTGTTCCTGCTAGAGGGGAAAAGAGATGGTGGACCGACTCGCTCGCAGTGGGGGCAGAAAGTCATGGAATGGGCGAGAAGGAGGGGGAGGCAAAGCCTGGAGATGGGGGTGAGAGCACAGGAGCCCTTGTGGCGCACTCTCCCGACGGGAGGCGGACTGCGCACGCGCGCCAGTGGGGGGGCCGAGTAACGGCAGAGGGGGCGCGCGAGGGAGGGAGAGGGGAGAGCGCGATCCAGGGAGAGGCCGGGGCGGCGGGCGCGCGACGACGCCGCGGGCCCGAAGCCCCGAGAAGGGCACGACGCGCGCGCAGCCCCGACAGGCAAAACCCCGGCGACAGGGGCGCCCGCGGGGCCGGGGGCCGGGATGCGCGCCGGAGGCGGGAGGGAGGGGGGCGTCAGGCGAAGTCGGCCCTGGGAGACCGCGCCGAGGACGGTCACCGCGAGTGCGGGTGACGGGCCGAGGGGGGAGCCGTCACCGGCGGCGGCGGGAGGGGGAGGGTAGAGAGGAGGGACGCCATCCGCCAGCCGTGTCGCCCGACCCCGCGGGCCCCTCCCGCGCCACGTCCCGCCCCTACCCTCCGCCCCCCGGCAAGGGTCCCCGCCCGCGGCCGCGGCGGTCCCACTCACAGTCTCTCCTCCTCGCCTCCTCCTCCTCCTCCGCTCGGCGCGGCAGCGGCGGCGGCGGCCATTTTCCGGACGGCTTTTACCACAGCCCTCTCTCTGAGAGGAGGGAGCGCGCGCGCCGCCGACGCCGGGACCCCGCACGGCCGACGTCGCGCCCCGCCCTCCCGGCCGGCTTGCGCGCTGCTGCACCTGCGCGCCCGCGCCCCGCCCCCGGCACCGCCGCGAGCCCTCCTGCCATTGGGTGCGACGACCAGGGTGGGGCGGGGTCTCGGTGACGATGCTACCAATTGGCTGGAGTTTGTGTCCATTCCGGCTAGGGAAAAGGGGGTGGAAACTCTGTCCAGCTCCCGATTGGTTGCCTTCGACCGTCATTTGGGGAAAAGAGGCGGCTAGGGCGCGGAGGGGCTGGTTTAGTGGGAGGAATTTGAATATTAAGGATTAATGGGCCCTTGCGGATGCTGGGGCAAGTGAAGGCCTAGGCTCCGCACGCCTTTTTTGCGTGGCCTTCCTGGGCCATTGACCCGCTGTACACAAACGCACAAACTACGCTGCTGTAAGAGTTTCACCGAACCTGTATTTTCTCAGTATCACCACCTTCGCTAGAAGCAGCAAAGTTGCCTAACCTGGAGCCTGACGTTGTTCCAGACAACGGACCTTCGTTTCAGGGGCCTACCCATTGCATTCTTTCATCTGAGCCTGCCGTGTGCCGTATGCTACACTCTCATGGGGTCAGGGAATAAATAACAAATCACAGCCCTGGCCTTCCTGAAACTCTGGCGGGAGAAGACGGTGCATGCCCAGGCTGCAAGGAGATCTGTCATTGTTGTATCAGATGGTTTGGTGGAGGTGTGGAGAAGGGGCAATGAGAGCACAAAGGAAGCAGCGCTTAGCCCTGCCAGCTCTAACACCTGCTAGAAAAGGTGATTTGGGAGCTAAGATCCAGCAATTCTGTGTCAGAAAAATAAGAGTGTGGGAAAAGTTTTATCCAATGGGGTGTGCAGGACAGGACTATTTCTCAAGGCAAAACCTTTATCTGATTCCACCTATCATCCAATTCATCCAGTGCTCCTTGTACTGGTTCTGTGCTTTACAGGGAACCTTCTAGTTCTGATTTGCCACCTCCCCCCTTCATTTATTAAATACCTGTTATGTGCCAGGCACTGTTCCAGGTTCTGGGTTCACAGTACTGAACAAAACAGTACGCTAACATCCTTGTGGCAGAGATTCATAGTAAGCATACAGATAAGTATATAATATAATGTCACATAGTGATAAGGGCTTTGATACAGATAAAGCAAGGGTGAAGGGGCTGCTATTTAGATATCTATAGGCTTTTGCCCTCATTTTATTCCCCCATATGGACATCTGGGGAGAGAACATTCCAGGCAAGTTCAAAGGCTCTGAGGTGATACTATGCCTGGCATGTTGGGAAGAAAGCTTCCGTCGCTAGAGAATAGTAGGGTGTGCGGTTGGAGAGGCAGCTAGAGCCACCATGGGAACTGGGAGCTTCTGGGATGAGAAGTCCTCGGAGGATTTTGAACTGAGAGTTAACATCATCAGATCCATGTTGTAGGTGCAGTGTGGAGGACTGCCCGTGGAGGAACAAAACTAGGAACAAAAGCCCAATCAGGAGACCCTGACAACAGTCTAAGAGAGGTGACAGTGGCATTAACTAGGGTGGTAGCAGTGGAGGTTCTGAGATGTTGTGACACTCAATCTGTATTTTCAAAAATCGAGCAGAAAAGATTGGATGTATAGAGAAAGAGGAGAAACAAAGATGATTCCTGAGTTTTTCACTGAGCAACTGAATGAATCGGTGCCTTTCACTATAATGGGAAAAACTGAAGGAAAAGCACATTTTTAGAGGTACATATCAAGAGTTCTGTTTCGACCATGTTAAGCTTGGGGTGCCTATTAGACGTGCAAGTGGAGGTGTTGAGTAGGCGTTTGGGTTAACAAGTCAACAAGTTGAGCATCCAACTCAAGAAGCTATAAAAGAGGGGCGCCTGGGTGGCTCAGTCGGTTAAACGTCTGACTTCAGCTCAGGTCATGATTTCAGGGTCCTGGGATAGAGCCCCACGTCAGGCTCCCTGCTCAGCAGGGAGTCTGCTTGTCCCTCTGCTCCTCCCCCTGCTCGTGCTTGCTTGCGCGCACTCTCTTGCTCTCTCTCCCTCAAATAAATAAATAAAATCTAAAAAAAAAAAAAAAGCTATAAAAGAAACAGCAGAGTAAACCTGGAGAAAATAGAAGAAAAATAAGGATGAGTAGAAAATGATGAAACAGAAACAAATGATAGGATTGGAACATCAAAAGCTGATTCTTTGAAAAGCTAAAAAACAAAAGCCAGCCCTTTAACAACCTAAATATAAAGAGAGGAAAGACAAATTATATTAGAAATGAAAAAGAGATGCAACCATGGATACAATAGATTATACAATAGTAGATAAAACATAAATTTTTTAAAATTTAAATTTAAAAATATTAAAAATAATATTTTTACATTATAAACAACTGTATGTCAGAAAATTGGAAAACATAAACAAAATGAACAAATTCGTAGAAAAGCACAGCTTACCAAAACTGATCCTAGAAACATAAAAGCTGGATAGACCCTCTATGACCGCAAAGAAATTGACTATGTATTTTTTAAAATATTTTATTTACTTATTTGTCAGAGAGAGAGAACAGGCGCATGAGCAGGGGGAGCGGCAGGCAGAGGGAGAAGCAGGCTCCCCGCTGAGCAAGGAGCCCAATGAGGGACTTGATCCCAGGACCCTGGGATCATGACCTGAGCTGAAGGCAGACGCTTAACCGGCTGAGCCACCTAGGGCTCCCAATTGACTATGTATTTTAAAAATCTACCACCTGCCAAAAAAAAAGAAAAAGAAAAAGGCTCAGAGAGCTTTACAGATGAATTATACCAAATTATTAATGAATGGGTAATTCCAACCATACACAGAAAAAAACCTCTCCAAACTTATTTTCTGAGCATAACAGAACTACTATAATGAGCCAATGAAAGTGTGCCATAGGATAAGTAAATAGATGTAAAAATTCTAGACAAATAAACTGAATCTAGCAGATTATAATTATATATCATAACCAAGTTGAAATTTTTACTAAGAATGCAAGGATGGTTTAAAATTAGAAAATCAAGGGGGCGCCTGGGTGGCTCAGTCGTTAAGCGTCTAGCCTCGGCTCAGGTCATGATCCCAGGGTCCTGGGATGGAGCCCCACATCAGGCTCCCTGCTCTGCAGGAAGCCTGCTTCTCCCTCTCCCACTCCCCCTGCTTGTGTTCCCTCTCTCACTGTGTCTCTCTCTGTCAAATAAATATATAAAATCTTTAAAAAAAATTAGAAAATCAGGAGTGCCTGGGTGGCTCAGTCAGTTAAGCATCTGCCTTCGGCTCAGGTCATGATCCCAGGGTCCTGGGATCGAGCCCTATGTCGGGCTCCCTGCTCGGTGGAGAGCCTGCTTCTCCCTTTCCCTCTGCTGCTGCTCTGCCCACTTGTGTTCTCTCTCTCTCTGTCAAATAAATAAATAAAATCTTTAAAAATAAACAAATAAAATTAGAAAATCAACCTTAACAGATTTAAGGGGAACAAATTATATGATTATTACAATAGATGCAGGAAAAGTGTTTAATAAAATACAACACCTACTTATGAGAAAAACAAACAACTTAGAGAGCTATGAATAGAAGGGAGCCTCCTCAATCTGATCAAAGGTATCTATTACAAAACTTAGAGCAAACATCATATTTAATGATGTTAAGTGGGAACAAAGTAAGAAACAGAACAAGATCTATGGTGCAACATCATTCATGTAAAATAAAACACATGTATCCTCCTCTGATTCTCTTTTAAACCTCATCCTTGGAGTTTCATCATGAGAAGAACCCATTAGACCCAGTAGAGAAAGACCAAGTCCCTGGCTTTTAGGATGCAGACATATAGATATAGCCAGTAATAAAAAGCTGGAAAATGTAATAATAAAAAAAAAGATTCAACTCACTCTGGCTACAAAAAATATAAAATGGCTGGGAATAAACTTAAGAAATGCCAAAAACCTATATTTAAAACCTATAAAACTTGACTGAAAAACATAAAAGAAGACCTAAAAGGAAAGAAAGGAAGAAAGGAAGAAAAAGAAAGAAAGAAAAATAAATTACCACATTCCTGGAAGGAAAGAGTTACATAATAAAAATGTCAATTCTTCATAAATTAATCTGGAAATTTTTTCCCCCAAGTCAAAATTAAGGATTTTTTGTGGACTGTAACAAGTTAATTCTAGATTGGGAAGAGTAAGTGTACAAGATTAGAAGTCAAGACATTTTTTTTTTAGGGAGCCTGGGTGGCTCAGTTGGTTAAGCAACTGCTTTCGGCCCAGGTCATGATCCTGGAGTCCCGCGTCGGGCTCCCTGCTCGGCGGGGAATCTGCTTCTCCCTCTGACCCTCTTCCCTCTCGTGCTCTCTATCTCTCATTCTCTTTCTCTCAAATAAATAAATAAAATCTTAAAAAAAAAGATTTAAAAAAAAAGACTTTTTTTTTTTAAGATTTTATTTATTTGACAGAGAGAGAGACACGGGGAGAGAGGGAACACAAGCAGAGGGAGTGGGAGAGGGGGAAGCAGGCTTCCCTCTGAGCAAGGAGCCTGTTGCGGGGCTCCATGCCAGGACCCTAGGATCATGACCTGAGCCGAAGGCAGACGCTTAACGACTGAGCCACCCAGGCGCCCCTAGAAGTCAAGACATTTTTTAAAGAGAAAACCAATGAGGGGGACCTTGCTAAATTCCTTAGTTTGACTAAACAGGACTTAATACAATTTCACTTTTGCCATTGAAAAGTAGAAAAATATACTAGAGTTTAAAGTATTCACTAGTAGAGTTAAAAATGTGTCATTTAGGGGCTCCTGGGTGGCTCAGTCGGTTAAGTGTCTGCCTTGGGCTCAGGTCATGATCCCAGGGTCCTGGGATCGAGCCCTACATCAGGCTCCCTGCTCAGCGGGAAGCCTGCTTCTCCCTCTCCCACTCCCCCTGCTTGTGTTCCTTCTCTCGCTTTTTCTCTCTCTGTCAAATAAATAAATGAAATCTTTTTTAAAAGATCTGTCATTTTTAAAAAATGGGGTATAATATTTTTTAAATGGGTCCCCTTAAAATGCAGACTGTAAAAGATAAAAACCAGGAAAACAGGGGCACCTGGGTGGCTCAGTCTGTTAAGTGTCTGCCTTTGGCTCAGTTCATGGTCTTGGGGTCCTGGGATCCAGCCCTGCCTCAAGCTCTCTGCTCAGGGGGGAGTCTGCTTCTCCCTCTCCCTCTGCCTCTCCCCCTCTTGTGCTCTCTTCCTCTCTCTCTAATAGATAAATAAAATCTTTAAAAAAAGACACACAGGAAAATATAGTATGAATAGCAATTGACAGAAAACCAACAACCGGAAGGATTTTATCAATATGACAGAGCACCAACTCCTAATCCATCTGTCTAAAAATCCCTTGGACAGGGGCGCCTGGGTGGCCCAGTTGTTAAGCATCTGCCTTCGGCTCAGGTCATGACCCCAGGGTCCTGGGATTGAGCCCCGCATCGGGCTCCCTGCTCCGCAGGAAGCCTGCTTCTCCCTCTCCCACTCCCCTTGCTTGTGTTCCCTCTCTCGCTGTCTCTCTGTCAAAAAATAAATAAAATATTTTTAAAAAAATAAAAATCCCTTGGACTGATAGGAATATATATATATATTTTTAGAAAAGCACATCCAAAATGACAATGGAAAATGAGAAGGGCAAAATGGACGGTCCAGAGTTGTAGAACTAGCATCTCAGATAATAACAGAAAGAAATAAACCCATCAAAGTAAAGAAAATGTGGTGAAAATGGGAGGTTATCCTCAAAGGACAGATTTCAACAATTTTTTGGAAAGCAGGCAGGAATTAGTTGAATAAAATAGGTGGGAAAATTCTAGCCTGGAACATTTGATAAGGGAACTACTGAGGAAGTGGGAGTCGGTTTGCCAGGTATAAGACCAGAGAGTAGGCTCAGAATCAGCAGGCATGTGATGGAAGGCAATAGAACTACATGGGACCAAACACATGGGAATTAACTGAAGACCCCAATACAGAATGACTGCAATAGTTGGAGCCTCCTCTCCTCTACCAGATAGCTGAGCTGGCAGCTGGTGCAGGCCTGCAAGAAAAATACCTGACAGTTCTCTAAAGAAATGGAATGAAATGTCTATAGAGAGCTAGTTTGCAGCATGGATATTGGCAATTCCTGAACAATTTTCTCCTCGTTCTAACATTTGCAGAATGTGAACTCTGTTCTTTAGTTCCCTGCCCTACACAGAAGAGTCATAGCAGGAAAACAGACCTATTTGCCCTAAAGCAGATTAAATCCACAATAGCTATCCAGCCTTTCTTTATCAAATATAAAAAGCCACTAAGGATTATCAGAAATTTGAAGAAGGTCTTCAACATTAAAAATAATCAAGTATAACCTATAGGAAAAAATGAACTTGGAGGAATTCCAGAAAATGCAGGGAACATATGGAAAGAAAATTTTAATTTAATTAGCATATTCAGAGAACTAAAAGAAAATACTGTATCCACAAAACAAGAATAGAATATTATGCAAAAGGAGTGGAGAAAAAGAAAGAATTATTGGAAATTAAATGTGATTATTGAAGTTCAAATTCCAATAGAAATATTGAAAGGCAAACTGAAGAAGTCTGCTAGGAAATAGAACAAAACAATACAGACAAAAAATAAGCGGAAATATAAGGACTGGGAAAAACAATCTAGGAAGTCCAGTAAGCAATTAACAAGAGTTCTTGAAAAATAAAAGTGAGAAAAAAGAACAGGAATCAGAATAAGTAGCATCAGACTTCATAACAACACTGGATGATAAAAGATAATAGGGCAACAATAAAAGATAATAGGGTGGGGCACATTGGTGACTCAGTCAGTTAAGCGTCTGTCTTCTTCTTGGGTCGTGATCCCAGGGTGCTGTGATCGAACCCTGTGACCTGCTGCCTGCTCAGCGGGGGGTCTGCTTCTCCCTGTCCCTCTGCCTCTCTTCCCTGCTTGTGGTCTCTCTTTCTCTCAAATAAATAAATAAAATCTTTTTAAAAAAAGATAATAAGGCAATGCTTTCAAAATTCTAAGAGAAAATGATTTTCAATTCAGATTCTACACCAGCCAAAATATCCAACAAGTATGACAATGGAATTAAAATATTTTTAGATATGCAAGAGCTAAGAAAATTTACCTCTCACATATACTTTCTTAGGAAACTACTTGAGGATGTTCTCCAGCAAATCAAGGGTGAACGCCAAGAAAAAGGAAAACGTGGGATCCACAAAACAGTGGATCTAATCCAGGAGCTCAGTGATAGGAAATACCAGGGATGCCAACTGGGCAGAAGGCCTGATTGGCAATCAGTGCAGATTGAAGTAGGAGAATGGCAGGCTCTGGGAGAGAGGACTCCAAGAATTCAAAAAAGAAAGGGCATGTGTTTGTGAACTCAACATATGAGATGGCGCGATTGGGAGCTTGAAGGAAATTGAATGCGATGATGGTTAATTAGTACAAGAAAATAAGGAAAAGCAACTAGAAACAGGAAAGAAAGAACTGATGAGGAATTTATGATCAAAATGGGAAAGAAAGTAAAATATATTATAGTTTTACCAACTGATTGTGCACAAGAAGAGAGAATCCTCTGGACCTTGATGCCAAACAACTCTCTTTCCCAATGGCCTAGGGTTCATCAAATTCAAGCTATATGAAGGAAATGTAATCCTAGCATGTATCTTCTTGATCTGGCATCAAAAAATATTTATATAAATATAACCCACATTTGTGTCTTTGGTTTTCAACTTGTAGAAAACTTGTTTATATACACAGAACATGGAGGGATAGGTTTTTGTTGCAGGATGGGACACAGCCCTCTTCTCCTTATATATAGTGAAGGGTTAACTCAGCAGGCCTGGGTGCTCCTGAGGGTGGTCTTAGGGACCCCTGCCACACCATATTTGATATTCATACTGTTATCTTTAGTTGTTTGTAAGTATAAATATTACACTCGAACTTCTTCTATTAACTTTATTTTTTTTATTTCATTTATTTATTTGAGAGGGAGAGAGAGAAAGCACAAGCAGGGGGAGAGGCAGAGGGAGAGGGAGAAGCAGACCTCGCCTCCACCCCCACCCCCGGGCAAGGAGCCCAATGTGGGGCTTGATCCCAGGACCCCGAGATCATAACCTGAGCTGAAGGCTGACGCTTAACCGACTGAACCACACAGGCGCCCTAATTTTCAATAGTAATGTATCTTTGACCACTCGATAGCAGCTTCACTTGACTTTTGAACTGTGGGAGTCAACATTTACATCTCATCCTGATAAAGAGGAAAAGATAATCTCTAAGAAGTGAGAGAGTGGAGGAAAGGGGAACAGAAACATTGGAGAATGAAGGGTCCCAATAGGCAATATCCATTTTTTCCCTACCTGAATGTCATGGAACTTAAGAATATGATTCTAGGGTTCATCAGAGTAAATGCACAAGATGGGCCAAGAAACTGTTGACTCAAGAGAAGACTGCCTTACCAGATATCCAAACACATTCTGAAATGAATATAACACAACTTTGGTACTGAAAGAGGCAAATGATCAATGGAACTGAGTATAACCCTGAAGAGACCCAGACACAGTCAGGACAGATCCCACTTTCACCCTGTTTGCATAGCCCTTCTCAGATTCTGGTTCCCCCCCCCTTTTTTTTTTAGAAAGGGAGTGGGAGGGGCAGAGGGAGAGGGAGAGACAGAAAATCTCAAGTAGGCTCCACGCCCAATGTAGAGACCGACGCAGGACTTGATCTCAGGATCCTGAGATCATGACCTGAGCTGAAATCAAGAGTCGGATGCTTAACCTACTGAGCCACCCAGATGCCCCACGGCTCCCCCTCTTCTTGCGTGATTCAGGAAGAAATCCTACTGTGGGAAACTGTGGTGGCCAGTGACCTAGCTCTAGCCAGTGTTAAGTTCAGGGATGTCCTCCAGGGGCTTCTTTTTTTTTTTTTAAGATTTTATTTATTTATTAGAATGAGAGAGAGAGAGAGAGCACATGAGAGGGGGAATGGTCAGAGGGTGAAGCAGACTCCCCGCCAAGCAGGGAGCCCGATGCGGGACTCGATCCCAGGACTCCAGGATCATGACCTGAGCCGAAGGCAGTCGCTTAACCAACTGAGCCACCCAGGCGCCCCTCCTCCAGGGGCTTCTGTTAAGCCACAGGCCTTCTGCTCCTCCTGGACAGGATTGTGTCTGGAGGTGACATCTGAAACAGTGGCAGTAGCTCAATCAGGCATCAGGGATCTCTTCATGAGAACTTTCTCTGTGGTTAAGGGTTCCCCCACCATAATTACTTTTTCTGTTGCCTATATCACAAGTTGTTTGTGACCCTGGGAGACTTATGGCCACTTCTGTTATTTCCCAGTTTGGGCTTTTCATTTTGTTTTCTTTTGGTTCTTTTTTCCCCTTGCTTAGGTTAGCTACTGTTTTATCTTTTGGTCTTGTTTTTGGGTTCTCAAAGAACCAGTTTTGAGACATTTATTAGTTCTCTGGTTTCTCTGTGTTCCAACTCAGTACTTTCTGTTCTCATCATTCCTATTTTCTAGATATTCTGCAATTCTTTTCTCAGACTTTTTTAACCAAAGGTTTTTTTAAAGGGAGATTTAAATTCTAAAGGTAGGTTTTTGTTTTGTTTTCCATTTTAGTCGTCAACATTCTATTCCAAGAACGTGTTCTGTATTCTTTTCTATTTTTTGAAATTTCTTCAGGACTCTTTCTGGCTTAAAATTTGGTCAGTGGTGCATGTCTCACTTCCCTCTGCCATGACGCCGCCATGGGCTGTTCCTTGTTGTGGTCTCAAACTGGCTATTTTATTTTTTTTTAAAGATTTTATTTATTTATTTGAGAGAGAGAATGAGATAGAGAGAGAGCACATGAGAGGGGAGAGGGTCAGAGGGAGAAGCAGACTCCCTACTGAGCAGGGAGCCTGATGTGGGACTCGATCCCGGGACTCCAGGATCATGACCTGAGCCGAAGGCAGTCGCTTAACCAACTGAGCCACCCAGGCACCCTCACACTGGCTATTTTATTCATTAAGGTCCTCCCAGGAAAACAGGAACTATGTCAACCGAGGGCATTGAATGCCAGGAAAGGGGCACCGGCACCTAGGACTACTGAGAGGTTGCTGGGGAGGCAGCTTGGAGATCCGTCCAGGTAGGAAGTCGCTGCCACCCCTAAGGCTGGAGCTCCCACTGAGAGGCCCTCCTTGATTCCAGGTCTTCTCCCTGTGCTTCTCCAGCCTTAGGAAACCCACTGAACAATATCTACTGATAAGAGCAATTTTTGTTGAGAGATAAGGAAATCAGCCCGCTTGAACTTTCTCCCACCTCTTTTCTCTCTCCATCCTTGGTCTCATTCTCCGAGTTTTATTTCTGTACCCTCGTGGCTCTGTTTCTCACAGTTCCTGGTCTTTGTGGATTTCATGTTCACTGTTAGTCTTCAGAGTGCTGCCACTCCAAGTGTCTGGGGTGGCTAGCGTTTGGCAGCAAGCATTTTGGCATGGGTTTCAGACGATCACTCATTTACAAAATGGGATGATTCCACCTGAACCTGTTACTGACTATACCCCTTGGCCTACCTATACCGCACGGGCCGGCCACTCGAAGCCACGGCTCATTGGTTTATCCCTTAGATGTGCCAGTTAATTTGAACAGCCTGTGCACTGGCTGAACTCTTCATAGACATGTCTGCTCTCAGCTGCCTCCTTTCTATATCAACGGAAAAAGTAATATTGGTGTGTGACAAAGGAGAATTCAAAGAATATTAAATGGCACCCAAGAAGTATCTGTTCATGTCAATAGGGAGAGCACTTTGCAATAAAGAAGTCACTGTAATGAATCTTCCCGAACAGAGCAGTATTTCATTTGGGCAGAGGAAGCACAATTTGCTGGACATACGTGATGAAATGGGCAGAAATATAACAGTCTTATTCTTGGGGCAAAACAAAGAGAAAGACACAAGTCGGTGTTTTGTATTTTTTTATGGGATGATCAGTCAGGTGCAACCACAAGAGAAGACGGAAGAGAGGCTAAGAAAAACAAAGTTTATTACACTCATAGGTCTTAGAGACAGGACACATGCCATGTGGGGCTACATGGGGACGCCCCAGGGTGGTCAGGAGGCAGACAACAGGAGTAAGGGGAAGGTTTAGGCCAGAAACTTTACTGCAGTTTCCACGAGAAAGGCAAGGCAGGACAGGGGAAGCAGTTTAGGGTTAACTAGTTTAAATAATCTTAGTGGGCTTTAGGCTACGGGGTGTCTCTAGTTGCCTGACACCTGACCCTGGGATGATTAAGGCAGAGGAATATTGCCTCCTACGCCGTAGGAGGTCTTGAACTGGATTGATTAGTTTGTGTATCAGAGACATGCTCCTGGGCCCTGGGAAGGGCAGTCTCTCCCCAGCCAGAAAGTTGTGGGTTTTTTTAAAGATTTTATTTATTTATTAGAAAAAGAGAGAGAGTACGAGCAGGGGGAGCTGCAGGCTGAGGGAGAAGCAGGCTCCCCAGTGAGCATGGAGCCCAACGCGGGGCTCGATCCCAGGACCCCAGGATCATGACCTGAGCCGAAGGCAGCCGCTTAACTCACTGAGCCACCTAGGTGTCCCAAAAGTTTTTTTTAGGATATCAAAACATCAAAATACACAGGAAATGTACAAACTTCGCTAGTTCGCTAAACTATAGTTCGCTAAAACTATAATCTGTGCCATTTGTTTTCTAACTACGTCATACGTAGTTAGAAAGCTATGTACCATACCTTAAATAGCAGTGGTGCTGTCCTGCTCTGTGCCTTGGTTCTGCTTCCCTTCTGGGCACCTATTTCTCCCCAGTGTTAGCTTTTGTCTCCCCCACTGTAAAGGTGAGCGCCATGAGGACAGGGCTGCACCTTGTTCTCTGCTCTATCCGGTGCCTGAAAAGTGCCTGGGCTACAGTCAGCACTCAAATGTCTGTTGACCTGACAGAGAAATTCCCAAAACACACCAGCACCTCTATCGCCATTGTTATCAGTGTCAAGAAGGAAATGGCATCTTTGTCAGATTTCATCACTAGCTCCAGTCTGGAATGATGCACAGTGGGAGGGTTGCAAGTTTAGACAGGGTGACAGGGAAAGCTCGCTTTGTATAAATGCACGAGAAAGGTGATGTATATAAGATCTGAGTATTGGGGGCTCCTGGGTGGCGCAGTCGGTTAAGTGTCTGACTCTTGGTTTCAGCTCAGGTCACGATCTCAGGGTCGTGGGATTGAGCCCCGCGTCAGGCTCCACACTCAGCTCAGAGTCTGCTTGAGATTCCCCCCTCCCTCTGCCCCTCCCACTCTTGCTTACTCCCTCAAATAAATAAATCTTTAAAAAAAAAACAAACAACCCTGAGTGATGGCTAAGGAGAGGGCAACCTCATCACTTGAAGAGTCAAGTTCCCCCCAGAAAAGAGAAGCTGAACAGAGCTTCTGGGCCGGGCTCTGGCCTCAGCTTCCCTGGGAGTTCCCTTCCGGGGAAGCCAGTGGGCAAGGTCATGAGAGACTACTGGGAAACAGGGTTCCCCAGGTGGGCATCTGGCAAGGCTGGGATGGGGACCAAGGGCTGCACGTGTCTGTCTTTTATGTCACACTTTTCCGATCCAGACTGGCTGCCCCCAAATCTGGAACCTGGAGTCAGGCCGGACCCTCCTCCTTAGACTCCTTTCCCTCTCTCCTCCCTCTGTTGAAACTTGTGTCCCTGTGGCCCTTGTCCTTTTTTGTTGTGTTTACCCACAGTTTTTTGAGGGAGGGGCATATTCTCCAGCAGTTCCCTAAGAAAGAGCGTGCAGGAGAGAAATTTTTGAGAACTTCCTGTCTGACAAAGTCTGTATTCTGCCTTTAGATACAAGTGATAATTTGACTACTTATGGAATCCCACGTTGGTAATGATTTTCCTCGAGCATCTAGAAGCACGTACCTTGGAGAGGGTCTGTTGTCACCCATGGGCTGGGCTCGGTCTCAGCCCAATTCTCTGGAGAAGATACTTCTAACACCCGCCTGGAGGCTTGGATCGGGGTGCGGAGGAAGGGATGTCCGTTCTGAGCACATAGGCAGGAAACATTCACAAGCTCTCCCCATTCCAGGTAGCGTTTTAGTGCCCTCGCCAGGTGCAACAAGGCAAATGTCCTTCAGAGAATGAATGGGAAGCATCGTGCGGTACATCCACGAGAGGGAATTCTACTCTAGGGCAAGCTCAGAGTCATCCCACTGAGTGAAAGAAGCTAGGCAGAAAAAGAGTCTACACTGCATGATTCCATTTATATAGAACCCCTAGAAAAGGCAAATGAACATGTAGTGATAGAAAGCAGATCAGTGTTGCCTGAGGATTGGGCCCTAGGGACTGGTGGGAGAGGGGATTTACAGAGGGGCATGAAGATTCTTTTGAGGGTGATGGCTATGTTCATGATCTTGATTGTGGTGGTTTTACAGGATTATACATGTGTCAAAATGTGCCAAATTGTATACTTTATATTCTATTATTTTTTTATGTGGGGCTTGAACTCACAACCCTGAAATCAAGACCTGAGCTGAGATCAAGAGTCAGACACTTAACTGACTGAGACACCTAGGCGCCCCCCAAATTGTATACCTTAAACACTACACTTGGATGTATGTAAGTTATACCCGAATAAAGCTATTTGAGGGGCGCCTGGGTGGCTCAGTCGGTTGACCGTCCGACTCTTGATTTTGG
Organism: Callorhinus ursinus; assembly: GCF_003265705.2. Lineage (NCBI taxonomy): Eukaryota > Metazoa > Chordata > Mammalia > Carnivora > Otariidae > Callorhinus > Callorhinus ursinus. The sequence continues at coordinate 3,531,979 of NW_027397146.1, forward strand.
CTCAGGTCTTGATCTCAGGGTTGAGGGATGGAGCCCTGCATCGGGCTCCACACTCAGCAGGGTGTCTGCTTGGGATTGTCCTCTCTCCATCTCCCTCTGGCCCTCCCCCTTCTCTCCCTCTCTAAAATGAAGAAATAAATCTTTAAAAAAAAAGCTGTTTGAAATAAAGTGCTTCAAGTATATTGTACAATCTAAAGGACAATTCTGCATCAACATTGCCAGGTGCCCTTCCTCAGCTGCTGGCTGTCACTCCTGCTTTCACTGTTGTCATCGTCATTTCCTCATTTTTCTTTAGAATTTTACCACCTAGGGGCGCCTGGGTGGCTCAGTCAGTTGGGTGTCTGCCTTTGGCTCAGGTCATGATCTCAGGGTCCTGGGATCGAGCCCCTCAGGGCTCCCTGCTCAGCGAGGAGCCTGCTTCTCCCTCTCCTCCTGGCTTGTGTTCTCTGTTGCTGTCTCTGTCTCTTTTCCTCTCTCAAATAAATAAATAAAATCTAAAAAAAAAAAAATTTTACCACCTAAAGGAGCTTCCCCAAACAAGGGTTTAGTCTGGCCTATTTTGAATGGAATAATGCAGTCTGAGTTTGTTTCTCTCTTTCCACTAACCATTATGTTTCTGTTATTAAATATAGCTACAGTTCATTCATTTGCATTCCTGTATGATATTTCAATGTATGAATATACCACAGCTTATTTATCCATTCTAGTATTGTTGGGCATTTGGGGAGTTTCCAGTTTTTGCTTATTAAGGAGAGCCAAACGTTCTACCATGAACATTCTTCTTGGAGCCTGTGTGCATGCGTGCATTCCGTCCACCCGGGGCACACGATATGTGTGTGTTCAGTCTGAGCAGATAATGCCGATCGGCTTCTCAAAGTGATTGTACCAAGTTACAGTTCCACCAGCAACGTCTGAGCATTCATTACCTCACGTCCTTACCAACAGTTGGTACTGTCAGAGCTGGGATTTTTAATTCTTGCCTATCTTGTAGATGTGTAGTGGTATATTATTGTGCATTAATTCTCCACTTCCCTGATTACTATTATGATTGAGCACCTTTTCATACATTTATGAAAAGTTCGGCTTTTGTGAGGTGCCCATTCAAGCCTCTTGCCCATTTTTCTATGGAGTTGTTGGGCTTTTTCTTACTAAATTGGAATTCTTTCTGCGTTCTATATATGAGTCCTTTGTAGCTTTTCGTTCTCTTTATGATATTTTTGATGAATCCAAACACTTGATTGTAATGTACACCAGTTCTCAATCTTTTCCTTTGTGCTTAGTGCTTTTGTCTCTTGTATACAAACATTGCTTACTCCTAGCAATGAAGATATTCCCACATATTTTTCTCTAAAAGAGTTACAGTTTTGCCCTTCCTCTTTATGTTTCTAATCTATGTGAAATTGATTTTTGTATATGGTGTGATATAGAGGTACAGTTTCATTTCATTTCAATCTCCATATGAACGCAGCTGTCCTGCCCCAATTCATTCATTGGTTCTTCCTCTTCCCACAGCCCTAAATGCCGCCTCTGTCGTGTATGAGTCCACATAAGAAAGGGCCCTATTTCTAGGCTTTCTATTCAGCCCAACTGCTCTATTTGTCTGTCCCCGCACCAAACTACACTGCACTAAGTTCCACAACTCTAGAATATGCTCCAAATCTGAAACAGCAAGTCTTTCCCCTTGCCCTTCATCTTCAAGAGTGCTTCTTCTATTCTTGGGGCTATGCATTTCCACAGAAATTCAGAAATTTTAGAATCGTGAGTTGTATTATGATCTTGATAGGTATTGCACTGAATCTGCAAGTCAATCTGGGGAAACAGTATCGAGTCTTCCAACCCAAGACACTTATTTAGATCTTCTTTAACGTCTCTCATTAAAGTTTTATAATTTCCTCCACAAAAGGCCTGCAAATCTTTTATAAATGTATTCCTAGGTATTTTGTATTTTTTAAAACGTTATTGCAAATGGTATATTAATTTTTAAAATTTCATTTTTGAACTGTTCACTGCTGATAGAAATATAAATAATTTTTATATATGGATTTTATATCCAGCAACCTTGTTAAACTCTCTTAATAACTGTAATGATTTATCTCTAGATTCTTTGGTATTTCATAGTACACATCAAATCACCTGTGAATAATGACAGTCTTTTCTTGCCTTTAGCTTTTGCTTATTTTTCTTGCCCCGCTGCACAAACTGGGACCAACATGACAATGTTGACAAAAGTGGTGATGACAATGAGCATCCTTTTCTGATTTCTGATCTCCAGGGAAAGCTTTCAACATTTTACCATTAAATGTGGTGGTGACTATAATTATTTTTATAAGGCTTTTGTTAAGGAAGCTCACTTTAATTCCCAGTTTCCTGAGTTTTCTTTTTAATTATGTATGAATGGATGTTGAATTTTATTGTATGCCTTTTTTGCACCTATTGTGATGATCCCATAACTTTTCTTCTTTAACGTATTAATGTGGTTAATTACAATAAATTATTTTCTATTGTTAAACCAACTTCGCACTCCTAAGATAAATGCAACTTGGTCACTACGTATGATCATCTTTATATACGGCTAATATTTTGCCCTGCTCATCTGCATCTATGCTCATAAGTGAGCTTGGCCAATAATTTTCCTTCTTATAATGTCTTTAACAGTTTTGGTGCCAAGTTTATGTTTGCCTTCTAACAAAAGTATATCCTCTTTTGTTATTCTCCGGGAGAATGTATATAAAAGTAGAACCATTTGCTCTTGAATATTTGGTAGATCTTGCTGATTAAGTCATCTGGGCCTGGAGTTTGCTATAGGGGGGATATTTGATTACCAATAAAAATATTTTATGATTATATGACTATTTATGGTTTCTGCCTTTTCTTTGTGTGTTGTGTGTGTGTACATATTTAGTTTTATTGTAACTAGGCAACTTGTACGTTTTAATGTTTAAAACTGAGCATCATCTTTCCTTCCCAGTGAAACAAAAAGAAAATTTAAAAATAAACAGGAACGAAATTACAATAGAGAAGGTCAATTCCAAGTAAGATCCTACAAGTTCTGCTGATTCTCCCATTGAGTAGCAGGGCTCAAGTCATCATTAGGAGAGAATTTTATTTTCTTTATTTATTTTTAAGTTTTTATTTAAATTCTCGTTAGTTCACATATAGTGTAATATTGGTTTCAGGAATAGAATTTAGTGATCATCGCTTATATACAACACTCAGTGCTCATCACAACAAGTGCCCTCCTTAATACCCATCACACATTTAACCCATCTTTCACCCACTTGCCCTCCAGCAACCCTCAGTTTGTTCTCTATCCTTAAGAGTCTTTCATGGGGGCGCCTGGGTGGCTCAGTCATGATCCTGGAGTCCCGGGATCAAGTCCCACATTGTGCTCCCCGCTCACCAGGGAGTCTGCTTCTCCCTCTGGCCCTCTCCCCTCTCATGCTCTCTCTATCTCTCAAATAAATAAATAAAATCTTAAAAAAAAAAAGTCTTTCATGGTTTGCCTCCCTCCCTCTCTCTCTCTCTCTTTTTTTTTTTAAGATTTTGTTTATTTGATAGAGACACAACAACGAGAGAAGGAACACAAGCAGGGGGAGTGGGAGAGGGAGAAGCAGGTTTCCTGCCGAGCAGGGAGCCCCATGTGGGGTTCGATGTGGTGTTCGATCCCAGGACCCTGGGATCATGACCTGAGCCGAAGGCAGATGCTTAACGACTGAGCCACCCAGGCGCCCCTGCCTCCCTCTCTTTTTATTCCCTTTCCCTATGTTCATCTGTTTTGTTTCTTTCTTTTCAAAAAGTATTTTATTATTTATTTATTTATTTATTTATTTATTTATTTATTTATTTTAGAGAGAGAGCACGCGCGCGTGATGGGGGTGGGCAGAGAGCAGAGGGAGAGGGACAAGCAGACTCCCCACTGAGCACAGAGCCCATTGCAGGCCCCATCCCATGACCCCGAGATCACGACCTGAGCCGAAATCCAGAGTCAGATGCTCAACTGGCTGAGCCACCCAGGCGCCACACATCTGTTTTGTTTCTTAAGAGAGAATTTTATTTTAAAAGTGTCATCTAGGGCGCCTGGGTGGCTCAGATGGTTAAGCATCTGCCTTCGGCTCAGGTCATGATCCCAGAGTCCTGGGATCGAGTCCCGCATCGGGCTCCCTGCTCCTTGGGAGCCTGTTTCTCCCTCTGCTTCTCTCTTTCTCTCTCCCTCTGTCTCTCATGAATAAATAAATAAATAAAATCTTTAAAAAAAAGTGTCATCTACAGGGCGTCTGGGTGGCTCAGTTGGTTGGGCGACTGCCTTCGGCTCAGGTCATGATCCTGGAGTCCCGGGATCGAGTCCCACATCGGGCTCCCCGCTTAGCAGGGAGTCTGCTTCGCCTTCTGACCCTCTCCCCTCTCGTGCTGTTTCTCTCCCTCTCTCTCAAATAAATAAATAAAATCTTTTAAAAAATAAAAAATTAAATAAAAGTGTCATCTTCAATTGCAAGGATGTTCATTCAACATCACAATTAAACATGCCAGAGGAGAAGCCATGTTGTTAAAATACCCACTTAACCCATGCAAATATCTCAAACCCACCCTCTGCTGACCTTCTATAACCACATTTTTAAGGTTCTTTTTCTTTTTTTTTTAAACAATAGGAAGTGGACAGATACAAGTTGGTAAATGCTAACTGTCCATATTCATGTAGAGACACAGTGTAATCTCTGAGCCCAATATCCAGAGAAAGGAGGAAAACAGCTAAAATTCTAGGCACTACTACACAGGGGCCTCCCACCCTTCAGCTTCCAGCTTCCTTCTGCTAAGGGAGCGGAAGGCTTCTCTTTTTTCCCACAGAACACAGTAGTGTTGATTCCGTAAAGTTTTTGTTGAGACAGGAAGGGATAAAAATGAATTTGGAAAGAAAGGGGTAGGTATTCTTTTCTCAAGGTGTTTCCCCCCAAAATAACTTGAGAACCATGGTATAGAGGGAGAGAAAAGAGACTTCAAAAAACAGGGCAAAGGAGCACAAGAGGAGGGAAAAAAAAAAAAAAGACTGCAACTTGCTCCCAGGGACCGGAGAACATTAAAAAAGGAAGGTTGGAATCCACCAGTGTTCCATTGCTCAGCTTCTCCTTCCTCCACCTCTCCCTCCCCCCGACATCATCATCTTCATCTTCTGCACCTTCATCCTCATCTCCCTTCATCAGTGTCTTCCAATCCTTCTTCTTCTCCTTCCCCTCCTCCATCATCCACACCGGGAACCAAGTAGTGCTGTCACGGATTTGACCAAATATCATCTTTGATGACCTCTCCTAACTCATCCGCACCTGCATCAGAATGGTCAGGAAACCAGGTGAAGAAGCGCTCTGGTTCCTCATGCTGTCTCTTCCTGCTGGCTGTATTCCGCGTTTGACTTGAACGTTTCTTGTCAAATCCTTTTCAGATTTCCATTTGACTTCAGTGGACTTTGAAGATGGATCACCACTCTCATTCAGATGAAATTCTTTGGAAAGAACTTTATTTTCTTTTTTTTTAAAGATTTTATTTATTTATTTATTTATTTATTTGAGAGCGAGAGAGAGCATGAGAGGGGGGAGGGGCAGAGGGAGAAGCAGACCCCCCCGCTGAGCAGGGAGCCCGATGCGGGACTCGATCCTGGAACTCCAAGATCATGACCTGAGCTGAAGGCAGTCGCTTAACCAACTGAGCCACCCAGTCACCCAGAACTTTACTTTCGAACTAAGGGCTTTCATCACAATAAAAAAATCTATTCTGCACTCTGATTTAATATCTTTAAATTCGGTCACTTCAACTCTTGTCAAATGATGCAGCGCCTCTTCACCCTCCTCCCCAAGCAGTGCAGACGCTTGTGGATGACTGACAAATGTTGTTACCCCCAAATTTGGAATTCTGGTAGTAAAGTCCAACCTCTCCTGAAAAGATGGTTGGCAGAGTTTGTTTTATTTCTGTTCTACTTTCAAAATCTCCTCACTGGTTTGTTCATTAAGTCTGTCTATTTCCTTTTGTACTTCATCAGTCTGTTCAATTGCTTCTTGTTGTTCCTTTTCTCCCTTCAGCAAGTGCTGAGAGGTCGACGTCTCCTCCAGCTTGGGGGCAAGAGGCAATCTTGGTTCCTTCATTTGAGGCGGGAACGAAGACTGGCGTTTGAGGGTCATGTTGTGAGTAAAGTCCACAAAAAAATGGCAGATGCATGCCTGGAAGAAGCTCTGATTACTCTCTGCCTTTCCTTTTTCTAAGAAATTGTTCATTTCGGGCGCCTGGGTGGCTCAGTTGGTTAAGCCACTGCCTTCGGCTCAGGTCATGATCCCGGAGTCCCGGGATCGAGTCCCGCATCGGACTCCCCCTTCTCTGTGGGGAGCCTGCTTCTCCCTCTGCCTCTGCCTGCCACTCCCCCTGCTTGTGCTCACTCTGTCTCTCTCTCTCTCTCTATGTCAAATAAATAAATAAAATATTTAAAAAAAAAAAAGAAAAGAAATTGTTCATTTCAAAGGCATTTTCCAAGGTATTGACATAAAGTTATTCACAACACCCATTATTTGAAAACATTACTGCATCCGTGGTTATGTGCCGTTTTCCATTCATGATATGGTTCTTTGGTGCCTTTCATCTTGTCCTGATGAGGTATGTCAAAGTTATGATCCTGCCGGGGAAGGTTCTACCTCCGCCAGGCAGGTCGCTTTGCCGCCTGCTCTATCAATTGTGTCACCATGCTGGTGACAACAGTCTACATTGGTGTCTGAAGTGGGAATGACACAAAGGCCCCATCTACAAGTGGGTAAACTTTATTCCAAACTTAAGAAAAAGTGGATTTTCTCCCAAATTAAGCAGGACTTTTTCATGAAAAAAGAACTGGACTTTCTTCCACTGTATTTCTGATTGAAGCTCACAACCATATTGCTTGTTAGTTCTAATGAAGATTGCAATACCTAGGATTTCTTGGAGATGTATCTGGGTTAATATGACCCAGGTGTCACTCACAGAAGTCATAAAGACATGGCAGATTTTTAGCCCTTGGGAAAGTAACATGCTTTACACGTCTATGGAAGAACTTTGTCTAAACACCCCTCTTTCCCTGCAGCCTGTCCCTAAGAGCTGCACGTTAAGCCAGCCTTCTCTGGCTGGCTGCCTCACTGCACTTGGACACGTGCTTATCATATCTCTGACTAATACTATTGCTTTCACGGTTTGGAGGTTTCCCCCGTGGTCACTCACCTCAAGGTAGCTGCCATCAGAGCAGAGCCTTGGCCCTTGGGAAGTCCCAGCAGCGGGCTGTGAAGGTCCTTCAGTCTCTAGCCCTCCTTCCCAAGAGTTGGGGTGGCTGCTGACTGGGAAGTTGACTGCTGGTTGCCACGATTGAGCTAGTTTCTGGGTTCTTGTCTGTCAAAGTCTGGTGGCCACTTGAGGTTTCTGGTTCCCTGGTCCATCCTGGTTAGTTTCTCTTGTCTTTCATGGTGAGAGACTAAAAGTCCTGTTTCTGTAAATTGTGACTGTGTTGCAGGATACAAAACGGACTGGGCCCCTATAGCATGTTTGTCTTCCGGTTTAGAAACTGCAAGTCCAGGGCGCCTGGGTGGCTCAGATGGTTAAGCGTCTGCCTTTGGCTCAGGTCATGATCCCAGGGTCCTGGGATGGAGTCCCGCGTCGGGCTCCCTGCTCCTTGGGAGCCTGCTTCTCCCTCTGCCTCTTCTCTCTCTCTCTCTCTCTTTCTCTCTCTCTCTGTCTTTCATGAATAAATAAATAAAATCTTAAAAAAAAAAAAAAAAAGAAAGAAACTGCAAGCCTGGGTGAGGTGTCCCGTCTCCCAGATTGAAGTGACAGGCCAATTGTTCTTTCTGTGCTTCTAGTCTGGGGCCAGAGTAATTGTGCCCAAGTGTTAGCGCTTTCTGCCTGGGCCAGCCCCAGCCCAGTAGCCCTCCCTGTGGACCCGGGGCTCTGTTTACACTTAGCTTCTAGCTCTAGCTGCAGAACTGGTTCTGCCTGTTTTCTGTGGTCTTTGCCCAGAGCTCTTGCTCTCTGGAGTCTAGGGAAGCAGGGAATGCTGCATTTCTGTGTCTTTTAAGGAAAGATACACACAAGTAGCTGGAGAAATGGAACAGGTGCTCAAGAGAGGTGCCCCCATAAGAATGGTCTCCTGGAGAAGAGGTCGGTTCCTGGGAGAGACCAGGGCACCTGTGACATCTGGAGCACGGCTATAGCAGGTCTGAGTCTGAGTCTAGTCCTGGGAGGGAAACAAGTGGAGTCCCCTCCGGCTCATGAGCCCAACCTCTACCCAAGCTTCCTGAAGCTGGTTCTGACTGCTTTTTCTTTATTTCTCCCCCTTAGAAGAACCAGAGGAATTTCAGGAAAAGACACAAGTGGGCTGAGGCAGAATGGCAAGGGAAGCTGTGGATACCAGCATGATGTTGGAAACTTCCCACTGATTCTTAGCTTGCCCTCCGTGCACTCCAACAAAGTCCCAACTTTCTGTAGTGACACGTGAAATGGGGCAGCCCCCTGCACCTGTCAATCTGCACCTAGGGGTTCCTGAGCTTATGGGCTCAGCGCTTTGGGAGACACTGAAACTTGGAACCCAACGAAGACCCCCAATTCAGACACAGTCGCAGTGGGGGGACTTCTGTTGCCACAGGAGGCCTCCTTGACAGTCTCCAGCATGTGGGAGAGTTTGAGGAGATTCTTCAGTGGGATGAAGGCGGGGCCTTCTCTCTGTATGCATATCAGCGGGAGGAATTTCCTTGAAAGGTAGCTTTGACCACATCTGGAGGAAATGGACAAATGAGGACACGGAGTGTCTCAGAGCCAAAGGAATTCCTATTTCCATCGGTTTCAAAGACATTTGAAGACTGGAGGAAAACATTTTAAAATTTAAGCCCACACCTCTGATGCTGTGAAAGTACTGGCTCCTTAAGGTTAGGAAACAAGAAACCGCAGACTGGGTTAGAGCCTAGGCAGGTTTCCTGAGCAAAACTCTCACAGCTCAGAGGGCTGTCCCCAGGATCAGGGGGCAGGCTCTAGAGGCCCAGGCCATCCTCATACCCTGGTCAGGGGTCGTTCCAGTGCTGGAGGACCTCCTCAAGTAGCCTGACTTCTCTTTGACCTCAAGGAGAGGGAACCACAGGAAAGCTGCTAGGTCAAGGGTGGCGGGTTAGGGTGGTTCGGGGCGGCTGCAGCCGGGTTTCAAGGTCATCAGGATGGTCCTGGAGTGGAGAGCCCGGGTATGGCACTGCCCTGACAGCAACCCGGTAGGTACAAAGAGGGAGGTGGGCCATTTCAGCTCACACCCCTGGCCACATCCAAAGGGCTGGTGTCAGAGCAGGGAGTTATTTGTTGTGATTTCTTTTCTTTTTCCAAATAAACAAACATTTTTAGAACTAACTTTGTATTCTTTTTCTTTAAGAAGGACCCAGGGGTACTTGGGTGGCTCAGTCAGTTAGGCGTCTGCCTTCGGCTCAGGTCATGATCTCGGGGTCCTGGGATTGGAGTCTGCTTCTCTCTCTCCCTCTGCCCCTCCCCCTGCTCATGCGCTCTTTATCTCTCTCTCCCCCCCCCAAATGAATAAATAAAATCTTTTTTTTTAAAAAAGAAGGACCCAAATTGTATAAACTTCAGTCCCCATGCAACGTGGATCTGTCCTCCCGTGTGCCTGTTCAGATACTTAAATAAGTTAAAGATATCGATCTTGTGGGGGCAGTATCATATCCTGCTTTCTTCTACGCACAAAGGTAATTTCCAAGTGCTCAAAAAGGAAAAGAGAAACATAATCAATAAAATCATTGAATTTTTGGTTATCATACTCTAATAAGTAAAGATAAAATATGTATGAATAACCATATAAAACCAACTAAGCTATTAGTAAAAGTCTAAACAGTAGTCTTGTTTCCTTGATACACTCTCTCTCTCTCTCTCTCTCTCTCTCTCTCTCTCTCTCTCTCAAACAGGTTTGGATAAGAGAAAATGAAAACTGGGTTTGTTTGTTTTTTTAATTGCCATGATGTCCTGGTTGCTAAGTCACAGGATAAGGAACAAGGAAACACACATTGCTATCAGGCCAAACAGTAACAGTTGTGAAGAAGCTTCAGGAACCTCCTCCTGTATTACACACTCTTCCTAATATTTCAAGGGCTTTAACAACATAAGAGAGACAAATGGGGAAGTGGCCTCAAGTCTGACAGGAAAGGGAAGGCAGAGGGTTTCCCCCCCCCCCCGCCCCACATGCCTCCACGGGGCCAAAGGATGGGTACCACAGGCCTCACCAGTCACGGGATTCTCCGGCCATGTAAGCGGGGCACTGGGTGGCTTTGTGTGCTAAGGCCCTGGTCATCACATTCATCTTCAGATGACATGACCTCTCATGATTTGTGATTAAAAGTTTTGGACCCCACTTATGAAGTCATGGCTTTAGTGGTACTCCATTTGGTAAAATAAAGCCAAGAAAACCATCTAAAACTCCTAAGCTCCTTCAATACTTGTTTGCAAGGTAAACCCTTAAATGGTTTTGTTAATTTTCATATAAAAGATAGTTCTGTCTTCTCCCCAATCTTATTACAGTATAAAATATCATGCAAACACCACATTTGGGTTTTTGCAAGATTTGAGATGTATTTGTTATTCATTTCTTACAAGAAGCTTTTTTTTTTTAAGTGGGTATTTTATTTATTTGTACTTAAACCTATAAACCAATCAGCCAAACGGGTACTATTATCATGATACATTAAAATACAAAACATCTTTCTACAAATCCTAGAATAATGAACAAATTAACAGTGCTAGTAAAACATCACAAGGGACAGAGGAAATCAATGAAGCACATGATAGCTTAACCCCTCACCGGTAGTAATTGAGGTTATTAACAAGAAAAGCCTCACAATCTCAGAAAATACAAATTATCCTTCATCACACGTCTTTGTATCTTCACTTCCTATTCTTGAGGTTAGATTCTAGAGCCCAAAGAGATCCACATTAGGATTGTATCTAGTCACCTACAGCCAGAAACACCTTTTCTCATGTTGTCCAGAGCAGCCACCGCTCCTGAAGCCTCTTTGATCCAATCGTACCCCCTCAGTGGACACAATAAGAATAATGGGAAACAGAATATTGAGGCAGAGATCTATAGGACCCTAAAAGACAAAGCCTAGGAGAAGTAATACAGCCACCACCCAAATTGAGATCGAATAATATACTCATCGTCACACATCTTCAGGCTCTATGTTCACAGAGTAATTTGGGAACAAATCCATTATTTGCTGGGTACTAAAATACTTAGCGGATTGTTGTATTACACTATGGCTTTCCCCAGAAGTTGCTAAGATGGACTCCAAATCGCTGATGGAATTTTGCTGCAACTGGATCTGGGGCTGCAGGGATTCCTGCCCACAGTTCTGGAGCTGATTGTTCCAGGCTTGGGGGCACCAGGTCTGATTGGCCCAGGAATGGTTGCCCCAAGACTGGCCGTTCCAGGAGTGGTTGCTCCAATTCGGGTTATTCCAGGTCTGGTTGCTCCATAATGGAAGGTTTCCGGAACGGAACTGTGTTCTAGCTAAGCAAGCCTCCTTTCCCATCTCCCACACCCTCACCAACACACAATCAGCTCACGTGGGCACCCAGACATACACACCACTCCCAAACTACTAAAAAGGCTTTTTTTTTTTTTTAATTTTATTTATTTATCTGAGAGAGAGAATAAGAGAGCATGAGAGGGGAGAGGGTCAGAGGGAGAAGCAGACTCCCTGCTGAGAAGGGAGCCCGACGTGGGACTCGATCCCGGGACTCCAGGATCGTGACCTGAGCCGAAGGCAGTCGCTTAACCAACTGAGCCACCCAGGCGCCCTCTTTTTTTTTTTTTTTTTAAAGATTTTATTTATTTATTTGAGAGAGAGAGAGAGAGAGAGAAAGAGAGAGAGCACGAGAGGGAAGAGGGTCAGAGGGAGAAGCAGACTCCCCGCTGAGCAGGGAGCCCGATGTGGGACTCGATCCCGGGACTCCAGGATCATGACCTGAGCCGAAGGCAGTCGCTTAACCAACTGAGTCACCCAGGCGCCCCAAGTCAATAAATGTTTTAAAAGCTTATGTATAACAGAGTAGAGAGGCCTGGGTCTTTAAGTAATCACTAGCTTTTCGCACTGGTATTCTATCCAGAGGGCAGAAGTTTTTCTCACCCCAGTAGGAACTGACAGCTGAAAATTCTGTTAACACAGGTGCTCCTCTGCTGCCCCTCAGCGTGGTTTCTTCACAACAGAGGCCAATAATAAGAAAATAAGCAAGCAAGCAAAACAAGTAGCAAAGGCTCTTTCTTAGAGGAGGAGCTAAGATTCCGACCGGTTATCGTGTTACCTTCTCCTGTGGGTTGTTATCAAATATTGTGACTCTGGTTACACTGTCAAGGCCATGGGCATTTCTGCTTCTAGGGTACCTGTGCTCTTATCAAGCAACTGACCAGTCTCCGCTCACAACTCTTTTTTTTTTAATTAACTAATTTCCTTTTTTCCCTGCCCCCCTCCCCCCCCCAGCAACCCTCAGTTTGTTTCCTGAGGTTGAGAGTCTCTTATGGTTTGTCTCCCTCTCTGGTTTCGTCTTGTTTCATGTTTTCCTCTGCATTGCCACAACTCTCTTTGATACTGGCTTTCTCCAGGATCAGTCCTCAGATTAATAATGCTGATGAGATGCTTCTCCATGCCACTGTCCTTGGTAGATGGCTGCTTTGTAGAGCCAAGGTTTGCTCCTTTGCCTGGCTTGGGTGAGCCACTGGCCAGTGCATGTGAATAAGGGGGGGGCGTTGGGAACAACGAGGCATGATCAATGTGCCATAGTTATTAAAAACAGCTCAATGGGATTATAAAAGCTACCCTGTACATTTATCAAAATTTAATTTGAATATGTTAAATTATTAAATTAAAATATTAAATTAATTAAAATGAATTTAAATATGTTCTGGTAGAAAGGAATAAAATACTGATACATGCTGCACTGCAGACAAATCTTAAAAACATTATGCCCCTCACACAAGGTCAAAAGGCCGAAACAGTCAAAAAGTGAGTCCACAGGTGAATGAATAAACAAAATGTGGCCTAGCCATGCAATTGAATGTCATTCAGCTGTAACAAGGAATGAAGCTCAGACACCTGCTACATGAACGAACCCGGAGAATATTCTGCTGAGTGAGAGAAGCCAGTCACAAAAGGTCACATATTGCATGATTCCATTGATATGAAATGCCCAGAATAGGCAAATCCACAGAAACAGAAAGCACATTATGGGTTGCTAGGGGCTGGGGGTGGGGAGCAGGGAATGACAAGTAACTGCTAATGGGTACAGGGTTTCCGTTTGGAACGATGAAAATGTTCTGGAATTAGTGGTGATAGTTGTTCATTGTGAATGTACTGAATGCCGACGAACTGTATTTTTTTTAAAATGGTTAATTTTATGTTATATGAATTTCACTTCAATGAGAAAACAGTTGGGACGCCTGGGTGGTACAGTCGGTTAAGCATTGGACTCTTGGTTTAGGGTCAAGTCATGATCTCAGGGTCCTGGGATGGAGCCTCAAGTCAGGCTCCGAGATCAGCACGAAGTCTGCTTAAGATTCTCTCTCCCTCTCCCTCTACCTCTCCCACTTGTTCTCTCTCTCTCAAATAAATAAATAAATCTCAAAAAAATAAAGAAAAAAGAAAAAGAAAACACTTGAAACATGTTCTGGTAATCACATAACTTAGAATGAATTTTTAAATGCTCATTTTTATGCAAGAGCTAATATGAGTACTCTTGGCACAATGACTTTTATACCTTCTCTAAGATCGTATTCCAAGGTTTAAAATCCCTTTGTTTATTAATAGCTTTAGTGACACACAAAATGGACAGGTTGTCAGGCTCAAGGTGGTTGGAAATGAATGGCCCAGCAGGCCAGTGTCATGGCGCACAGCCTGGCTACTGCATCCACAGCAAGGCTTATCAACTGGTGACAACATGGACACCAACACTTGGGAAGGGCAGTGCTGCTGTCATAGACCCACAGGTTCCCCTACCGGAGACCTCAGTGCTAACTGTTTAACAGCTTCTTTTGGTCTCTTAGGTTTTCTCTTAGATGTAGGGATGACAGAGCCTTTCTCACTGGATGGGTGGACTGTTTCCCAAGATGGCCACCTCAGTCGCTCCCATTCTGCACCTCTTTTTGCAATATGACTTGACCACTCCTCTTCCCAACAAGAGGTGGAGCCTATTTACCCTTCTCTTGACCAGGCCTGGCCCGGTGACTTGCTTTGACTAACAAAATGTGGCAGAAGTGACACTGGGTGACTTCCAGAAGAGGCTTCGCACTTTCTGTATTTGCCCCCTTGGAAATCAGTAAGACCATGGAAAGAAGTTTGGGCTGTCCTACTCGAGAGGCCGCAAGGAGAAAGAAGCCCTGGAGGATGAGCTGCCACATGAAAGAGAATCATACAACCCGGCTAACAGCCGGCACCAACTGCCAGACATGAGACTGAGGCCGTCTCAGATGTTCCAGCCTCCTTGGCTATGCTCCCAGCTGAATGAAGTCACACGAGGAACCCCGACTAACACCATGTGGAGCAAAGAACCGCCCCCCCCAGAGCTCAATCAATGCATAAACTCATAAGAAATGACAAATCATTGTTGTTTTAGGCCACAAAGTTTGGGGGTGGCTTGTCAGCAGATACACTTGAGATCCAGACCAAATCATAGAATATGTGTAAGCTCCTGAGAATAGCCCAGAAGTTCTTGAAAAACACGCCTGAAAAGCTTGCAGAGGACTAAAGCTCAGGATGCCTAGGACCAATTCCAACCAGAAGCAGATGACTTCCTGGGGCAGGCTGCTGGCTCAGGACCAGTGGAGTAAGGCATAATTACAAAGGCCTTTCAGGGAACAAGTGAAACTGATGAGGGAGAGCCAGCTGTCATTATCTGTCCTAGAATATTTTTGGCATTGTCCTCAGTGCTCCATTTTCTAGTAGTCATATACAATGAAAACTTTTCTTCTTGCTCTTTCTCTATTTCTCCATTTCAAAGGTTATACTTGTGCAGACTGGCCTGAACAGCCCACTGACATCAGGATCACATTAGATTTCGTAGAGGCCACCACAGGAAAGAGAAGTATTACAAGGCAGAAAACGTGTAAGAAAACCTGAAGACAGGGACTACGGATCGAGGTTCCGATGCTTGGGTAATGCATGGATTCAAAACCCCACACCTGTCTTTTGAGAGAGGAATTTGTGCCAAGAGCATATTCACCTTGACTTCTATTCATTTGACTTTATCTTAGCACTGTGACCCTGCACCCCCCCCAAATTCATGTCGTTCTCACATGCAAAATATATGTATTCCATCCCAACAGCCCCAGTTCCAGCATTGACTCAAAAGTCCAACGTGCAAAGTCTCATCTAAATATTGTATAAATCAGAAATGGGTAAGACTCGAGGTCTGATTCATGCTGAGGCAGATTCCTCTCCAGCTGTGAACCTTTAAATCAAACAAGTTCTGTCCTTCCAAAAGACAGTGGTAGGACAGGCAGAGGGTAAACACTTCCGTTCCAAAAAGGAGAAATTGACAAGAAACGGCTGAAAGATGCCAGGCAAGTATAAAGCCCAACAGGGCAAACAACATCAAATCTGAAGTTGTTGTGGTGGTGGTGGTTTTTTTTTTTTAAGATTTTATTTATCTATTTGACAGAGAGAGAGCAAGAGAGCGCAAGCAGGGGGAGCCGCAGAGGGAAAGGGACAAGCAGACTCCTTGCTGAGCAGGAAGCCAGGACCCTGGGATCATGACTTGAGCTGAAGGCAGACGTTTAACCGACGGAGCCACTCAGGCGCCCCCTCAAATCTGAAGTTTTGAGAATCATGTTCTTGAACTCGATGCTCTGCCCACCGGGGTGGGGGTCCTGCCTTTCAGACACAGTGGGGCGTCCCTGTCCCCAAAGCTTTGCTGGGCACAGCCCACATGGCAGCTCTCACCGGTTGGAGTTGCATACCTATGGCTCTCCCAGGCTGGTGCCTCCAACAGTCTGGGTCCCCCGGGGTGGCCCCAACCCCACAGCCCTTGCTGGACATTACCCTTGCCACGGCCCTCTGCCTGGGTCACACACCTGCATCTCCAGGTGGCTCCATCCTTTGAAATCCAGGTGGAGGGAGCCATGCCCCCCAGAGCTCCGCTGGGCAGGAGTCGGTCCCCATGCTCCGGGTGGCACTGACCGCACAGCTTTGGGCGGGGGTCATCTGGCCTGATGAAACCCAGCCAATGGCCCCCCTTTGACACAGAGGAGGCAGCACTGACAATCTCTGAAGAGTCTTTGGGGTCCTTCCTTTGTCTGGAAGAATAGCTCTCTGGCCCCGTCCCCCAGCCTACCTTCCTTCCTGCCTGGCTCCTTCCCCTCCAGCTCGAACCGGCAGTTTGTCTGCTGGGGTGGCTGACGAAGCCCAGGGTTTCACACCCACACTAGTCTCCTTACCAGAGGCTCGCGTGACCACACCCTTAGTGTTCTCTTCCCAATACGCTTGCTCCTATTTTGCAATATGGCTAGGCTGAGAATTTTCCAAATTTTTAAGTTTTGCTTCCCTTTTCATTAACCATTCCATCTTAAAGTCATTTCTTCTCAAATTTTACTGTAAGCATTCAAGAGAAGCCAAGCTGCACCTTCACCACTTTGCTTAGATATTTCCTCAAGCAAATATGCAATTCCATCTCTTACAAATTCAACCTTCCACAAGACGCTAGCACATGAACACAATTCAGTCAAGCTCCCGGCCATTTCATAAGGGTGGCCTCTCCTACAACTTCCCAAGACATGTCCTCATTTCCATCCGTGTTTCTACCAATGTTCTGCTCGTGACTCCTTAAGTATTCTCTGAGAAGGCTCTCTGTCCAGCTCTCCTCTTTAACTTCTGGGACCTCATCAGAACCCCCCGGGAAGGGCCCTTCATGGCAATGTAGGCTTTTTCCAGCATATGCCTCCAGAAGCCCATGACCAACTTCCAAAGCTGCTAGGGATCTGTTTAGGGATCTGTTACACGTTTAGGGATCTGTTACAGCAGCGTCCCAGTATTTGGGACCAACTTACTGTCTCGGCTTGTTGAGGCTGCTCTGATAGCCTCTATCGGGCGAGCTTATGAACAGAAATCGGTGTCTTACAGGCCGGAAGTCAGAGATGAGAGGCCAGCACGGTTGGATGAGGACCCTCTTCTGGATCACAGACTCCTCGCTGTGCCCTGGCATGGCAGAAGGGGAGGAGGTCTTTCTCGGGCCTCTTTTATAAGGGCATAATCTCATTCTCCAGGGCTCCACCCTCATGACTTGATCACTTCCCAAACGCCTCACGTCCTAATACCGGCACATTGGCCGGTATATACACATTTCAGCGTAAGAGCTGGGGGCGAGGGGCGGGCCACAAACATGCAGACCATAGCAAAATTATGAGACACGTATAACCAACCTCAGGTGCAGTTTATAGCAAGTCAAAGGAGAACTCGACTAAAGGCAATTGATTCATCCCTAAGCATTGTAGTGCTGGCCGCATGCCGTGCCTTTTCCCACTGGCCGCTGGGCTTCAGAGCAAAGTGGTTGTTTGCATTGGTCAGTCAGTCAGTCCGCTTCCCTACTAGACTGTAAGTGTGTAAATCGACTTTGTGATCACAACCTCACCAGAAATGTCACTTGCAAAGCTTAACTAATGAGATTCAGACATCCAGCCTTACAGACCAAGGTGTGGATGGACTTCACAGAAAATGCCCTGGGGCCTCCCCTAACAATGACCTGGAGGGTCACAGCAAGAGAGAACAGCAAGCCAGCCAGCTTGCCAGAGGGAGGGGGCCCGCAGTCAGACCCACTGGGGTCACGCTTTCCGGCCTTGGTTGCCTGACTCAAAGGCAGCAAAACCATCTCTAGAACAATGGAAACAGAACATATCTCTTGTTGCACTTTGTCAAAAAGGCAGGACAGATAAAGAACACACACAGCAACAGATAAAGAGAATATACACAATGAAAACAAAGGACCCTGAGCTGCGGGAGCTACTACTGTTACAGTGGGTTCACCCTGGGCTTCTATTTGGAATATCTTTCCCTAACGGGGGCAGACACTTAAAGGGAACTGTATCGTTCGGGCACATCTTGTTGATAATTTTAATTGCATGTATATCATGTAAGCTTTTGTTCGATTCCCGCTGTCTGTGGAAATGAATATAAAAAACCAATTAACTGGACCACGAATTGAATTAATGATCTTAATACAAAAAAAGACAATAAAGACAATGAGAATGTACTAATGCTACTGAATTGCACACCTACAAATGGTTCCAAATGGTAAATTTTGTTACGTGTACTTTATCACAATTTAAAAGTCAAAAAAAAAAAGATAAGGAAGAGATTTCTGAGTTCAGGTAAGAGTAGGAAGGCAGCAAAAAACCCGAACTCCCCGGCTTCTATAGAACGAGTGGCACCCCCCACCACAGCCCCCACCCCCACCCCCACCAATCTATGAGAGTTTCTTGAAACCAGGAAGCACAGACAACTGGCAACCCGAGGAGATGATCTGTAGGACCAGAAGCCACTAGGGTGAGGCCGGGCAGCGGGGCTGGTACGAAGGGTCCCGTTGGTCCCCGGGACGCCCCGAGCAGGATCTACTCCCGCAGGACACGGCCCGATCCTGCATAGGGACAGCTGGGGACAGAAGTGAGAAGGATCGAGACAGAGGCGGGCGCGGGGGGAGCCGGGGGGCGGGGGGGAGGTTCAGCCGAGAAGAAAGCGGAAGCGGCCCGGGCGCCGCGCAGTGCCATCCAGCCGCGCGAGGCGCACGGCGACGCCAGGAGAGGGCGCGCGAGAGCTAGAGCGCAGCCGAGCGGTGGGCCCTTCCCGCCCGCGAACGTCCCGGTGCCAAGAGCCGCTGTTAGGCAAACTGAAGTCTTTGCAACACGAACGTGAAACATTCTGCGCATCCGCGTGCAGTCAGGGCCTCGCACAGACTCCATTCCTGTCAGGAATTCTTTTTGATGCTCAGTTTGTCACAAGTTTGGCCAGAGCAACCCTCCTCGAGCTGGCTCCCGTGCCCTTTTGCCGTTCCCCACAGTTTCTGACACAACAGAGATGCTCCAGGCTCACCTTGACCCTCTTTGGATAGACAGCACTGGGAAATGCGAATACAATGTATAATCTATACCTGTGGATTGATTTATTTATTTTTTACAAAGGCTCCACACCCTGCGTGGAGCCCAGCCGGGGACTTGAACTCACGACCCTGAGATCAAGACCTGAGCTGAGACCAAGAGTCAAGAGCTCAACTGACTGAGCCACCCAGGCGCCCCCATATACCTGTGGATTTAAAACAAGAGTTCAGGGGCGCCTGGGTGGCTCAGTCGTTAAGCGTCTGCCTTCGGCTCGGGCCCTGGTCCCAGGGTCCTGGGATCGAGCCCCACATCGGGCTCCCTGCTCAGCGGGGAGTCTGCTTCTCCCTCTCCCACTCCCCCTGCTGTATTCCCTCTCTCGCTGTGTCTCTCTCTGTCAAATAAATAAATAAATAAGATCTTTTTAAAAAAAATAAAACAAGAGTTCAGATTGGGTTTGCCAGTTAGCGTGCACTGCTACAACCCTCTCCTCTCTCTTACCCTGAAGATCGGGATTTGTAAGGCGAACTTCTTATTTTCTTTGTCCTAGGATATAAAGAAGCCAGCTTGGACGTAACAACACTAGTGGGAAAAGAGAAGCGTGCAGTGGGGAGCCAGGGCGCAGCCTCTGCAGCAGGGCCTCCCCCTGCGAGAACGCCCTAGCCCTGAGTGTGCACCTCGGTTCCCACCGTGCTGTTCCCATCCTCCTCCCACCGGAGGTTCCTGCAGAGCAGATGGCTCCCCTGGGACTCCTGGGTGCCGACGCTGCCCCAGCAAACCTCAGGTAGCTATGAGGTTACAGGCCCTGGCCTAGCCCAGCTGCAAGGCCAAAGCGGAATGCGGGCTCGGCCTGTTTGCAGCAGGGTCGACAGGGACACGGACACTTGCGGAGTGGCAGTGCCAAGTGTTAAGGACGCACAAGTCGCCCTATTAGAGACCTCAGTGTCAACCGTTTAAGGACTTCTTTGTGTTCCTCGGGAGTTCTCTTACACATGGAATGATGGACCATGTCTCCCGATGTGATACGCTGCTTCCAAAAAGGACTTTCACCATTTTTATTTTGCCAGGCAGACACATACATTCACCATAGTCTGTGATGGAGTTAATATCATGGAGAATATATATATTTTCCAATTTTAATTGTGGTAAAATACACATAACATAAACTTTACCATCTTAGGCATCTCCAAGTGTACAATTCAGTAGTGTTAAATTTGGGGCAGCCAAGCTCGGGAACGTCTTCATTGTGCACAACAGCAACTCTATACCCATTAAACACTTCCTCTCCATTCCCCCCTCCCCCAGCTCCTGGCACCCACCTTTCTACTTTCTGTCTCTATGACTTGGACTACTCCAGGGGACCTCATGTAAGTGGAATCATATAGTATTTGTTCTTTTGTGGCTGCCTTTGTAGACTATATCTTTTTGAAGGTTCTTTATACCCAAACATGAAATAGTTTTTTTTTTAAGATTTTATTTTTATTTATTTGAGAGAGAGAGACACAGCGAGAGAGGGAACACAAGCAGGGGGAGTGGGAGAGGGAGAAGCAGGCTTCCCGCCGAGCAGGGAGCCCGATGCAGGACTCGATCCCAGGACCCTGGGATCATGACCTGAGCCGAAGGCAGACGCTTAACGACTGAGCCACCCAGGTGCCCCCAAACATGAAATCGTTTTAAATTACAGCAGAAATTACGGTTTAAGGCTTGGCTCTGAACTAAATTGTAACTATGGACCAGATTGGAAAGAAAACACTTTTTCTCCAAGTAAAAACGGGAAAAATAGATTCAAAAAGACAAGGAAAAAGAAATGAAGAAAGGAAAAATGAAGCAACAGAAACCCAATAGCTTTTTCTGGAGTAAAATTTCATAATATTATAAATGAACAAAACTTGTGTCTCTTCTCAGTGGAGGCATGGTGAATTTTAGTCCATTCAAATTTCAGATATTTACACCAAAATCTTCTAGCTGTGACTTATTGATTCTGTTTGTTTGTGTGGATACAAAGACCTCCAGGGATGAGCTGCAAAGGTCTGAGGATTACTGGTGAAGACGGCACAAACCAGGCTTGAAAACCAACAAGGCTGTACAGACCAGAAACGGAAGAGACACACCCCTTGTGGCCAGGTTTGTGATTAGGGCTTTGATGTCTTCATAGATGCAGATCTCTTCAGATTTTCTACTTCTTGAGCCCATTTTGTTAAGCTAGGTTTTTCTAGAAGTTGGTCCTTTTCATCCAAATTTTCACACCGATTGGGATAAGTTGTTCAGCATATTCTCTTTGAATAATGTCTGTGGGTCAAGGGGATGGCCCCTGTTTGTTCCTTACATTGGCCATTTATGCCTGCATTCCTGATGTTCACAGCCTCCCTCCTCTAGCCAAACCCCCTGCCCGTGGCCCCGACTTCTTGGCTGAGGACAACTTCCAATCCTGTAGTTGCTCGGGCCCCAAACTTCAGAGTTGGCCTTAACTCCTCCATTTCTCCAACTGCTTCCACCGATGCCACCAGGAAATCCTGCTGGCTCTACCTGCAAAAGCTATCCAGAATCTGACATTCCTCCCCATCCTGCTGGCCTGGCCCTTCCCTGGTGAAGCCATCACCATCTCTCACCTGGACCCGCAGAGTGCTTCTCACCTGATCGCCCCACTTCTGCCTCAGTCGTTTCCCCTCTCAGGACAGCAACCAGGTTACGTTGCGTCACGTTTCCCTGAAAATCATGCAGTGCTCCCCATGTCATTCACGGTGAAAGCTAACATGTTAAAAATGGACTCCAGGACACACACGCTCTGGCTGCCAACCCCTCTCTGACCTTTCTTCTTCCTAGTCTCCACTCACTCACTCTGCTCCTGCCACCCTGGTCTGTAGAACAGTAAGGATACTGTTCTTTGAACATTCCAGGCATGCTCCTGCCCCAGGGCCTTTGCACTTACTTGCTGGTTCTCTCCTGGGATGTCTTCCTCAGATCTCTGCACGGCTCCCTCCCTCCTTTCTTTAAATCTTTGCTCATGTAGCCCTTTCTCAGAGAGGCCCATCCTGATGCCCTAGGAAAATGGGCATCCATTTCCTTTCTACCCTGGCACCCCCAATGCCTGCAGCCTGTTTTCCTTGTCCTGTTCTCCATCCTACTTATCACAGCTTACTTATGATGTCTGGTGTTCACATTCTCTTCCCCTGCTAGAATGGCAGCTGTAAGATGGCGGGGGTGTCCGTGTGTTTGTTCCCTGAGGTGCTGAGCAGTGCCTGGCCACAACAGGTGCTTGATGGGTATCTGTGTAATGAACTGTTGATCGAATTCTCTGTACCAAATACTGTGCTAGAACTTTTCAAAAGGATGATCTCCTTCAAGCCTTACAGCAAGTAAATATTATCCCCTCTTCCTGATACGGACACGTGCTCAGAGATGGTGACTGACTTGCTCAAGGTCACAGAGGGCAGGCGTGGCAGCACTCCAGGAGGCCCGCAGCAGATGGGGTGAGATTAAGGGCCTGAGCTGAAGAGCACAGAGATTGCACCGAGAAGGGGACATCGGCCGTAGGGGGAATCGGTCAGCTGGAGGGTGAAGAAAATCTGATTGTTGTCGGGTTCTGAGGTGAGCAGTTCGGGATGCCATGGGACAGTCACAGGAATAGGGAAACTGTCCAACCCTTGCCTTTGGACTTTATACACATGGTGCATGTTTACGGATCTCCGAGGAACTCACAATGGGAGAACTTTTCCAACCAGAAACCAAAAAGGAAACAGAGTCACATTTGGCCACATAAAAATTGAAATTTGATGTATGTAAATCTATTCCAAAGTCAAAGGCAGTGGTTGATCTTTGAAAACATTATGCCAAGTGAGAGAAGCCAGACACAAAAGGACAGATATTATAGGAGTCCACCTCCATGAGGTGCGTAGGGTAGGCAAACTCAGAGAGACAGAAAGTAGGACGGTGGGCGCTGGGGGCTGGGGGGGTGTCAGTGTCTAACGGGGACAGAGTTTCAGTTTGGGACGATGGGAAGAGTTCTGGAGATGGAGGGTGGGGATGGCTGCACAGCACAGGGAATGAGCTGTACACTTCCACATGGTGCACATGGTAAAATTGCCCGTGATGTGTATTTCATCACACACACAAAAGTCAAAGACACATGAGCAAACAGTCCCTCGCCCTGTACCTTTAGCTGTTACTGACAAAGCCAGAGCCAAGCGCTGAATCCAGGGCTCCTACTCAGCACCCCCGCACCACATCACCTAGGAGTGGGGGGTTAGAGATGAGGCCGGCATGTCATCTTCCAGCCTGGCCAGGTGGCCGCAGCGGGCAGCGAGGGCATGGTGACCAGGGCAGAGTGGACAGTGTGGCACATTCGCCCCTTGGGGGCTTGGGGGGGGGAGTGAGCCCAAAGCCCCTCAGCTGTGAAAGGTCTCCTCCCTTTCCTATTTCTCCTGCTGCTCTTCACCCACATTTGGGCCCAGCCACTCTCCAGTGCCCCTCCCCTTTCATCCATCCTTTGCCAGAGCGGGGGACCCAGCGTGGGCTTCGGGGAGCACACGTGGGCACCCAGGTGCTAGGTGACTTTCCAGGGCAGTAATCTGCTTTAGGCTAAAATGAGACTTGATCTTCTGTTAGCCCTAATCATCAATTAGCACCCCCCGCTCTGCAGAGACGTGACAGTCAGGGCCTTACCGCCATCTCCGCCTCCGCGGGTCGTCGGGCAGACCCACAACCGAGCTCAGTCATTAGTGTCATGCTAGACAAGGGCCAGCTCTGGGGCTCAAGATGGAGGCTCCCCCACATGTCCTGCTCCAGCTCTTCCAGACCCCCCCCCCCGAGGTGGCACCTCACCTTCCAAACAACAGGTGGCTCTGGATGTCCATGATAGCCCCATGGGGTGGGGGGCAGGCAAGATTGGTCATCTCCCTGCAGAAAGAGGGTGAACTTGGCCTGAGAAGGAAGGGTCGGCCCATCCAAGGCCACGCTGCTGGTCCCTGGCGGTGCTGGGAAGAGGCGATCCCGTGTCCGGTGCTCAGAAGGGGCCAGGTTGGGCAGTCACCCCAGAGGAGGCCCACTTCTAGTTCTGACATTCTCGGATGCTCTGATTCTTTGACCCTGGTGGGGGACAGACAGATAAAGCTCCCTGGGAGCCAGGAAGAGTGAAAGGTATAAACTGGGAAGTCACAACAACCTTGTTACATCAAACTACTTTGTGAGGCCCGTGCCTCACGGGGCCCCTTGAACCTGCTGTGTTCATGCTAGGAGCCCCTGCTTTCCATTCCTTTGGGTAGGTACCCAGAAGTCGGGCTGCTGGACCATATGAAGAATTGCCAGACTGTTTTCCACTGTGGCTGCGCCATCACAATCTAGTGTTAGAATATTTTCATCACGGGAGCCTGGGTGGCTCAGTTGGTTAAGCGACTGCCTTCGGCTCAGGCCATGATCCTGGAGTCCCGGGATCGAGTCCCACATCGGGCTCCCTGCTCAGCAGGGAGTCTGCTTCTCCCTCTGACCCTCTTCCCTCTCGTGCTCTCTATCTCTCATTCTCTCTCTCTCAAACAAATAAATAAAATCTTTAAAAAAAAAGAATATTTTCATCACCCCCCCACAAGAACCCCTGTTCCCATGAGCAGTCACTCCCCATTGCCCACCCCCACCCCCGGCAACCATTCATCTGTTTTCTGTCTCTGTGGACTTGCCTCTTCTTGACATTTCCTATCAATGGAATCATTTGGTATGTGGGCTTCTGCGTCTGGCCTCTCTCACTCAGCATCATATTCTGCAGGCTTGCTCATGTAGCGGCGGTCAGAACTTCATTCCTTATTTTGGCTTAATAGCATTCAATTGCATGGATAGGCCACGTTTTGTTTATTCATTCACCCATCGATTCACTTTTTGACTATTTCTACATTTTGACCTCCTGTGAATAGTGCTGCTCTGAGTGCAAGCTGGGGACATGTGTCTTCAGTTCTCTTGAGTGTAAGTACTGGGGGCACACTCTCTTGCAGTTAGGCAAAACTCAGCTTCCCAGGTACCCCTGGGCAATGAGCCCAGCTTTCCTGGCCGCCAGCGGGCCCTGGCAAGACTGTGATTGGGACTCCTTCCTTCGATTCCACACGGAGCCCCTGGCCTGGCACCTGGCACGCGGCAGGCATTGACCCATGCTAGGAGCCATTCTCAGTATGGGTGGCCGCACTGGGGCTCCATGGAGCCCCAGCCCCCAGCATGGCAGCCAAGGATTTCCCTCTACCTGCAGCAGCAGCCGTATCACTGGGAGCCTTAGCCTGTGGTGCTGCAGAGTCATGGCACTGAGAGTGGGAAGGTGACGTCACGTGCCCATGTCTTGGCTTTACTGAGCCTCAGGCCAACCCAAAGGAGGTGTCGGAGGCAGCTGAATTTCAGGACTGTGTAGAGAAGAGCTGGCAGGAACCACGGGAGAAGATGTGCTCCCCTGTAGACGGGGACAGGGGCTGCAGAATTAGGCAATCAACACGTAATCAGAGCGCTGCCAAGCATGGGGCCTGCAGCCAGACTGCAGTGGGCAAAGAGGCACAGAGGAGGCAGCCCGTCTGGAACACTCTGTTGACAGGTTTGCTTTTGAAGGAGGTGTAGTCAGGAACAGTCAAAGGAAAGCTCATGAACTCAGGGGACGGAGACTTGAGCAGGTGGAATGTGAGTGCCTGTGGGCACCTTCGGGAGCTGCGCGAAGGCTGCTGGGAGGGCCCGGATGAGCACCCTGGTGACCATAGGAGCTATAGCTCATGGGGAGCAAGGGGGAGCAGGGAGCGGAAAGCAAGACGCACAATGGAGTCTCCCCCACGCCCCGCCCCACGCCTGTCTTTCCCTTCCTTGGGGAGGACCCCCACCAGGACAACTTGCATCCATTTGGGTCTACCCGCGGGGAGGCTCCACTTCCAGGCCTCAGCCCTGCAAAGCCTCCTGGGCCCCCCACCACCACCACCTCCCAGGGCTCTGGAGAGAACCGGGTGAGAAAGGCAGATTTAGGCTTTGGGCTGCTTCCCTAACCCACACCCCAATCTGGAAATCTTGACCCTTGGGTCCAGCTGACCTAAGAGCGAATGTAGGACAGTAGAGAGGAAAGGGCATGTCAACATGGGGGAGGGCCCACCTTGGCAAGCTGGGGGCTCCGAGTTGGGCTCCCAGAAAATCCTTCTGAGCCGCCCTCACAGGTTCATCTTAGGAGCTCGGAGGCAAGGGGTGGGGGAGGAGGAGGTCTAAGTCCCGGGCCCAATTAAGAGATCAGGTGGGGAAGGGTTCAGGAGCTTTTAAGGTGAGGAAGTCTGGGCTGATCCCGCAGGCTGGTATAAAGCGCCATGACCCCCAGGCAGCACCAGAGCTGGCAGGCATTGGGGACAGGGCTTTCTGGAGCCATGACCCAGCGGTGGGGCCCCCAAAGGCTTGCGGGCGGGCAGCCGCAGCCCAGCTATGAGGACAGCACCCAGGCGAGCATCTTCACCTACACCAACAGCAACGCCACCAGAGGTGAGCGAGCAGGCGCTGGGAAGGCTGGCTCATACCGGCTGGAGCCGCCCTCCAGAGACACCAGGCCTGAGCGGCCACACGGGGGCGGGGACCCGCTGGCCACCCACCCCACTCGGGAGACTTCTCTTCTGCACATCGTCGTCAGCCGAGATGGTCTTCTCCCTTAATCTTTATGACGACATGAAATGGGGGGGGTGGGCTTTCTGAATATAAAAGGACACCATAATGTGGAACATGCAGTTTCAAACCACATAAGCTTCCCAGACCTTTTGAGAATCCCTGTCCCGGGGACGTTCATTAACTATTTCCTTGTGGCCCCCAGGCTGCTAGTGAGCACTCATTACATTCAGTTCTGGTGTATCTACCTGGCTGCACTGCCCTGAGCTTCCTGGGGAAGAAGCCGGGTCTGACTCGTTGTTGCCTCTCCTGAAGCCAAAAGGAGGCAAACGGCAGGAGCGGGAGGCTGGGTAGCTGGCCCGGAGGAGGGTGAGTGACTTCTTCAACCTTAGGGTCGGAAGACACGGTAGTGGTCATCTTGTCCAACTGTGCAGCCAGGGCCAGCAGCCTTTGGCTGCGCATCCTTGGGGAAGAGGCTCGCTTGGCTCCCAGGGCAGTTTTTCCTCTGCTGGTTATGCCCTGGGAGGGGGCCAGTCCAAAAGCTTTGCATGCAAGTCCTGCGAAGAGCTGAGGACACTGGTGACCCCCAGGCCCTGGTCCCCCTTCCCCAGTCCCTCCTCCAAACCAAAGCCCATCTGTTCCTTCAAGAATGTCTCATGTGCCCTGGTTTCCAGAAGCCACACCAGCTCCTTGATGGCCAGGGTTCCCAGGCCAAACTAATTAAGAACCCTGAAGTTTGCTCTGACCTGATTGTCCGTGTCCCAAACTGTCCTCGATGGAGATGAAACAGTGCTCTCCCTGGAGGGCCATAGAACTTCATGGATGCCTGAGATTCCTTTTTGTGCTTTTTTTTTTTTTCAAAAATTCAAGTATCTACCAAAGTGGAGGGAAGCGTGTAATGAGCCCCTGGGTATCCGTCACTTATTTCATCTATAACTGCCTCCACGCACCCCTCCTGATTTCTGGAAGCAGATCTAAGGCATCGCATCAATTCCTCTATAAATCTTCAGGATGCACCTCTAAGGGGAAAGGACTCTTTAAAAACATAACCATAGTGCCATTGCCACACCCATAAGGTAACATTGCCTTGATCTCATCGAATGTCCTAGTCAGAATTGAAAAAAAGGTCATACATTTTTTCCCCTTTGCTTGAATCAGGGCTCCAATAAGGTCTACAGGTTCAGACTTTTCGTTCTCTTTTCATCGTCTTTGAATTTAGAGGTTCCCCCCTACCTCCTTGTAATTTATTTGTTGAAGAAAATAAGTCGTTTGTCCCTGGACTCATCCACTTCAGACTTTGCTGATGGTGTCCCATGTGTAGCTTCCCACGCCCCTCCCACCTCATTTGTCATTATGTTTGTGTAAACTGGTAGTTGATCTGAAGATCTGCTTAGAGGTCAGTTGGATCTGCTGGGTGTTTGGCAAGACCTCTCCATTAGAAGGGTGTCCCTTTTTCTGGGGTGTTGGCAGCTGCCGAAGCTCGATGCCCGGACCCATTAAACCACTGGGGATTGCAAACTGGTGACATTCTGGCTTCCATACCCCATCTTCATCTATTAGCTAGAGTACTTTGATAGAGAGAAACATGCCCTCATCTGCTTTTGGGTTCCCCAGGGGCTCAGTGTGTATGGGAAAGGCAGGAGAAATGCCTCTTCTTTCCTTTTATTGCTCCCATTCCAAAGTAATGACTTGGTTTCCCAGTGGAGCCAATTGGGTTTGACCTCTGTGTCTCCTTTTCTCCCACTAAGAATCCTGTTCTCAAGGGCTTTGGGTAGAAGAATTAGAATATCATTTAATTATTCATTTGCTTGATCTCAAACACACTCACAATGGTCTCAGAATAAGGACACCAACACTACCATCAACAACATGATTACCCAAAACTTAACAGTTGGACAGGTCTTTTTAGCCTTAGGGTCTATGCCACTAGGTCCGAATAGTCAAGCTAGTGTCTTTTCAAGTCCCTTAGAACAGTCCCTCTCTATGTGATTACGCTTCTGAGTGGATATGCATTTAGTTTCGTTTGTCTTATTTTTGATTTTCCGGGATTGCTTTTTAAAATTTAACGTTGATTTTAAATTATGTAATAAAATATTTATAAGATTCCAAATTAAAATCTAGAGAACAAGGTATATTCAAGGAAATCTCGTTTCCTTGCCTGCCCGCACACCCAATTCCTTCCCTGCCGAATAGTCTTTAGAACACCTTCGCCTGGGAGTTAACTGTAATACCCATTTCTGTATGAAATTGGTCCTGGAGATTTCAGGAGGGAGGGGCAGGCCGAGACATCTGCTCTGCTTGCACTGCTAGAGGACCCTCCTCTGTGACCTCCCACATTCAGAACACTCCTCTCCCCTCCCCCACTGCGCCCTGCCTGGTTCCTCTTGTCCTTGCCCTGCACAATCTGGACTCCATGGGCTGTCCGGGAAGGACGCTCTGTCTGCCTCATTTTGAAATTATCCCAGAGCCGGAGTGTTCCGAACACCTCCCAGTTCCAGCTGCTGTTCTCAAACTAATCCGCTGTAGTTTGCAGGGAAGGTCTGTTGGCAATGGCGGGGGGGGGGGGTGAGTCTCTGTTCTCCAGTCTATCAGCAGCCCCCTTGTTTCCCTCTGCTTCCTTCTGCATAGAAACTGGTACCATGCAGGCCTTCAGTACTCAGAGGTCTGGTCCCAGGGAGCTTGTGCCACCTAGCATGGTTGCAGATATCGTGGATGGGTTTCCAGGAGCTCCCTGTGAAAGGGGCAAATGAGGCTCACGCACAGAGTACTGGAACATCGTGGGTGCTGGGGGGACCAGTTGTGCTGGGGGGGCAAGATCTACCCCATCCCTTCTAGCCAGGGGACCCAAGAAAGCCCTACTTCTCTAAAACTAGTTTGAGTTGGGTTTTTGAAACACACAACTGAAGTGTCCTGGTAAATCTGGGGACTCTGCGTGGATGCTTTCCTAGGTGCTGTACAGCCTTGTTATATGGTAGTGGGCACTGGCTTACAACCCCTTCAAGTATTCTGCCAAAAATGATGGTGGTGAAAAAGGTCCTTCCAAGACAGACACATGCAGAGCTACTGTGTTGTAATAAACGGGAATTAGCTCTCCTTTTCGTTCTGTGTGCATTTCCTAGGGCTGCCATGACAAAGCCCCACACACCATATGGCTCAAACAACAAGAGAAATTCCTTCCATCACAGACCAGGACAGAAGTCCAAGATCCAGGTGTGGGCAGGGTTGGCTCCTCCTGGCGACTCTGAGGGACAGTCCGCTCCAGGCCTCTCCTCTAGTTTCTGGTGGTGACTGGCCATGTGTGGTGTTCCTTGGTTTGTGGAAGCATCACCCAGATGCTTCCATCCACCTTCCTCCTCACATGGCCTTCTCCCTGTGTGCCTGTCTCTGTGTCCAAATGACCCCCTTTTATAGGGACACAGTCTTATTGGATTAGGGCCCACCCTCATTATAACTTGATTATCTCTGGGCAGACCCTGTCTCCAGATAAGGTTACATTCACATGTACTGGGGGTTAGGACTCCAACATCTCTTTTTTGGGGGGGGGAACACAATTCAACTCATAACTCATTCATTCATTCATTCTCCGAACACTGATTGTGTGCTGGACCTGCCATATGAGATGAATGACAGGATGTGCACATGGGTAATTCCAATACAGGTTAGAAAGTCACAGAGTTGCGTGGAGATGGTAGTCCCGAGGGGCCGAGTTGACTCTCAGCTGAGGAATCTGGAAAGGCTTCCAGAGGACAAGGGCATCCGAGCTGGGCTTTATGGTACAGAAGAAAAGTGGACCCAGGGGCAGGGGAGAATGTGAGCAAAGATCCAACAACAGAGAGACATGGAGCCCCTCATGGGAAGCAGCACAGCGGGTGCAAGGTTCCAGGGAGCAGAAGCCTGCCAGTGGCACCCCAGAGGGCTGACCCGCATACTGAGGGAGGCAAATCAGTTGGGGGAGTGATACCTGGCATAGATGATGAGGAGTTCTACATTGTTAAGTTCAAGGATGCCTGTACAGGTGTCCAGCAGGCCATGGCCCCTGGCCTGAGGGACGGATGAAGGGAAGGTTGTTTGCAGATAGGCAAAGCTAAAGGGAAAAGGCTGACTGCAGTGGCCAAGATAGTGGGCAGGAGGGCTGGACAATTGGCGGGAGGCTCTGATAAGGCAGGGAAGGGTGGGGTGGGCATAGCCGTGCATTTGGGTAATGCTGATGCCCGGCTCCTCTCCCCGCTCTGTACCTCCTGATCCTAGGTCCCTTCGAAGGTCCCAATTACCACATCGCTCCCAGATGGGTGTACCACCTCACCAGCATCTGGATGATCTTTGTGGTCATTGCATCTGTTTTCACTAACGGGCTTGTGCTGGCCGCCACCATGAGGTTCAAGAAGTTGCGTCACCCCCTGAACTGGATCCTGGTGAACTTGGCAGTTGCTGACCTGGCAGAGACCATCATTGCCAGCACCATCAGTGTTGTGAACCAGATCTATGGCTACTTTGTGCTGGGCCACCCTCTGTGTGTTGTGGAGGGCTACACTGTCTCCTTGTGTGGTAAGCCAGCCCGGGGCCCAGGCTCGGGGAAGACCCGGCTCGCTGTGTGTGAAGGACACACTCACACAGCAACCCCCCAGGTGTGCCCACGGTACACATTTGAAGGGAGACAGACCTGCAGCAGAAACAAGGCTGGTGTCATCATGGGGTGGGGGGGGCGGTTGTAGTCCAACAAGTAGGCGTACTGAGTGCCTGCCCTGAGACAGGCCAGATATAGCACCAGGTAATCCCAGAACCGTGTGGGAGGGAAGGGCTCTGGTCACCCCAAACAGAACGTCCATTCAAATCAGGGATATGTGTCCTTTCAGCTCATCTGTGTTGGATTTTTCCAGGGAAAGAAGCACTTCCCATTAGAGCTTTTGGGATATTGAAACTAGATCCCAGATCCCTTTCCCCATCCCCATCACTAATATCTCTGTGGGGCTTGGCTCTATTCAGGCCAACATTGGCAGAGAACCCATGTGCTGGGCACCAGAAGTATAGGATCCCTGCCCGGAGGTGGTCCCAAGTCCTAGCAAGAGGGGTCCCTATCCCAAATGGTGACCACATGGCACCATCAGTTCTCTCAGAGCACCTGGAGGAGACAATGGAGGACCTGAATCTTGAGCTGGGGCGAGGCAGTCAAGGAGACCAGGGTGTGGTCAGCGCTTGGCAGAAGTGAGGCCGAGTGAGCAGGAGTGGCAAGGAGGCTAGAGCAGGAGCTGGGTCTGTCACACGGGGGGCTCCAGAGGAGGGGGGAGGGTCGCCATGAGGCCAGGGTTGCAGCTTGGTGTCCAGCCAAGAAGACAAGGAGCCTAGGGCACATGCAGCCTGGGTCTCTAGGCCCTCGGCTGTCACACCGGTGGAGGCTTGCAGCTGCTCTTCCATTTGAGAAGTTTCCCAGAACCATCTGGTCACCATTCCTGGGTCCTTAGTTCCCACATCTAACTTGGGTTTGTCTAATTGCTACCTAAACTAATCTACAATTCACATTCTGAGGAGGTGGACATTAGGAAGAGAAAAAAAAGACACCAGGACGGTGAGGGCCTGGTGAAGGGAGGGGGAACCTGGCCCCAGATTTGAATTACTAGCGCTGTGAATACCACTGAATTCTAAGATGGGGGCAGGACTTGGGGGCAAGATTTAAATGAACGT
Source organism: Callorhinus ursinus (assembly GCF_003265705.2). Taxonomy (NCBI): domain Eukaryota; kingdom Metazoa; phylum Chordata; class Mammalia; order Carnivora; family Otariidae; genus Callorhinus; species Callorhinus ursinus. The sequence goes on from NW_027397146.1 coordinate 3,564,353, forward strand.
ACTGGCCTCTCCCATAACTCTATGAGGTAGGTGCCAACATGAAGCCCACAGTACAGAGGTGGACACTGTCCCCCCGTATCTAACTGCCTCTCATTTTACAGATGATGGTCTAGCACTCTCCCAAAGGTACAGAGTAGGAGTGACCAGGGAAGGTTGGGCAGAGAAAATCTATCCCCCAAGTCCAAGTGCTCTGTGCACCTTCATGTCCACTCAAATCTGTCTCTGGTTCTGTCGGGATTCCCCACTCACCTCTGCATCTGCTTGAGGTCTGTTTTCGAGTCAACAGAGATGATACTGAAATATAGTAATCAAAGTATTAAATATTAATTAGTGGCATAGTCCTTTGTTAAAAATTATTAGTAAATGTATCATTTAGAAGTATTAATGATACCATTCTTTATTAAAGTATCGGATAACTGGATCTGGCCGACAGCCACTGAAATTTCAAAGTGGTAAGGAATACAGTGATATTGGGAAATGTCTGCCACCTCTGGAAAGTGACCAAGTCCCAGGCACTGCTAATAACACCGTGCTAATAACGGAAGGAAATGCCCAGTGTCCATTAAAGGTTACTGGAAACAAAACTGTCTTTTTCCTGCCCCAGTTCATGGAGCCCTGAATTCTGCCCACAGACCTCCAGTGTGTAAGCAGGACAGGAAGACACTGTCTCCACCTGCCAGATGGTGGGCGGTGGTGGGAAATCTGGAAACTTAAACGTGCATACTGGCAGAAGAGGCACAGGTCACAGAACACAGGTCCTGTTTCCTTGCCCTTGGCTGGGACCACAGCGCCTCAGTGTGGTCACGTGGGTGTGTGCATGGCGATCAGGAGGTCAGCATTCGAAGAAAGGCTGGTGGCCAACTAAAAGAGAGCTAGGAATCAGGGTGGTACAGACCCAAGAGGAAAGAATGGGGAAAAGAGGGTGTTAGAGGAATTGACCAAGAGACCCACTACCCCCTGGACCTGAATACACTTTTGGGGAGAATTAGGTGTTTCAGGTAGGTGGGGAGGAACCTCTTGATCTTGAAAACTTTCGGCTGGTCTGGATGGAAGGAGTGACATTGGAGGCTCAAAGCCCTCATCTGCCTGCTCTTCCCTGCAGGGATCACGGGTCTCTGGTCCCTGGCCATCATTTCCTGGGAGAGGTGGCTGGTAGTCTGCAAGCCCTTTGGCAATGTGAGATTTGATGCCAAACTAGCCATTGCGGGCATTGCCTTTTCCTGGGTCTGGTCTGCTCTGTGGACAGCCCCACCCATCTTTGGCTGGAGCAGGTAAGGATGCCAGTATGCCAGGAAGGCAGGTCATTTAGGGCAGAGGGTGAAGGCTGGTGGGGAGGGTCAGACTCCCGATTCCATTTGTGACCTTGGGGCAAATTGCTTCCTGTTTCTGGGCCTCTGTAACCCCATGAGTAAAGTGAATATGGACCCAACTCTCCCTGTGACCCCTTTGAGGGTACAGTGTCTACGAATGTATAAATCTGCCTGGCTGCAACATGGAAATGGGCCCCTGTCGTCTCTGAGCCTCTGGAAAGGTCTCTTTCCCCTAAGCGTGAGCTGCTCGTGGGAGCCCACAGAGAAAGGTGACAAGCTCAAGCCTTGGGAGTTGCTGTAAGTGAAAGCAGGGCCCTCTAAGCCACTCTGCCCCAGGCCTCTTTCTAGCACATTCTGAGGGACCTCCCTTTCAGAGGCTGCTTGGGTTGTATGTACAGCAGGGCCTATGATGGGTCACTTGTGTCTTGGCCAGGCCACTTCTTTGGGGGCTCAGGTGTTATGTGTATTTTACCACAATAAAAAAAAAAAGAAGGGGCTATGAGACCTAAAAATGGACAAAGGTTTACCAAAATTCTACCCAAGGGTTTCCTTTGGGGGCGATGAAGGTATTGGGGAACTAGATAGAGGTGGTGGTTGCACAACATTGTGAACGTACTAAATGCCACTGAACTGTTCACTTCAAAAATGGTTAATTCTTGTAATGTGAATTTCACTGTGATTTTCAAAACCAAACAATCCCGGGGTGCCTGGGTGGCTCAGTCCATTGAGTGGCCGACTCTTGATTTCGGCTCGGGTTGTGGTCTCGGGGTCCTGGGATGGAGCCACACGTTGGGCTCCGTGCTCAGCAGGGAGTCTGCTTGAGCATTCTCTCTCTCCCTCTCCCTCTGCCCCTCCCCCCTCTCTAAAATAAATGGATAGAGCTTTAAAAAAAAACAACCCAACAATCCTCCAGCCCAGGTCAGTGGTGTGCCTGGCCTGAGGGGTCCTATGTTGCCATGTCTACATCAGGACAGACTGCCAGCCCTTCTCTGCAGGTACTGGCCCCATGGCCTGAAGACGTCGTGTGGCCCGGATGTGTTCAGTGGCAGCTCGTACCCTGGGGTGCAGTCTTACATGATCGTCCTCATGACCACGTGCTGCATCATCCCACTCAGTGTCATCATACTCTGCTACCTCCAAGTGTGGCTGGCCATCCGAGCAGTAAGCCCCCAAACCCTCCTGGCTTCACCCCTGCCTGGCAGGATCATGAGGGCCAGGGATGTTGAGGCTGGCACAAAGGATCACCCAGTCCTCTCTCCTGCCCTCAAACCACACATGAGTCCTGTAATTCCTTTGGAACTGCCACTGCAGCCCTGGATCCCTTGTCCTTGCCCCTACAAGATGGGAAGGGACTGTCCCCCACCCTTCATGTGGGGCCCAATAAGGGAGCAGAGCTGCATATCTTCCCTGACCCAGGACAGTTCTCCCCTGGGTGGAAAGCCAGCCAGACCCGCAAGTGAAACCTGCGCATCAAAGGTGGTTTTGAAAGGCTGCCACCAGAGTGACCTTGTCCCCTTCACGGGGCTGTTGGGGCAGGCCAAGAAGTGGATCTGCATGTGCCATCTGTCCCCAAGACCCGCTCTCCACTCTCCTCACTGGGAAGTTGATCCTGTCCGCAGCCACCCCGTACCCCCATGTAGGCAATCAGAGTGAGGCAGAAGAGGAAGAACACCGTACATAAGTTGTCCCCTTGTCAGCCAACTCACCTACAATTAGTTTGATCTGGATGCGCCATCTGTTCCTTTTGAGATCCTGCTTGGCACAGTTGGTAGAAGGCCCTTTGGGGTGGCGCCTTTCTGATATGAAGCTGCTTGTGCCCACAACCAGATCAACAAGTGCTCATAAGCTCTTTCTAGAGTGAAGGCCACAAACTCCCTGCCTTCAGCCTGTGATGTGGCCCCTGCCCCGCTTCCTCCCCCAACCCCATTGGCGGTCAGGGATCAGAAACAACCTAGCTGGCTCCCACAGGTATCCAACCATTGCTTGAGCCATGTTAGCTCTGGGCTGTGTCCCTGCCCACAGCAAGCAGTGTCCAGCCTCTGGGTCTCCTCCTGCTCAGCCCCTCAGACCTGAGCGCTGGAGAGGACACACTGATAAGCGACCAGGTGGCACTAAGAATGGCCTCCTTAGCTCCTTCCCAAACTCCTTACGTGTGGCTTAGCCAAGCTAAGCCAAGAGCCTGGAAAGCCCTGGCTCAAGGCTGTCTTCTCTAGGGCCAGCTGTGCACCACCTCAAAACCTACATAAGCTCCCTCAAGGCCAGCCCGGTCCAGCCTAAGCCAGGCTGCTGACTCACTCGGGTGGGAGCTGGATGCTGACTGGCCCGGGTGGGCCCATCTCCTTCCCGCCATCACTCCCCATCCCCGGGGCCACCTTCCCTGACTCACTGCCCAAGCGATAGCAACAGAGTCCCCTGGGATAGAGAGCCCAGAGGGACCCGCCCACTCACTGTCCCCGGGCATGAATCTCTGTCTCCCCCAGGTGGCAAAGCAGCAGAAAGAATCTGAGTCCACCCAGAAGGCCGAGAAGGAGGTAACACGCATGGTGGTAGTCATGGTCTTGGCGTACTGCGTCTGCTGGGGGCCATACACCTTCTTTGCATGCTTCGCCGCTGCCCACCCTGGCTACGCCTTCCACCCTCTGGTGGCCGCTCTGCCAGCCTACTTTGCCAAAAGTGCCACTATCTACAACCCCATTATCTATGTCTTTATGAACCGGCAGGTAAGTCACATCATTGGCAGGACAAACTAGAAATAAGACTGCAGAAGAGCCCAGTGATGGCTCCTACCTGAAATCATGTCTGGGGGAAACTGTTAATGACCTCCAGGACAACGACCAGGGAAGGTTCAGCACATGAAAGCTCAGCAAGCCCCCCCGCCTCTGGATCCTTTCAGAGCCTTGACCTGAGGGTGGGCAGCTCCACAGTGCATCCTGCATGTTGCTACTCTTCCCTTCTGTTGGCCTCAGGGCTACCCTGGAGCTCGAACACCCAAGGAATGCCTGAACATGTCTACATTTACCCTACCTGTGTCCGTTTTGCTTTTATAGGCACAACTCTCCTCTTAATTGTCACCTATCCATCTTTAAACCCTTTAAGAGGCCCTTCTTGGCTACACTGATATGTGGCTTTTGTGACTTTATGGGTTAGTTCAGGGGAACATGCTGTGGTCCTGCCCAAGGCCTTGCCACATGGTAGCCATCATGGGCTGGCATATCGAACCTCAGCAGCAAATCGCCCAGGACTCCTAGGCCTCTCGGAAGGTTACAGGTGACCACTGACGTCCATCATCTTCCAAGCATAATTTGCCTTATTCTTCCCTGAATCCATCAGATCTACTTCATTAAGGCACAGCTGTGAATGTGTGACTTAATGATGACCAGAAAGGTCCATGGGCCAGAAATACCACCTTCGCAGGGGCCTTGCATTGGCCTTGCATTGCACCAGACCCAGTCCCCATTCCTTCCAACTAGCTCTTCTCTGCTCCTCCATTTAACAGTTGCCCCATGGCTCACTCCCCTCTGGCCTGGCCCTGACTCTCTGTAGAGTTCATTAAGCACACACTCTTTAGGTAATGTTCAGGTATTAAGTAGGACCAGTACTGCAGTTGATTCCCCAGGACTCCATTGTTGGCACCTCAATACCTTGAGCGTCGTTCTATCCCTGGCTCCTGTTTCCTGGCTTTCACATGGGTTTCTTGTTAGATCTGGCTCTTGTTTATGGAACCCTAGGCTACCTTGCTTTGTACTGTGTTTACTTGAGTCTTTCCAACCTCCCCTTCCAGAACTCCTTCTCCTAGACAAGACATCTGCACTTCTGGACCCCTCCAGGCTTTCAAACTTTGCTTTCACCCTTTCCACATTGTCATCCCTTCCTGCTGCATTCTGAGAGAACTTTCTGTAATGGAGCTCCATGAGGACAGAGAATGTTACTCTTTTTCTCCACTGCTGATCCCCCTGGGATACAGTCTGGCGCAGAGTGGGGGCTCACTAGGTAGATGTCAAATGAATTCCTCAGCTAAGTCAATTCTCTTATTTGGCCCATTTCTTGTGTTATTGATTTCAATAATTATGTGTTTTATTTGTGAGAATTTTGATGTTGGACAGAGCTGGAGGTAGTCAAGAATATACAGGAGACGCCTCTGGTCTGCATTCTCAAGACACTGTGGTTAGCTCAGTGATGATATGAGACATAATTTGCGAAATGAATACATTCCAGATCTCTTTAGGGCCAAGCAGCAAAGACTGGAGCCCTCTTGGTGCCAGAAGATTCTCTTGGTTAAAGACATGAGGTAGTGGCTGGACTGTTACCTACCTAGTCCTTGTGGAATAGAAACAAGATGACGATCGCATTCTTTTTCACTAAAATGCCTCCGACTCTCTTCCCAGACATTCCAGAGATGGCTCACCCTATGCATGGGCCCCTTAGCCGGCATCATCTCTGGTTACTGTACAAGTTTCCTGAGACTACCATAACAAAGTACCACAAACTGGGGGCTCAAACCAACGGAAATCTATTCTCACCCAGTTTTGGAGGCCAGAAGTCCAAGATCAAGTTGTGGGCAGTGTTGGTGTCTTCTGAGGGCTCCGAGGGTGAATCTGTTCCCTGCCTCCCTCCTGGCTTCTGGTGGTAGCCAGTAATCCTTGGTATTCTTTGGCTTGTAGACAAGTCACCCTGATCTCTGCCTTCACCTCCATGTGACCTTCTCTCTGAGTCTGTGTCCAAATTCCCTTCTTATAATGACGCCAGTCACTGGATTGGGGCCCACTCTATTCTAGCATGACCTCATGGTAATGTACATCTTAATCACATCCACAAAGACTCTATTTCCAAATAAGGTCACATTCACAGGCTCTAGGGGTTAGGACTCAAACATAGCTTTGGCGGCCGGGGGGGGGGGCAGTGTCACAATTTGACCCACAATAGTCACCATCAGATTCTAAATTAGATAACTTAGATGAACGAATAGTCAGGAGTAGACTATCCCCACGTGCAAGTAATAACCTCAGGCTTCCTCTATTCTCCATATAGGATTCTGAATAGTAACAGAAAAGGTGTTAAGTCATTAAGATGACCCTTAATGAACACTTTCCTCAGAATTCCCCAAGAATGACCTTTAGCAGAGTACATTCGTCCTTTCTGCTCTGTTGAGTAACACTTTCTGTCCTGCCAGTTTCGAAACTGCATCTTACAGCTTTTTGGGAAGAAGGTGGACGATAGCTCTGAACTCTCCAGCGCCTCCAAAACAGAGGCCTCATCTGTGTCTTCAGTGTCACCTGCGTGAGTCTCTCCCAACCATGACAACAAAAAGGTCTACTTCCCACAAGAAAACATAACCCCTGTCCCCACACCAGCACTATGGCCACCTCCCCCACTGCCTCTTCTTCTCCATCCCTGTGAAAGAAATGTAGTTTCTCTTTGCCAAAAACAACAAAGTCATAGAAGCTACCACTGCAGCCTGGGGACCCCCGAGCCTCTGAGGGTCTGGTCACTGGGTCACAAGAGGGCATGAGGGGAACAGAACTGCAGAGCCCAAGTTCCCAGATCAGCTTCAGACACTTTAATATTTTCCAAGCTTTGTGTCTGCAGATGGTATCGAAGGGTCACAAGGAAGAGAAATGCAAGGCGGGCTGGTGGTGATGGAATCAGAAAGGGAGAGCTGAGAAGTGGCTATCTAGGTGGGGCTGGCTGGATGCCCTTGACACCCAGAAGGCAGCATGAGCTAGCAAACCCAGGCCCTTTAAGTCCCATCTGATAGAGGCTTGGAGTCCTTGGAATACAGTCGCCATCTGGACGGGACCCAGGCCTGCCAGTCTGTGGCAGGGATGGCATGCCGCTTCTGCCAGGCCAGGGCCCCAAGGCCGATCAGCATGAGTGTGGTGCATGTGCGCAGGCGGGAATTCACCAGTGGCAAGGGGCAGGCGCAAATGGTGGAAATGAAGACCAAGAAGATGGTGGCCAGCGTGAGGAGCAGGCTTACGAATCGGAACATAAACTTCTGTGGACGGATCCTGAAGTTCTCCATCATCTCCAGTTGTGTCACTTGCTGTAGAGTTTCAAGCTTAGATATACGGTTCTTGAAAGTCTCCATGACCTCCTGCACGCGACAAGAACACACACCCTCATGAAGTGCAGTCACTTACCTGAGTTCCTACGGGGTACCCAGCAAAAGTTCGTGAGCTGAAGATTTAGGAGGGAAGTCAAGAAACTAGAGCACTTACATGCTAAGGGCCCTGTCCTGTCTCAGTAACATCCAGTGTGGCCTAAGACTGAGAACCTGGCTATGCGAGAGCTCACCAAGGACAGGAATAGGGTCTAAGGGTGTGGAAGAGAGTGAGCCTAACCATTACAGGTGAGGGAAACCCTTCACCTGTGCTTGCTAACCGAGGGTCAAAAGCAGGGCCTCCCAGAGGGAGCTCCCTGCACCATCAGAAGCTGCTGGTGACTCATCAGCACCCCCTCAGGTGGCTCCGAAGCACCCCCAAGTATGAAAACTGCAGAGCCCAAATTCCCAGGTCAGCTCAGCTGGATCAGGGCAGGGGGTGGGGCGGGAGTGCAGCATGAACAGAGAGATGGATGCCGCTCGCTCTAAAGCAAATGTGTGAGTTGCGACTGAACCCTCTTTCCTTAGTTTGCAGGGGTATCAGAATGGAGCTGCTCATCCTTTGCTCCTCTCATCCCTATATCCTTCTCACTGGTCATTTCTTTAAAAGCCACCCCCCCATCCCGCCATGAGGTTCTCACCCATATCTCCTTGGCTCTCTCATAGGACAGATAGGCCATTTTCTCCTCCATGCATGCCAGAGTCTGTTTGAGATGGTAAATCTCATCCAGGTGCCCCTGCAGGTGCTCATTCACCTGTTCTTCCATCAGCGTTTGTCTTGGGAGCAAAAGAGAAAGTAATCCTCCCCTGAGTCCCCTGCCCAGAGGTTGTGCTGGTGGTGAGCAGCCCTACGTCAAGACTATAGTTGGGTTCAGATTGCTCCTTCCTCCTCTCTCCTCCTCCAGGTCAGCCTCAGATGCACAGCAGCCACACACACACTGATACACAGGTGTATTTCATAGACAGTTACTCTTTCACGACAGCTTTACAAAACTAGCCATAGACTAAAAGTTGTAGAAAGAAAACTGAATTGTCCACGCCTGCTATTAAATTCCATATAAATTCCCAGCACCAGTGTTTGGCAAGCAGTAGTTATTCCATAAAAGTCTATTGATTATAGAGATGGAACAGTCACAAAAGACCACATATTGTAAGATTCCATTTATATGAAATGTCCAGGGGCACCTGGGTGGCTCGGTCAGTTAAACGTGTGCTTTTGGTTCAGGTCATGAGGTCCAGGCGTCCTGAGATGGAGCCCTGAGTCGGGCTCCCTGCTCGATGGGGAGTCTGCTTCTCGCTCTCCCTCTGCCCCCATCCCTGCTCATGCTCTCTCTCTCTCTCTCTCTCTCTCTAATACATACATACATACATACATACATACATACATACATATTAAAAAAGGAGAAATGTCCAGAATAGGCAAATCCATAGAGGCAGAAACAGATGAATGGTTCCTGGCGCCTGGGTGTGGGGAGTGGGTGGGGAGTGACTGCTCACGAGACAGTGTTTCTTTTTGGAGTGATGACAATGTTCTGGAATGAGACAGTGGTGATGGTTGCACAACTCTGTGAATATACTAAAAACCACTGATTGTAAATGGGTGAATTTTATGGAATGGGAATTATATCTCAATAAAGTTGTTATTAAAACAAAAACAGGGATCCCTGGGTAGCTCATTTGGCTAAGCATCTGCCTTCCGCTCAGGTCATGATCCTAGAATCCTGGCATTGAGTCCCACATCGGGCTTCCCTCATCGGGCTCCTTGCTCAGCGGGGAGCCTGCTTCTCCCTCTGCCTGCCGCTCCCCCTGCTTGTGCTCTCTCGCTCTCTCTGACAAATAAATAAAATCTTAAAAACAAAACAAAACAAAAACAAAAAATGAATTGTGGCAATAGTTGTATACTTAGTAAATTTACTAATGATCATTGAAACATAGAGTTAAAATGGTTCATTTTATGGCATGTAACTTATATCTCAGTAAACCTCTTAAAAAACACAAACAAAACGTCACTAACCAGTATGTATTTAATCAGCTATGTGTAATCGCTTCTCGGCCTTTTGGCTAAGATCAAGTGTAGTATCTGTTCTTATCAGTTTAATCAGCTATGTGTATAAGTTGTAAAGCATAAAAACATGCATGGAAAAGATAAAGGCCCAATGAAGGTAGTGAGGTAGGTGGAAGGGGGATGGGGTTGGGAAGGGATGATGTGAGAGCTTCAAGTGAACCTTCTAAAGTTTTACTTCTTAATAAAATAACACGTGAAGCAAATATGGTAAATGTGAAGATTTGAAAAACCTGTGCATATGGGTACACGGTCTTGATCATGTTATCCTCTACATTTCCCCCTGGGTTTAGAATATTTCATAATTTAAAAACACTTTGAGGTTCCTCATTTGAGCACCAGGAAGGACAGGCCGGAGGCCAGAGGCCATGTGGCTTTTAGCATCGTCATTTAAGGAAGAGCCAAGGAAGGCTTGTCCCATGGGTGCGGGGTGGGTGGTGACGCTGCAGAAGTGGAAAGGTACCGGAGAGCCCTGGAGACAGAGAATGGCTGGAGCCTGGTGCCCTGTGGAAAACAGGGTAATGGAGGATGTGGCCAATCAGATCACGGGGCTCTGGCATGCACAGAACATAACCAGGGGTGCCGTCACACAGACAGGGAACATGAGGCAAGGAGGTCAGTTTGGTCCTGCTTCAGGGACTTGACTGACACCCACATGGAGTTGTCCCCCATGCAGCTAATGAGCTTAAACAATCATTTGTCGAAAGCCAATTTGTCAAGAGCTGGTTCATGACAGTGTTTCAAGGAATAGTCCATTAGTCCCTGCCCTACTCCTTGTAGAGAAGAGAGTGGACTGACAATGCCCATAGAGAGGGGGATGCAGCACGGTGTCCACTTGAAAGGACATTCCCCATGCCTGTCTTTCCATTTACATGAAGGATTCAGACACAAGAACGTTCAAGATATTGGCTATGCTCAAGTACATATTCACGAATATACTCTTCACAGTTATGAAGTCAATGAATAGATTCTTCATTAATATATTTATAAGAATTTACAAATGTAGGGGTGCCTGGGTGGCTCAGTTGTTAAGCGTCTGCCTTTGGCTCAGGTCATGATCCCGGGGTCCTGGGATCGAGCCCCACATCGGGCTCCCTGCTCAGCGGGGAGCCTGCTTCTCCCTCTCCCACTCCCCCTGCTTGTGTTCCCTCTCTCGCTCTCTCTCTCTCTCTCTCTCTGTCAAATAAATAAAATCTTAAAAAAAAAAGAATTTACAAATGTCTTCTTAAATGCATTCTGGAATAGATTATCAAATAAGAAAATGTTAAGTCATAAGGATATTCTCGTAGTCTCCCCTCATCTCTGGCCCCCAACCTCTGTGCCCTCAGGCAGCAGCATCCTGCCTGCAGTACAGCTGACTCTCCTCCCTGTCCCTCCCTGAGTCAAGGACCCCTCTCTGTCCCACTCCTACAGCTGCAGAGGCAAGTGGACCACTCTAGAAAATGCCCTTATAGGGGCGCATGGGTGGCACAGTCGGTTAAGCGTTCAGCTCTTGGTTTCAGCTCAGGTCCTGATCTCAGAGTTGTGAGATCAAGCCCCACAAAGCCCCACATTGGGCTTTGTGCTTAGGGCAGAGTCTGCTAAAGTTTCTCTCTCCTTTCCCTCTGCCCCTCTCCCTCTGCCCCTCCCCTCCACATTCTCACTCTCTCTCTAAAATAAATAAATCTTTTTTTAAAAGAGAGAGAAAACACTCTTACAAAGACAAAATGATAACCAGCCAACCAAAACGCCCCCGAAATCTTCCAAAGCTGTGAAAGCTGCCCTTGCCAATACAAATTGTCCTAAACTTTGTTGTTGTTGAAGAAGACTATATTCTTGATCATACCTGAAGATTGGTTTTCAGCAAACTGAGCTAGAAGGTAGTGGCTTGCAACTTGAAAGGTCTGAGGTGGAGAAACAGATATAGGAGGGATCAAGCTCTATGGGTAGGGTGGGGTAATGCAGCGGGGACAGAGTTGATCCTCCAGAGCAAATGTGAAATCACACACATCCTTATAGGAGGGAAGCAGAGGGAGCTTTTACACACAGAGGAGAGGCCCATATGAAGACAGAGCAGAGAGAGATGTGAAGATACTGCCCTTGAAGATTGGAGTGATGTGGCCACAAGTTAAGGAGCCCGGCAGCCACCAGAAGCTGGTGTGCAAGAATGTTCATAGCAGTTTTATTCATAACAGCCCCACCCAGCAGAAGGTGAATGGGTCAACTAACTGTGGTGCATCCGTACAACAGAATACCGCTGAGCAAGAGTGAACTACTCCTATGCACCACTTGGATGAATCTCAAAACTATTACACCGGGTGAAAGAAAAGAGACACAAAGGGGTACACACTGTATGATTCCATTTACATGAAATATCCAGAAAAGCCAAATGCAGAGAGACAGAAAGTACATTGGTAGTTACCAGGGGTTGGGGCAAGGTGAATGGAGAGGGATGGGGTCTCCATCTGGAGTGATGAAAATGTTCTGGAACCAAATAGAGGTGGTGGTTGCACAATACTGTGAATGTACTAAATGTCACTGAATTGTACATTGTACACTGAATTTAAGATGGATGATTTTGTTCTATGAATTTCATCTCAATTCAAAAATCAAAAAGAAAGCCCTCTTGAAAGCACATTTACCTGTGAGAAGTGTCATAGGACTTTTCAGTTTGAAATCTCAGTTTGTGACACACCAGAGGAGACGTGACAATCACAGGGGCCTGGGGGGTGCCCACACAGGTGTGGACACCAGGTGACACTTCACTGACTTCAACACATATGTCATGTTTGCATCTAGCTCACATAAAGGGTTTTTTTAAAAGATTTGAAGGAGACGTATGTTTTAAAAACTGCAACGAATTCCTGCGTCCCCTTCACCTAGATTAGGAAGCCATGTGGCCAGGACACACTGACATGTACTCAGGCTTGTGCCTCTCTGAGGCTCCATTTCCCCATCTGTAAAGTGGGTGACTGAATGGTACAGGGGACAATGCTACTTGCTCCCTGCTGTCACTGTTACTATATAAAGTCATCTCCCACCCGTTCCCCTTGTCTCCTGGTAAATCTGAGTCATACAGACCTACTTTGTTGCTTCTCATGTATATTAATCAAGGTAGGCTAATTGCTATAGCCAACAAGCAGAAAATCTCAGTGGCTGAACACAATTATAGTTTACTTCACACTCCTGTCACAGTCCAGTGGCGGCAGGGGCAGCTGTTTCAGAAGCGCAAGCTTGTAGAATTCACGGGAAATCTAGGGGAGGTAGGTCACCTTGCCCCCCTGCACTGCTGGCAGATTCTGATTTGCTAAAGGGTTAAGAGCTTACGAGAGCAAAACAGTCCTGCTGGCCGAGGCGGTATGGAAATTTATGGGGATTTGTGTAACTGCCACTAAGCTCTAGTCTTGCTTTATATAAATTCAACCTTGGACATGAATGGTATTTCGACAAAGGGGCATTAAGAGTCCCAACATTTTAGATTTAGTTGTCATGTCCTACAAAAATCACATCCAAGGGGCGCCTGGGTGACTCAGTCGTTAAGCGTCTGCCTTCAGCTCAGGTCATGTTCCCAGGGTCCTGGGATCGAGCCCCGCATCGGGCTCCCTGCTCGGCGGGAAGCCTGCTTCTCCCTCTCCCACTCCCCCTGCTTGTGTTCCCTCTCTCGCTGTGTCTCTCTCTCTCAAATAAATAAATAAAATCTTTTTTAAAAAATCACATCTAAAAGAGACCTATAATTCTGATTCATTATCTTATTTGATAGTGGGTTGCCCCATAACATTTGTTTAAAGATTTATGTATTGGGGCGCCTGGGTGGCTCAGTTGGTTAAGCGACTGCCTTCGGCTCAGGTCATGATCCTGGAGTCCCGGGATCGAGTCCCGCATCGGGCTCCCTGCTCAGCAGGGAGTCTGCTTCTCCCTCTGACCCTCCCCTCTCTCGTATGCTCTCTCTCTCTCTCTCTCTCTCTCATTCTCGCTCTCTCAAATAAATAAATAAAATCTTAAAAAAAAGATTTAAAAAAAATAAAGATTTATGTATTATTTGAGAGAGAGAGAGAGAGAGAGAGAGAGAGAGCGAGCATGAGCAGGAGGGGCAGAGGGAGAGGGAGAGAAACTCTCAAGCAGGCTCCGCGCTGAGCACGGAGCCCGATGCGGGGTTCCATCCCACGACCCTGAGATCATGACCTGAGCCGAAACCGAGAGTCGGATGCTTAACCAATGGTGCCACCCACCCAAGCGCACCCCCCACAATATTTTTAATTGTCCTTTATGGATTTATCAAGCAGTGTAAATGCAGGTAACATTTCCCTGTGAAAACAGAAGAGGACTGATTCCCAAATGCCTTCCCCCGCCCTCCACATACACAGAGGTACTAAGGGACCACAAAGTTCTTACTTTACTGAGAATCTTGGTTCATAAGTGAATCCCTCCTTCCATGACCAGGCTGTTGGGAGAATTAGAGCTAATGCAGTACCTGATGCAACAGACTGTGGGCATCAGCGGGTGGCGGGGGGGGGGAGACTATGGCACCACTGAAGGCCGGCAGGACCCTACGAAAGGTCCAAACAGGAATGGTGGGGGTCCTTTGACAGACTGAGTATGTCTTTTTTCCCCTATTTGTGGGCCCTAGTCTTGTCTTAGATGAAAATGCAATTGACCCACCATACAGTGGGGAGAAAGCATTCCCCAGAAGACAAACATTTTCAGAATAAATATCCCATACAGGACCTTTGGCCCCAACTCAGCTATGAGCACAGGTGAAGGGACGATGGCCAGTGAGATATCCTGCTTCCCACACTATGCTATTCTAGCAGATGCAGGACCCCTCCCTGACTGATGATGGGCATCTGCTGGGCTCACCACCACCGCAACTGCCTCTCACTACCCCAGTCAGAGCCCATGGCTTCTGGGACCACCTGGCAGGGCCCTGAGGTGGGGCCTCATTTGCCAGCAGAGGATCCAGGCAGGTGTGCAACAGCAAGCAGGGGATGAGCCCTCTCCACTGTGGGGCCCAACTGCCCAGGGAAACACTGACCAGTTTCTCCCCGCTCTTCCTCCCCCTGACCCTCCAAGTCCATGTCCTCGCTCCCCTTCACTTTCCTGAAGACAGTCCTGGGGGCTGCTGTCCCCAGAGCCAAGGCCGCAGAAGGGGCTTCAGCTCACCTGTATTTCTCTTCCCGAAGGGACTCTAGTGACACCTGCAGGTCCGTCAGATGCTTCTCCTTTAGGCTCTGATAGGACACCTGGAGGCCGAGGTGGAGTTCCCTGACTTCTTTCAGGTCTTCCTTCATCTTCTGCAACAGCAGGTTTCGCTGCTGGGCCACACACTTTGTCTCTGAGGGCTTCCCTTGCGGCGAGGCCGCGAAGTGACTCTCCAGGGGCAAGTGTCTGCCAATGTCAGGCAGGCTGGTGGACAGGCTGTCTTCCCTACCTGGGTTGGGAGGCTCTGCGAACGGGGCCTTCTGGCTGGGCTGCTTGCGCTCATCCAGGCTGCTTTCTGCCTTCAGCACTAAGCCCTTGGGCCTGTGGACTTCCTCCAGCTCCTGCAGCTGCTGGTGACAATGACGGAGCCTTCGCTCAATTTGGGCAATGGTGGCAGAGGCACGCTGGTTCACCTTCTCGAAGGCCTGCCGGATGTGGGGGGCCTGGTGCCGGTCGGCTTTGGACACCAGCTTGAGGTAGCCCACAGTATTCTCATCCCTACTGGCCTTCTCCACTTTCAGCTGCTCGGAGAGGTAGAAGATGCGGTGCTTGATGCTATCCTGTAAGTTCCGGGCCAACTCCCCATCTGAGAGACTGGAATGGCCACTGGGGCCATCCTCGGCAGATAACAGGGACCTGCATGAGGGAACATTGGAGGGAACGGTTCCACTTGGGCTCTTGGTGTATTCTGCCTGCATTGGGAAACAAGAAATCATTAACAGGTACTTCTGTGAGCTGCAAATAGTAGAACTGGACTTGGTATTGCCTCACTCTAAAAATACTTAGGCGTAAGCACAGATTCTTATGTATGCAAGATTTGTGCATTCAAGATGGGCCCAGCACAGACTGGGTATGTTAAGTTCAACTTCCAGGCCCCTCTCCCCTTCTTTTCAGCACCTGACTTTTTTTTTTTTTTTTTTAGATGTCACAACCCTCAGATCAAGAGTTGCATGCTCCTCTGACTGAGCCAGCCAGGTGTCCCCAACACGACTTTTTGCTCTATGACTGTACCTCACTAGAACAGATGGCTAGAATCCTCCCTCCACACCTGTTCTGTCTGTTCTTGGACTTCCTCTCTTCCAAGAAATACCAACTGTATTGGTATAAATCTCATTTCTTTTTTTTTAAGATTTTATTTATTTATTTGACAGAGAGAGAGACAGTGAGAGAGGGAACACAAGCCGGGGGAATGGGAGAGGGAGAAGCAGGCTTCCCGCTGAGCAGGGAGCCTTATGAGGGGCTCGATCCCAGGACCCAGGTAGGTGAAGTCAGAACAGGTGGAGGAGTGCCCAAGTCGGGCTCCCTGCTTGGTGGAAAGCCTGCTTCTCCCTCTCCCTCTCCCACTCCCCCTGCTTGTGTTCCCCCCCCTCTGTGTCTCTCTCTGTCAAATAAATAAACTAAATCTTTAAAAAAAGTCAGTAGGACGTGGTATTGTTTTATATTAAAAATAAAATCTTTTTTTTAAAAAGAAAGAACAGGTGGAGCCTCTGTTCTGTTTCTACTTTTTAACTATAAGAGCCTTCATAGCCATTTTCAGTCTGCCTAGGATTTCCTGGTGGTAAATCAGGAGTGATTATATTATAATACATAGCTTGGTTCTGTGTATTTTATTGTATGCAAATCATACCTTGATTAAAAAAATGTCATACCATTATGCACCTAGCAGATTGGCAAAACTTAGACTAATAATAATAAATGTTGACAAGGATATGGAGCAACAGGAACTCTAAATCACTCCAGGTGGGAGAGTAAATTGGTACGAGCACTATGGAAAAGCACTGGTAAATTGTAAAGTTGAAGACATGCATAACAAATGGCCCAGCAATTGCATTAATAGGTATAGCCTTGGGAAACAAGTACACTAATGTTCCCAATAACCAACTACTAGAAATAACCCATCTGCCCATCAATAGTAAAATGTTCGAGTGAACTGTAAAATACTCGACAATATACTACTATACAGCGATGAAAATGAACCACAGCCTTGAAAACATGAATGAACAAGCATAATGTTGAACAAAAGAAGCTAAACACAGAAAAATCCATACTCTATATGGTTTCATTCATGTAAAGTTCAAAAGCAGACAAAACAAAATGATGTTGTTTAGGGACACTAGACAATAAAGCTATAAAGAAAAGTGTGGGCACTGGTAGCGTAAACATCAGGATAGTGACTCCCACTAAATTGGGAGAAGGGGAATTGATTGGGAGAGACACATGGAGGCCAAGGTGCTTGGCCCAAGTAGTAGTTACAAGTAAGTTCATCTTATCATTATTTCCTAAAATGTATGTTGATGTTTTCTGTGCCTTTATATACATCTGCCAAGTTTCACATTTTTAAAAGTTTTTAATAGTTAGGGCGCCTGGGTAGCTTAGTCAGTTAAGCATCTGCCTTCTGCTCAGGTCATGGTCCCAGGGTCCTGGGATCGAGCCCCCGCATCAGGCTCCCTGCTCAGTGGGGAGCCTGCTTTTCCCTCCCCTGCTCTCCCTGCTTGTGCTCTCTCTCTGTCAAATAAATAAATAAATAAATAAATAAATAAATAAGTTTTTCAATGGTCAATAGATGGATTTATAACACATTAGAAATAGCTGGAGAGAGAATTAGTAAATTGTAAAACAGAGCTAAAAAAGCATCCAGGGACACCTGGGTGGCTCAGGTTTGTGCTCTCTCTCTGTCAAATAAATAAATAAATAAATAAAAGTTTTTCAATGGTCAATAGACGGATTTATAACACATTAGAAATAGCTGGAGAGAGAATTAGTAAATTGTAAAACAGAGCTAAAAAAGCATCCAGGGACACCTGGGTGGCTCAGTTGGTTAAGTATCCAATTCTTGATTTTGACTCCAGTCATGATCTCAGGGTTGTGAGATCAAGCCCTGCAAAAGGCTCTGTGCTCAGCATGGAGTCTGCTTGAGATCTTCTGTCTCCCTCTCTCTCTGCCCCTCCCCCTGCATGCACTCTCTCTCAAATAAATAAAATCTAAAAAAAAGAAAGCATCCAGACTGTAACACAGAGGCACAAATAGAAAATTTGAAAAAAGTATTGAAAAACAGAAGACATGGAAGATAGAATGAGAAAGTCTAACAAAATGAGGGAATGGCAAGATTTTAAGAGAGCATCACAAAGAACTTTCCAGGACTGACAAAAGATACAGCTCCACAAATTCAAGAAGCCAAATAAATCCCAAAGAAGGAAACAGAAATAGACCCACACCTAGACATGAGGTTTTTAAAACAGCCAGATTTAAAAAGCTAATTACCTTTGAAACCATGACCTTCAGACTGAAATCTGACTTCTTAGGGGCATCAGTGAAATCCAGAAGAGAGTTGAGTAATATCTTCAATATGCTGAGAAAAAAGCTGTCAGAGAGAAAAAAAATAGGTCATATTCAAATAATCGGAAGACAATGTCTTCAGACTTTTCAGCAAAGCACTGGGGAACAAGAAAACAATGAAGTAATGCCTCCAAATTTGGGGAGGGGATGATTTTCCAACCCAGAATTCTACACCAAAACTGCCTATTGTGAGATTAGACTAAAGACACGAAAGAACTGAAATCCTTTACCTCGCCTGCATTCTATCTCTGGAAGCTACTAGAGAAGGAGCACCACCAAAATCAGAGAGGAACCTAAGAATGAGGTAGAGATGGGATCTATAAAACGGGTCAAAAGGAAGCAAATAGAATCTCCAGGATGATGGAATGAGGAAGAGGTGCCCAGGCTGGCAGCTGGAGGGCAGGTCAAATGGCTCCAGGAAAGGGGCTCCTGGGTGGCTCAGTCAGTTCAGTGTCTGACTCTTGGTTTCAGCTCAGGTCATGATCTCAGGATCCTGGGATCAAGCCCCGTGTCTGGCTCGGCACTCAGCATGGAATCTGCTGTCCTCTTATCCCTCTGCTGTGCCCCCCCACCTCTCTCTCATAAATAAATAAAATCTTTTTTTTTAAAGATTTTATTTATTTATTTGACAGAGACAGAGACAGCGAGAGCAGGAACACAAGCAGCGGGAGTGGGAGAGGGAGAGCAGGCCTCCCGCCGAGGAGGGAGCCTGATGTGGGACTCGATCCCAGGACCCCGGGATCATGACCTGAGCCGAAGGGAGACGCTTAACGACTAGCCACCCAGGCGCCCTAAATAAAATCTTTTTAAAAAAAGGCTCCAGGAGAGAGCACTCCAAGGAAATGAAGTGCATGGAATGCTGGGCATCTTTGGCCAGCTGGAGAGGAGATATAGAGAGCTAGGGAAGTGCTGGTCAATGAAAAGTAGTAGAGACCAAGAAATGTGGGAGTGGGGTGGGGGGACAAGCGTTAAGTTTAAGGTAAACAAAACATTGGGAGAGAAAAGAAAAGTCATCAGAGGGATGGCTCAATTATAACCGGTGTTTCCATGGACTTGATAATGTGAACACCAATGATCTAACCCAGATTACTATATACCATATTAGAAGAATTTGGAGGGGCTGTGTGAGAGAGAGCTACATTATCATCTTCTATAGTGAAAAAAACCAATCAATAATTCCTAAAATATAAAAATAAAAAATAGCACTATAAATAATTTATTTAGGGGCACCTGAGTGGCTCAGTCGGTTAAGCGTCTGCCTTCAGCTCAGGTCATGATCCTCCTGGGATCAAGTCCCTCATTGGGCTCCTTACTCAGCGAGGAGCCTGCTTTTCCCTCTCCCTCCGCCTGCTGTTCCCCCTAGTGGTGCGCCCTCTCTCTCTCTCTCTCTCTCTGTGTCAAATAAATAAATAAAATCTTTTAAAAAAAGGAAGTAGGGGACACCTGGCTGGCTCAGTCCATACAGCATGCAACTCTTGATCTCAGGGTTATAAGTTCGATCCACACACTGGGTGTAGAAATTGCTTAAAAATAAAATCTTTAAAAAAATAAAATATAAAGGAAGTAGGAAATAGAGAAGATTAAAATTTGTTAAAGACTGGCTCTATTGTGGAATTTAGATATAGATATAGGTATCATTAAAAACTCAAAATTGAGAGAATATGTTGGTGGAAAATTAAAGGTAACCACTAGAAAAAAAGCCAGGTACATAATATCCAAATAACCAAGAAGAGAAAAACAATTGAACTCTATTATTCCAAAAAAAAAAAAAGTAAGGAGAGGAGGCACAGAAAGAAACAAGATATTAGGGTAAATAGAAAATATAAAGTAGGATGCCAATAAGACGTGATTATCAATGATTTTATACCATGCTCTTAAAGAGAACACTTAATACCATAAATATGTCAGCCATCTACACATAAACCTATAAAGTCAATGAAATCCCAGTTAAAAACCCAACGGAAGTGTCTTATGAATCTCACATTAGCTGCTTCCATAATTAATTTGGAAGAGAAAATGCAAAAGAATAGCAAAGAAATTTTTGAAAAAGAATAATAAATATAGTGTTGGGACAATTGGCTATTTTTTAAAAAATTAAGTTACTTAAGCACTTGTATATGATGTAAGTGCTACTTTATGTAAATAAAGAACTAAACATAAAAATGAAACAATAAAAGCATTAAAAAGACATAATAGTGTTCTTACAATCTTTTTGTGAAGAGGACTTTTCTAAACAAGACTGAACCCAAAATTCCATAAAGAAAAAGATTTACGGGTGCCTGGGTGGCTCAGGCCTTAAGCAGCTGTCTTTGGCTCAGGTTATGATCTCAGGGTTCTGGGATCAAGTCCTGCATCGGGCTCCTTGCTCATCGGGGAGTCTGCTTCTCCCTCTCCCCCTGCTTGTGCTTGCTCTCTCTCTCTCTCTCTCTCTCAAATAAATAAATAAACTGTAAAAAAAAAAAAAAAGGAAAAAGATTTACATATTTTACTACATTAAAAAAAAGTTTGGGGGCACCTGGGTGGCTCAGTCAGTTGGGCAGCTGCCTTTGGCTAGGGTCATGATCCTGGGGTCCTGGGATCGAGCCCCATGTCCAGCTCCCTGCTCGGCGGAGAGCCTGCTTCTCCCTCTCCCTCTGCCTGCCACTCTGCCTACTTGTGCTCTCTCTCTCTCTGTCAAATAAATAAATAAAATCTTTAAAAAAAATTTCAGGGGCTCCTGGGTGGCTCAGTCAGTTAAAGGACAACTCTTGACCTCAGCTCAGGTCTTGATCTGAGGGTTGTGAGTTTGAGCCCCGCACTGGGCCTTTTTTTTTTTTTTTTAAGTTTTCAAACCTTCTTATGGAAAAAAACATAAAGATAAAAAGCAACATTTAGGTTTGGGTTCAAATACTTAAAACTAAAGTATCTCTTAGGGGCGCCTGAGTGGCTCAGTCCACTAACCGTCTGCCTTTGGTTCAGGTCATGATCCCAGGGTCCTGGGATCCAGCCCCATGGAGGCTCCCTGCTCCATGGAAAGCCTGCTTCTCCTTCTCCCTCTGCCTGCCGCTCCCCCTTCTTGTGCTCTCTCTCTCTCCCTGCCAAATAAATGAAATCATTTAAGTTTCTCTTAACATTTTTTTTAATTTTTATTTTTGTGCGAGAGAGAGCGAGAGTGCACATGAGCAGGGGGGAGGGCAGAGGGAGAGGAAGAAACAGGCTCCCCACGGAGCAGGGAGCCAGACACGGGGCTCAATCCCAGGATCGTGGGATCATGACCTGAGCCCAAGGCAGAAGCCTAAGCGACCAAGCCACCCAGACACCCATCTCTTAACTTTTTCAAAAAGCCACAGGTTGAGGGGCGCCTGGGTGGCTCAGTCAGTTAAGTGTCTGCTTTTGGTTAGGGTCATGATCTCAGGGTCCTGGGATCAGCCCTGCATGGGGCTCCCTGATCAGGGGGAGTTTGTCTGTCCCTCTCCCTTGCCCCTCCCTCTGCCACTCGTGCTCTCCCCCTCTCTCTTCTCTCAAATAAATACTTTTAAAAATTAAAAATAAATAAAAATAAAAAGCAACAGGTTGAGAAAAAAGATTTGCAATTATCTCTAATAAAGAACAGGCTAATCAAAGTATGTAGAAAATTCCTACAAACTAGGGAGCTAAAACAAAGAATCCAGTATAAAAACAGTAAAGGATAGTGATAGACAATTCAGGAAGGACAAACAACTGCGATGGCAATTAACATACAAAAAATGTGCAACTACAAAGATATCAGGCAAACATAAATCAAAGCAATGACTGAATACTATTTTCTCATCCAGAGTATGCCACACATTAAAAAGACTAACAATATCCAGTGTTGATGAGGAAGTGGGGAAATGAGCACTCATACTCTGCAGTAGGAGTATACGTAGCTTTTGTGGAGCACTTAGCCAACATCAAATGACATTTTCAATGCATGTGCCCTTTACCCAAGCAAAAACGCAGGAGCCTATTCGCATTCAGGGACATTTAAGGGCTCGGCAGTTTTGAATTAAGATGCTCCCTAGTATTTGAACTTAGGATATAGTGTGTGGAGATGGTGTCATTCACTGGGGGAGCCATTCTGGTTCTTGTAAGATCAGCTCAAAATCAGAGGGACCAACTCTCTGAGACTACATTGTGACCTTGAGGAGGCGGGGAGCTCCCAGAAGTCAAACTCCTTCAGGAAAGCTACAGGCTAACGTTGGGCTAACGCCACCTCAAGGGTCACAAGGAGCTTGTGGCTTGCCGTACAGAAGGTTCTAGAAAGAGAAAAAAAGGTAGTGCAAAGACACCAGGCTGTCTCAGGACAGCATGCCTCATCTGCTGAGAAGCCTAACTGGGGCAGGGCTGCTTTGGAGGGTGGGGGTCGGGGGCCAACAAAAGGTAAAATTCTAGCATGGCTTTCTTTTCTAATATTGCGATAAAATGCGTAAAACCCGACTTCACCATTGTAACACTTTAAAGCGCATGAAAAAGTCCCCTTCACTACATTCACCACGAGTGGAACGACCACAACATACAGTTCCAGAATTGTTTTATCACCCCAAAAGTAGATCCTGGACCACCAACCCCCCCCCCCCCCGCAGAGGCAGTCCTCTTTGAATTCATAGCACAGTGAAATATATAAAGAAATTAAATTATTTCGATTAATATCCCACACGGAAAGAACAAGTGTTCAAAAACCCATTTAGCTGAGGGAACGTCGCGCGGAGGAAGCGTCACAGCACCGTGCAGAGGGCGATGCGCGCGGTGGGACCTGCACAGGACCGCACGAGGGAGCCGCACCACACCGCGCGGAGGAAGCTTGGAAGCACCGCTCGAGGGAGTTGCGCGCGGAGGGATCTGCACAGTACCACACGAGGGAGCCGCACCACACCGCGCGGAGGAAGCTTGGAAGTACCGCTCGAGGGAGCTGCGCGCGGAGGGATCTGAACAGCACCGCACGAGGGAGCCGCACCACACCGCGCGGAGGCAGCTTGGAAGCTCCGCTCGAGGGAGCCGCGCGCGGAGGGATCTGCACAGCACCGCACGAGGGAGCCGCATCACACCGCGCGGAGGGAGCTATACGGTACTGCCTCACACACTGCGAGGCATTCGCTTCTCAGACACCG
>NW_027397146.1:3587846-3605346 GCF_003265705.2 Callorhinus ursinus
GGGGCGGACGGAGAAGCACGAGTGCACGAGGCACGGAGGAGCAGATGGAGAAGCACGAGGGGCGGGGCAGGCGGGGGGGCACGCGGAGAAGCACAAGCGCATGGGGTGGCAGAGAAGTAGACTCCTTGCTGAGCTGGGAGGCCGATGTGGGGCTCGATCTTGGGACCCTAAAATCACGAACTGAGGTGCAGATGTTTAACTCATTGAGCCACCCAGGTGTCCAGAAACTTCTTGTAGGTTAACCGGTTTATTGGCATAGAGTTCTTCACGGTGCTGTGTAGTTTTCTTTATTTCTGTACAGCGGTAGTACTGTCCTTCCGTTTCTGAAATAAAATCAGTAATTTCATGGGGCGCCTGGGTGGCTCAGTCGGTTAAGTGTCTGCCTTTGGCTCAGGTCATGATCCCAGGGCCCTGGGATTGAGCCCCACGTCGGGCTCCCTGATCAGCGGGGAGCCTGCTTCTCCCTCTTCCTCTGCCTGCCACTTTCCCCCACTTGTGCATGTGCGTGCTTTCGAGCGCTTTTTCTGTCAAATAAATTTTTTTAAAGTTATTTTAAATCTATTTTAGTACATTTAAATAAATGTTTTCGTTTTTAGTGTAGCGGAAAGATTTGTTAATTTTGCTTGTCTTTTTCTATACCAACCTTTGTTTTTCTTGATTTTCTTTTTCGTATGGGTTTTCTTGGTCTCTATTTCTGTTCTACCCTTTATTCTGTCTGGTAGCTTTGGGTTTACTTTTCCTAGTTCTTAGGTTGTAAAGTTAGGGTTTTGATTTGGGATCTTAATTTTTTAATGTAAGTATTTACAACTCTTAATTTCTGGCTTAGCACTGCTTTTGTTGTATTCCATAAAGTTTGGTATGCTGTGTTTCTATTTCCATTTTTCTCGAAGTATTTTGTAATTTCTCTTTTTTCTTTGACCCACTGGTTAAGAGTGTGGTGCTTAAGGTCCACAAATGTGTGGGTTTTCCAGTTTTCTTTTACTGATTTTTAATTTCTGTATTCGTGGAGTAAAATATTTTGCATGGTATCTCTCTTTTAAAATCTTGTTTTCCATCCTGAGCTATGACGTTAAAAGTACAGTCTAGATGAGTTTAACACCTGCATATTTTGGATTTTTTTTTACACTTCTGTTTTGCTCCTTTCACCTTCAAAATTAATAATGGTTTGTGTTTTTTCAAGGTATATCTAGCAATTTTTTTTACATTTTTAAGGTATCATAGTTTTTAAAACCTCATTATCCACCTAGGGAATACCTGCAAGGCAAGAGGTTTAAGTCTCCATTTTCTTTTTTTTTTTAATATTTTATTTATTTATTCATGAGAGACGGAGAGAGAGAGAAGCAGAGGGAGAAGTAGGCTCCCAAGGAGCAGGGAGCCCGATGTGGGACCCGATCCCAGGACCCTGGGATCATGACCTGAGCCGAAGGCAGACGCGTAACCATCTGAGCCACCCAGGTGCCCTAAGTCTCCATTTTCTAATTGTGAACTTTGAAAGAAGAGATTGTTCACATACATGAGCTGGACCTTAAAATCTTTTCTGAAAGTTGAGGCAGGGGCTCTGGGAAGTTGGTTTTGTTCCTGTCTTGTCCCCTCTTCCCTCCTGAGTCTGCTCCCTTTCCTTCTGCCTGCCAATCCTCCTGCTTGTGCTCTCTCTCCCCCTTTCTCTGACAATAAAGAAATAAAATCTTTGTTTTTTAAAGATCTTACTTATTTGACAGAGACACAGCCAGAGAGGGAACACAAGCAGGGAGAGTGGGAGAGGGAGAAGCAGGCTTCCCGCGGAGCAGGGAGCCCTATACGGGGCTCAATCCCAGGACCCTGGGATCGTGAACTGAGCCAAAGGCAGACGCTTAACAACTGAGCCACCCAGGTGCCCCAGAAATAAAATCTTTAAAAAAAAAAAAAGTTTTGTAGTTTGATGTAGTCCCACTTGTTTTTTTTTTTATTTTGTTGCTTGTGGTTTAGTTGTCCTATCCAAAAAGAGTATGAGGACCCATGTCAAGGAGGTTTTTTTCTTGTTTCTAGGCGTCTGATGGTTTCTGGTCTTACGGTTTAAGTCTTAATTTATTTCAAGTTAATTTCTTTGAGCAACGTAAGGTGGGATTTTTAGTTTCATGTTTTCACGTGTGAATATCCAATTTTCGCAGCACCATTTATTGAAGAAACTGTTCTTTCTTCATTGAGTATTCTTGGCTCCCTTGTCGGATACTAGTTTCTCATATGCATACGGGTTTATTTCTGCTTTATGGTGTTTATGTTTAATGATACCACAGATAACTTCAAACAAAGAGTACTCAAGTATTTACAGAGTCACTAGGTGAACTTGCCCCAAGTATACAGGTGCTCTGTTAATGGGTGGGGGGGGGGGTGGTCTTGGAGGTCTTGCTCTCCCCAGGGAGAGAAGTTCTGAGGTTACTGGGCTTTACAGCATCCTTAAAAGCCCTGAACTTGGGAGGCAGGGGCCCTGCATCCCTTTTCCTTGGCTGGATTCTTCCATGCCTGGGAGAAATGACTGCTGCTTCCAGTCTGAGGAGCCTATATACTAAAAGGCTCCAAGTGCACCGTGTCCCTGGTGCGTAACTTACCTGTGAGAAGTGACCTGTGCTATGTCTGTCTTTAAGCCACCCTACATCCTGCAGCAGTGCTGCTGAGATCATGTCCGTGCTGTTTTTCCACACCATGAGATATAAACAGGAGGATCCGGAGAACACAGACAATGACCGTTTCATTCTTTCCAAGGTAAGCCCGCACAGGAGCCCAGGGCCTGCTCAGATGCTTGCTTTTTAAAATGGTTTTAAAAGCCACTGTGTGGTAACAAGGCCTGAAGTGGGTTCTGTTTATCTTTTTGGTTCTTACTTGTTTCACGTCTTAGTCTGTTTAGCCTGCTATAACAAAATAGCTGCAGATTGGGTGGTTTATGAACAATAGAAATTTATTTCTAATAGTTCTGCAGACTGGAAGTCCAAGGTCAGGGTCACATGGTCACATGCTGGTGAGAGTCTTCTTCCTGGTTGCAGATTTTTTATTATATCCTCACATAGCAGAAGGGGAAGTAGTCTCTAGGGTCTCTTTTATAAGGGTACTAATCCCATTTGTGAGGGTTCTGCCCTTGTGACCTGATCACCACCCAAAGCCCCCCCCCCACCTCTTGTATAAAATCTTTGTTAAAAAAAATAATAAAGTGTTCTAGCAAGGACTACAGTGGTGGGAAGGATGACTTATGGCAACTTGCCACCCTTCCTTTCCTTTGTTGGTGCCCTGCCTTATCCCACCTAGCACTAAAGTCCCCCTTGATAGGGTCATGCTCCAATACTCTGCCACCTGGGTAGAGGTGGGCAGCAGCGGATCTGACTTGCCTGAGCTCAAGGAAAATTAAGCTTAATTTGGAGAGATAGTCCACCTGTCAATAACCTTGATTTTTCACATCTCTGTAGATCTGATCTGACACAATGAGGGTCTTTCTCATTATACTAAGTATAGTACCAGGTACTTCATGACTTTGGGGAACAGGAAAGAGGAGTGATGTTAAAAGCAAGGTCAATCTAGAAGAATGTGCAGTTCTTTTGATGTTATCTGAAAGTTTGCTGTGTCCTAAGCAAAACATTTAAAATTGAATTAGTAGAGCACCATGTACAAACAAACCCCAGATCTGGGCAGTGGGAATTAGTTTAAAGAATAAAGACAGAGGGTGCCTAGGTGGCTCCGTCAGTTCACTGTTTGACTCTTGATCTCAGCTCAGGTCTTGATCTCATGGTCGTGAGTTCAAGCCCCATGTTGGGTTCCACACTGGGCATGGAGCCTACTTAAAAAAAAAAATAAAGTCAGAATATGGGTGTGGCTGAAGTATCTGGGGTCATAATTTTGACCATGTCTTGGTGTCTGAAAAGTAATCTCAAATGAGGTTTATCAAAAAATCAAAATTTATGAGTGTGTGTATAGAAAGAGCAAGATGAAGCAAAAATGGTCTATTAGCAGTGAATCTAGGTGAAGAATATATGGGACTTCATTGTACTATTCTCAAAACTTTTCTGTAAGCTTGACCTTATTTCACAATAAAAATTGAACAAATGTAGATGTAGAAACACAGTATGAGCATTCAGATCTCTGGTTTAAAAAATGGTAAGATGGCTAGACTATCCCGTAACTGGTGCTATCATATTCATGGTTATTGTCCTGAGAGCGATAAAGAGGCTTTCTGGTGTGCAGTAGCAGGCTGGGCACTGTTTAGCTGCCAGAACTTATATATTCATCAGATTTAAGAAGCAGATAAAATTGGAAGGAAGGAGAAAACACATAGCATAGTCCATCATGGCATTCGCTGAGAATGGAATAAGTGGACTTGCTACAGCGAAGGAGCCAAGGTCTTCACGACTGGTGCTTCTGGGGCGTGAACATCCAACACAAACAACTGCTTTAGGAGGCTCACCATTAAGGCCTGGCAGTATTGGTGTTGCTGACTGTGAAGTACTGTGAAGGCTTGTGAGGAGGGTCTTGTGATCCCCCAATTCTCCCCACTAGGCTTTTGTTTTTGATTTATCAGCTCTTGTTTTCTCCAGTCAAGCAGGCCAGAGAAGAAACCAGAAGGCTTTTTTGTAAACTTGTTCTTTGTGCCAGAACAAAGGTGAGAAATATCAACCTGAGGGAGAAGTCTTTTCTGAGTGGACATAGCACCTAGTATGCGTTTTTATTCTAGCTCTTGCCCCCCCCAAATTGTGAGTGTATCCCCCTACACCCAGCATAAGGGTCCTTAGGGAAGAAAAGGGAACCCATGTGGGAGTACTTCCATGGTGCCAGGCATCATGCTCGTGCCTGCCAGTCTTCTCAATCAGTTCTACAGCCTTCTGCTGCCTGAGGGGGACTCTTCGTCATACCCATAAAATGAAGAAGCCTTGAAGAAGTGGGCTCACTTACACACACACCCCCACCCACTTTAAAGCCAGGAGGAAGCAGAGTTGGTCTGAGTGCAGAGCCCAGGCTCAGTCTAAGGGCACACAAGGCAACTGGGGGCCAGACCTTATTATGGGAGTAAGGCTAGGAACCATGGGGTGGAAGAAAGAGCTTCAGTGGTATGGTTCTGCCGGGCTAGAGATACAAAACAGAGGGAGCCTCTGGGGGTACAAAGCATGTGAAGAAAAGCTTGAGAAGGTTAAGAGCCCTGGGAGGAGCAGAGGGGTAGAGTGGAGCAAGACGGGAGAAGGATGAGACTAACAAGTATCATTGGCCCATCTGTGGTAGCAACAACACCTAAATCTTCGCTTGAATGGAGCTGACATTGGTGGGAAGGGTCAGACAAGAAACCTAGATAACCAGCATGTCAGATGGGGGCTGGAGTGGATAGGCTGGTGCAAGAACTTGGGGTCTACTTGGCAGGAGATGGAGAGACCTTCGACGGGTCTCTCTGCAGGGTGGCGAGTGGACAGGTTTTAACAGGCTCCCCCTGATGGCTGTATTGAGAATAGCTACGGGGGGAAGTTTGGAGGTCGCTGCAGTGACAGAAGACGTGGCTAGTTCAAGGTGGTGGCAGTGGAAGCATTGATAAAGCTCACTGTGTCTTTGGAAGCCTGGGACCTTTGGCACTGCCTTGTGGCACCCAGAGGGTATTTTCTCCATGGAACAAAGAATGCTTGCGCATAGACACAGGAGGAGGGGAGAGGAAGAGTAGTGGTGTAGTGATTCATTTCTGGCACTTCTAGATGACCACTTCTGAAATCTCATTTGACCTGAGTTACAAACAAGGGAAATTGTAATCTTCAGTGTTTTGGGTTTCTGTTTAAGAACCCACATTCTCCAAAAAGATTGAACATCTGGTTTGTACATGACTAGATAAAAGACCTTATGAAAATGGCAAGGCTCATGCTTACATTTCCTGCTTTGCTCCTGGGCTCTGTTTAGGCTGCTGTGTGGAGAGACTGTCCTTTTGTATGGTCCCACGGGTTCAGTTGAACCTTGGATTGATTACTATGGCTCCCCTTGTCTTGGTGATGTTGATCTGAGACTTGGGGTGCATGTAGGTGTGGTAAAGAGGTAGATACCCTAAAGGATGGGAGGGGCCATTCAAAAGAGCAGCCTGTGCATCTAGGTTCATTTGGTCCTTTCTCTTACAGAGACTGTCATTTGTTGATGTGGCAACTGGATGGCTTGGGCAAGGACTTGGGGCCGCTTGCGGGATGGCATATACTGGCAAGTACTTTGACAAAGCAAGGTAAGGCACACCAAGTAACTGCTTGTTTCCACCCCATCCCTCGGGCACTTTGGCTTTATTTATGGTTTATTAGTTTGGGAAGACGGTAATTGTTTTGAAAGTTCAGACTACCAAGTGTTCAAGCAGTAAAGAAATCGTGTTTCTGGAAACTGTTCTAGCTTCTCTGGTTAGGTTCTGCAGTGTAGAAAGTGGTTTATTTCTATTATTTTCTAAGAGTGACAGCTTTCTATTTTGCATCTCAGTGAGCTTCATTATAGTGTGAATAGCTGGTGCATTTGCATTAGGGACCCCTATATGTTAATCAAAGGGTTCTTTTTCTACAGTGGTGCTTTGATCTCTCATTATTGTTCTCTTAGTCCCTATCCTGTGGTTAATAAATTTTTTAAAAATTTTGCAGCATTTTTGTGGGGTATGGGTTGTGTTTTCTTGGTATTAACATTTTTGTGCTTTTGTTGCGGAGAAGTTTACCATTTGCACCAGAACATACGCTCCTGAGGTAGAATGTTCTGATTGTTATGATTATTGTAAATAAATTTGTAAGATGAGAAATAGAAGATGACCATGCTTAAAACGAAGCTTATTGAGAAAACCTGTATATTTAAGATGTCATTTGGGTGTTTAAGGGGGCTACTTTCTCCCCATCCCCTCGCTTATGGATCCCAGAGAAATGGCAGAAGAACGCTGGAATGAGAAAACTAGCCAAAGGTGAAGTCCATCTTGTGAGGCCCAAGTTTTTAAAGCTGTGTTTCCTTAGCTGTCAAGTTTGGACAGAATTGACAATGGAAATGGTGTTAGGAACTTAATGATGTGAAGCAGCTGTTTCAGTCTGTTCCTTTGTTTCTCTCCATGAAATATATTTGTTTGAGTGACCCAGAAGATCCCTAAGCCCAGTCTTAACATTTCTTGGCTTGCCCCAGCTACCGCGTGTTCTGCCTCATGGGAGATGGCGAGACCTCTGAAGGCTCCGTCTGGGAGGCATTGGCTTTTGCTTCCCACTACAATCTGGACAATCTTGTGGCCATCTTCGACGTGAACCGCCTGGGCCACAGTGGTGCCTTGCCCCTTGAGCACTGCATAGATGTCTATCAGAAGCGCTGTGAAGCCTTTGGGTAACTATTGTCCTGTTTTATGTCACCTTCTTTCTGTCCAATCCCCCCTTCACCTTGTAACCCGGCATTCTCCTGGGTTGACAGGTGGAATACTTACGTGGTGGATGGCCGTGATGTGGAGGCACTGTGCCAGGTGTTCTGGCAGGCAAGTCAAGTGAAGAACAAGCCCAGTGCTGTAGTTGCCAAGACCTTCAAGGGCCGGGGCATTCCAAGTAAGCAAATGTTTTGTTTTTGCTTAGGGTTATTAAAAACATCTGTCTGCATAGCGATGTGGCAGAAGGAGGCTCAGGATGGCAAGGCAGAGAAACTGGCTTAGTGCTCAGTGATTATGCCTGTAATATGTGCTGGAGGCTCTCGCTTGGCCATCATAGATAGCAGGTCTGATTAGCATTGGAGGAGAAGCCCAGACCCCCAGCAAGTGAGCAATGGTTTTCTTTGTGCAGGAGGGAGTGGCTAGGAGGTTAGTCCATCAGTTAGAGAACTGGCAGAGAGTGATCTGCACAGGAGTGCAGAGTGAGAAAGAGTGCTACTGTGTGCATGAACAGATATGCAAGTAAGGGCATGCATACATGCATGCACCCTTGCCTGTGCCTACACTGTCTTGGGGGACACATAGGGAACTAGTGAAGCAGCACCTCTGGGAAAGGTGCCTATGGAACTGAGGGTCAGGGAAGGAAGGGCATTTTGAAAGTCGTCTTGCAGATTTCAAAGCTGACACCTGAAATTATTCAAGTATAAAGAGTTGCAAAGGGTGTGATTGCTGGTGTGTTTTAATATTAGTGCTTTAGAATAAAATTTCTGTGACTCCTCCCTAAAATAGTCCTTTTTTTTAAGATTTTATTTATTTGACAGACACAGCGAGAGAGGGAACACAAGCAGGGAGAATGGGAGGGGGAGAAGCAGGCTTCCCGCAGAGTGGGGAGCTTGATGTGGGGCTCAATCCCAGGACCCTGGGATCATGACCTGAGCCAAAAGCAGACGCTTAATGACTGAGCCACCCAGGCGCCTGCTTAAGATATACAGTCTTAACTATGGTATCCCCAGTTCAGTAAATGACCACTTGACCAGATTTGCTCCTGGGAGAATTCTGGGTATTATCTTTCCCTTCACCTCTCCCTTATGTGCCCCCTACATGCAAATCTAGTCTGTCATCAGTTCTGATGGATTCTGCTCCTAGAGTAAGTATATCTCCGACCTGCTCACTGCTCTCCATCTCCTGTGCTCAGACCCGTGTCGTCTTTCCTTAATTATAGTCTTCCCAGGCCAGTCTCCACACAGCCACTGTGGTGATCTTTCTATATTTAAGATCTGATCAGTCACCTCCCCGCTCCAAATTCCTCAATGGT
Organism: Callorhinus ursinus; assembly: GCF_003265705.2. NCBI lineage: Eukaryota > Metazoa > Chordata > Mammalia > Carnivora > Otariidae > Callorhinus > Callorhinus ursinus. Next base: position 3,596,504 of record NW_027397146.1, read on the forward strand.
TTCCTGTCTTGCTTCTGACAAAACTCAACTCTTTATACCCACAGGATTTTCCATGGTCCACCCTGCCTGTCTCTCCAGCCTCATCCCCCACACTCTCTTCTCCATTCACCAGTATATGGGGCAGTGGCCCTACTCAAGAGCCTCTGGGACTTTTTAGGCTGTCCTGTGGGGCTGCAGTACCAACTCAGGCTCAGCTCCCTGTGCCAGGTTTTTACTCCTGAGTCCTTGGCTGACATCTTTTCCATCAGGGTGTCTTTGAGATGACCTAACAGACACTCAATTACATACTTAAGGAACGAATGTCTTTCATTTGGCCGCAGGTGTTGAAGATGCAGAAAATTGGCATGGAAAGCCAATGCCAAAGGAAAGAGCTGATGCAATTATCAAACTAATTGAGAGCCAGATACAGACTAACAAGAATCTTGAACCAAAACCCCCTATTGAAGACTCGCCTGAAATCAGTATCGTGGATATAGAAATGAGCTCTCCACCTGCTTACAAAGTCGGTGAGCAGGTAGGCAAAGTGTTCTCTGCTTTTCTTTAATACACACAGGACTCTTCATGTATTCTGATCTCCATGGATGAACCAGTTATTAGATTGCATGATACGTAACTAAAGGTTACAAGCAATAGAGGTGGTTTTAGTGTCTCTTTTACTATTTTTTTTAAGATTTTACTAATTTATTTTTTTTATTATTATTTTTTTTACTAATTTATTTTTGAGAGTGAGCGGGAGGGAAGGGGGCAGAGGGAGAAGCAGACTCCCCACCAAGCAGAGCAAGGACCCCGATGCAGGGATTCCGACACCAGACTCCATCCCAGGACCCCGGGATCATGACTTGAGCCGAAGGCAGACGCTTAACTGACTGAGCCACCCAGGCACCCCTCACCAAACTGAATTTTCTTAGCAGTCAGCTGATATTTGTTAACACCTAGTACTGCACAGCTTTTGCTTGCAAAATTCAGTTTGTGGTCTGGCTGACTCATGTGCATGAAACTGCCACTATTTTGTGTCTACTCTAAGGGTGGGGACCTGGCTTCGAACTTACTCCCTAGATTACAGAAAGAAGTAGGTCAATTCATCAAAGACCAATTCTTCAAAAAGGAAACAAATTTAGGCATGAAATCCTGAATATAAAGCCTTTTACCATGTTTATATCTTGCCTTTTGGTATATTACAGCAGGCCCAAAATAGGCAGTGTCTTCAGGACCTAAGAAAACAAGCTGGTGATGAGCCCAAGAGGAAGGAAATATTTTCTAATCCTTCTTTGTTTTCTTTATTTGGAGACATTTGTAGTGTTGCTTATGTTTTTTTCTTGTTCTGGTAATATGGGTTAAAATAAATGAATTTTGACTACTCAAGAAATTAGAAAACAAAGAGCAGAGAAAGGTGTTAATCGGGGGAAAAAGCACATATTAATGAAGGATACTTTGGCAACATTTTAAACTGTTTGCACACTTGGAACTAATAGTAGAACTCACCGGAATTTATTCTACAGAAGTATGCAGATGAATCTCTAAGAATGAATGTTGATTGCAGCATTGAATGCTGAGGAAATTGGAAATGACCCATCTAGAGGCTAAGAACTTGCCCAAATTATTAAAAATTTTTAAAAATATTTATTAAAACATGAGCAGAGGGAGAGGGAGAAGCAGACTCCCCACTGAGCAGGAACCACCCCCCCCATAATGACATGAGCCATAAGCGGACACACAACTGAGCCACCTAGGCGCCCTATTATTAAAATCTTTTAAAGTTGTAAAGCAGCATAGAGTATAATTCTCCTTTGTGTAGAAAATCTTAAAAGGGGGCATCATAGGGTCACCTGGGTGCTCAACAAATATTTGTTCATAGACTATTCCCGAAAAGATGCTACATAGACTCATCATTTCTGCCTACCTTTGGACAGGGGACTGGGTGGCTGGGGGACAAGAGATCAGGGAGAAGATGGCCTCTTTGCTCCATAGCCTTTCACACCTTGAATTTTGTACTGTCTACGTGAATTGTTTATTTAAAAAAATAGGGGCAGCTGGGTGACTCAGTTGGTTAAGCATCTGACTCTTGGTTTCAGCTCAGGCCATGATCTCAGGGTTGTGAGATCAAGCCCCACATCAGGCTCTGAGCTGGGCATGGAGCCTCCTTGAGATTCTCTCTCTTTCCCTCTGCCCTTCCTGCCCCCGCAAAAAATACATTTTAAGTGTTTAGATAAAGACAAAGAAGCAGACCTTTTTTTAATAATGGCTTTATTGAGAGAATGATTCCCTGTATATACAGTCATCCATTTGAAGTGTACAATTCAATGGTTTAAGCATATTAACTGAATCCTGCAACTATCACCACACTCAATCTTAGAGCATTTCCATCACCCCCGGAAGAAACCCTACCCCCAGGGTGTCTGGGTGGCTTAGTAGGTTAAGCATCTGCCTTGGGCTCAGGTCATGATCCTAGGGTCCTGGGATTGAGCCCCACTCTGGGCTCCCTGCTCAGCGGGGAGCCTGCTACTCCCTCTCCCTCTGCCCCTCCCCCTCAACTCATGCTCTCTCAAATAAATCTTTAAGAAAAGGAAAAGAAACCCCACACCCATTAGCGGTTGCTCTCCATTCCATCCAGCCCCTAGTGACTACTCATCTACTTTCTGTTTATGTAAAAGTTGCTTATTTTGGACATTTCATATAAATGGGGTCATATAATATGTGAAATTTTTGCCTGGTTTCTTTGCCTTAGCACAGTCACTGAGGTCCATCCCTGTTGTGGCATTATAGCATTGCATTTTATGAATATGCCATACATTTTGTTTACCTATTCAATCCTTGATGGACATTTGGGTTGTTTCTACCTTTTGGCTATTGTGAATATTGCTGCTTTGAACATTTGTGCACAAGTTTTTGTTGAGATATATTTTTCTCTTGGGTATATACCTAGGAGTAGAACTGTTGGGTCATGTGGTGTAATTCTCTGTTTAACATTTTGAGGAAATGCCAAACCTTGATTTCTAATAGAAAAACTCAATATTGTGAAGATGTCAGTTCTCCCCTAAATTCATAAATTGAGTCCAATCTCAAATGATATCCTAATGGCATTTTTTATTACTGGTATCATGATTCTAAAGTTTTACATTCTATTTTTTTTGCAGTTAGCCTTTATCAGTTTTATAGTTTTTTTTCAAAGATTTATTTATTTATTTGACAGAGAGAGACACAGCAAGAGAGGGAACACAAGCAGGGGGACTGGGAGAGGGAGAAGCAGGCTTCCCAGTGAGGAGGGAGTCCGATGCTGGGCTCGATCCCAGGACCCCCGGGATCATGACCTGAGCCGAAGGCAGACGCTTAACGACTGAGCCTCCCAGGGGCCCCTCAGTTTTATAGTTTAAAAAAGTCACAAGCATTTGCATTTTGTGACATTTAAATTTTTTGATGAACTATAGGAATGGGGCAGAAGAATAAATTTATTTTTGAGAATCAATAGCCAGTGAGTCAAGTATGGATTTAAGATTGGCTAGCAACCCATTTTTAAGATCCTAAAGGAGATTATTGGTGAATCATGAATGTCTTTGCTAAGATAGAAGACAATTTGTAATCCACAAAATTTCACCTTCCTTCTAAATCTGCTCTAAGAAACTCCACTGTTTGACTTTTCCAGATAGCTACTCGGAAAGCATGTGGTTTGGCTCTGGCTAAGCTCGGCCATGCAAATGATAGAGTCATTGTGCTGGATGGTGACACCAAGAACTCCACCTTCTCAGACATATTCAAGAGAGAGCACCCTGAGCAGTTCATCGAATGTTTTATTGCTGAGCAAAACATGGTGCGTGTGCTGTGGGCATCCCTCTTGGGTCTTCACACTGACTAACAGTTGCCTACTGGGCACAGGAGGCCAGCCCCAAATTACAGTTTTCTTTCCATTTATAAAAGCAAAGGAACTAGAGAAAAAAATGTCTCTGAGGAAACAAGTAAAGAGTAGCCAGGCAGTGTGTGGGGTGGTTTCTGGGACTGCTAGGAGGGGCATAGTAGACTGTCCAGAACCATCTCCAGGTACACTAAGGGCAGCAGGCCAAGAGTCACAGCCATGACCCCAGGGCTCCAGACCTGAAGTATCCCAAGCTTGCCAGCAGCTTTAGGTGTTATTTAGGTGTTAGGAAGATCTGTCAGCATGGAGACAGCATTCCCTCCTACCAGTTGACTAGAGCCAAGCAGGGACCCCCCCTTTAGATGGGTGTCCACAGCCAGTTGGCTATGTCCCTGCCTCCGCCAGCCTGTGCATTCATTCATGGTGCTTCTCTGGCAGCCATTCCAAGGGTGTTCTGATTCATCTTTGTATTGCAGGTGAGCGTGGCACTGGGATGCGCCACCCGTGGTCGGACCATTGCTTTTGCTAGCACCTTCGCTGCCTTCTTGACCCGAGCATTTGATCAAATCCGGATGGGAGCCGTCTCTCAAATCAACATCAACCTTATTGGGTCCCACTGTGGGGTATCTGTTGGTATGAGTTCTCAGTGCTTCATATTGATAGCCTTCTTCCTTTACAGAGAAAGATTAGCATGTGAGCGATTGACCCACCAATGTACTTGGGGGTTCCATAATGTTTGATCATTTCTAACCTCTTTTTTCATGCCATGTTGTGTTGTAAAAGTTCCAGGCTGTGGGTTACTTTTGAGAGGATTTCTTGGTGTTACTGTAAAGTGCCCACTCTTTCAGTTATTGAAAAACAATGATCTGTCCTGATTGCCCATTATGTGTCGAGCTGCATACTGGGTATGAATCAGGCCACCTCAGCATCACAGACTTCCTTTCTGCTCTTAGTGTGGTGCCCTTTGTCTAAGTGGGGACAAGCAGCATGGGTCCAGGGAAGTGAGCACAGATCGCCAGGGCTCTCTGCCTACGCTGAGCTTCCTGGTCACATGGAACCAGAAGCCTTGAAGAGTGGGATGCCGAGGAGTGAGGCTGAGGCAGATAGAGCTCTGGGGCATTAAAGGCTAGACGGAAACAACGGGAAACAGGGAAGTCAGAGAAAGGATTGAGTTACGGTGTGCATTAGCAGTAGATAGAAAGTAAGGGTGAATCTGTGAGAGTCTGAAGAAAGAGGTCAACATTTCTGACCAGTGGAGGAGTCCAAAATTACACAAAAAGTTAAAAAAGGTCTCCAGTAATTTCTTGCTTGAGAGACATCAGGGGGTTGTGTTCATGAATGACAGAAATGACAAGATGTGCCTGTGGTGGAGTAGGTCCTCTAGGTAGATGTGACAGCTTGTGTACACTGCTAGAATGCTCGAGGGGAGGGGGCCTGGGAAGTGGACTTTGGGAGTCCTCTCTGGGACTTACTGGGAGAAGTCTTTGAATGGGCCAGATGGTAGGTGCAGAGTGGGAAGAGAGAAAGGCCAACAGCATTTCAGGACTGAGCCAGGCAGACAGCCTGGCCCAGAGTCCAGGGTCTTTGCCCGGGGTCAGGTATAGTGTAAGTGTTAAAATCAGTCAGCTAAGTGATGAAGTGGCTCTAGGTCCCACCAGAAGAGCTAGGGTCCCTAAGGTTAGATAGTTGTCCCAGGCAAGGCACTCTGCACAGTGACCATCCCTTTCCTAGCCGGAAGGGCTAGGCTGCTGTGGTGTACATTGGGCTTTCTCTTTGCTCAGCATTTCTGGCCAGAAGCTCTCTTTTCAAGCATACCCTAAGACCCCCTTTACTTAAAACAGCACCCCCAAAAGTACCCCAAACATATGCTCAGCTACTTTGAAGGTCTCAAGAAGTGAGTAAGACCGCTTCAATTTGATACCCCAGTCTCTTGACGGACAACATAGAAGAGGAGAGGAGAAGGAAGGACAGAATCCGCCTCAGGAGAAGACGACAGGGGCACAGAGACTTGATGGGGCCAACTTGGCTACCAGAGCTCAGGGAAAAGAGCATCGAGTCACCTTGGATAGTGGTGCCAATGACTGAATGCCAGACATTGGCAAGGGTCAGGACCAGATGAGACCACTGGTATTTTGATCTGGAAGGTCAATTAGGATCCTAACCCACAGTGTCACTGTGATGTCTCAAGGGAAATAGAGATGTGACAGCTCATTATAATTATAAGGCATCATGTTGACAAAAGAACGGTTTTGTAGGGTTCTGCTATAGGTGTGGGGGCCCCCCCCATGGTAATAAGCTGTTCCTTATCCAGCAGAGGGCAGGTTCCCAGTTGGCCCTTGATCATGTTTTTGTTGGGCTGTGGCTTTGCTTTCTCAGGTGAAGATGGTCCCTCCCAGATGGCCCTGGAAGATCTGGCCATGTTCCGATCAGTTCCCAACTGCACTATTTTCTATCCAAGTGATGCCGTCTCAACGGAGCATGCTATTTTCCTGGCAGCCAATACCAAGGTATTTTTAAGGGGACATTGGTTCAGACAGAAAATGCTTCTGGGCTCTGCTGCTACTTTGATACTGATGGTTGGGTTTTTCCCAGTTTTTTTCTCAGTGTAAAGATAATAGGTATTCATTATGGAAGATAATGTTGTAGGATTCCTTTAAAAAACAGAACAATTGCCCAAAAAAGGTGATTACACACATAAAACGTGAACACAATCATGTTGTACAAGTGCAAAAGGATGCCAAACAACATCTGAAGGCCCATACGGGGCAGGGCTCAGCATGAGAGAAGAGTGTGCTCTGGAGGCTCCAAGAAGGGGGCTGTCAGCAATGCCACAGGAGTGGGCTCCAGCAGGCTCAAATCCTGGTCTTAGATACACCCTGTGCCGTCACCACCTCGTGACATCCAGACAGCTGAAGAGTGGCCAGTGTCTCCACTGCAAACCTCAAAGTCTTCAGTCCTAAAGTCCTCAGTCCTAGTCTGCCCTCCGAACATCTTAGAATGACAAGAGTATGAATTCTGCCCCACTTGTTCCTTCTCATGTTTCACACAAGGGCAGCAGATGGACTCAGCCTAATTCCAGTCTAGAACCCAACTGCAGGGGAGATTAGAGGACAGACTCTGTACCTTTTCATCTGCTCCAGCTATTGGTCACCAGACACCCCTCAACACCCATCTTTGCACTCACCCATGGTCCTGCATAGACAGCCCTGGGCATGGTTGGGATAGGTTATGCAAGTTCCTAAGTATTTTTTTTTAAAGATTTTATTTTTTGACAGAGGCACACAGCAAGAGAGGGAACACAAGCAGGGGGAGCGGGAGAGGGAGAAGCAGGCTTCCCGCGGAGCAGGGAGCCCAATGCGGGGCTCAATCCCAGGACCCTGGGGTCATGACCTGAGCCGAAGGCAGATGCTTCACCCACTGAGCCACCCAGGCGCCCCAAATTCCTAAGTATTTTTGGCACGTTAGAGACCTATGATTCTTTGACCTTTTTTTTTTTAAACCACTTTAAGTGGGCTCACACTGTATGTATTTGTCTATATTTTTTGCTTACTATATCCTGGAAATTGCTTTATGTCTGTGCATATATAGAATGATCTCCTATGTGCTGCACGATCCCATTTCTTGAAAGTTCAAAAAAGGCAAAGCTGTGGTGATAGAAATTAGAGGTTGCTTTTCAGGTAGGGAGAGTGAGAGAGACCTGAGGAAACTTTCTGGCAGGTGCAAATGTTATTCATACTCAGGGGATCGGTGTGTGCCTTTGTCAGAATTCATGGAGTCCTCCACTTAAGCAAATTTTATCTCAGTAAAAGCACTGAATAGAATTGGTTTATAACATGTGAAGAAATGAACAGAGTGTTTCTAAATGAATATATCAATTTATAATGTGTAGTTTAAATATGTGTATAAATTACGAAATACTTTATAGACACTTGAGCATTTATGCTCTATGTGTTCAAGTTGATGAAAATGTATTTACTTACATGTTCTCATTGGTAAAATAGCAAGTCTTTCTATATTCCAACGTGTAAGGTATTTCTAAGAATTAAGTATTACAAGTTATGGCAAAAATTAGTTGCTTACTTAACATTGTGTTCTGGGCTTTCTATTAAACATGAGTCAGTGCTGTGGCCTGAATTTGTGTTCTGTGGAGACAGAACGGGTCTGTGTATTTAAGAAAGCTTTCCTACCATTGAATATGACAGCAGAGAAAGTTTGTCACTGAGGGCATCTGCCCAGGTCCTACATAGGCTTTTGCCTGGCTTGGTAGTAATCTGATCAGGTGACACTGACCTGTTTGCCAGTGGTTGTAGATGCTTATTCTTTGTTCCAAAATGTGCACTTTGTTTTTAGTAAAAAGAACTGTTTAGTCTTCCTCCCCACTCCCTCTTTTAAAACAGGTTTATTAGGGGCGCCTGGGTGGCTCAGTCTTTGAGTGTCTGCCTGTCTGCCTTCGGCTCAGGTCATGATCCCAGGGTCCTGGGATCGAGCCCCGCATCGGGCTCTCTGCTCCACGGGAAGCCTGCTTCTCCCTCTCCCACTCCCCCTGCTTGTGTTCCCTCTCTCACGGTCTCTCTGTCAAAACAAATCTTTTTTGAAAAAAGTTTTTTTTAAAAGAACAGGTTTATTGGAAATTTAGTTTGATTTTTTTTAAATTGTGGCTCTGGTTTTATGCTCTAGGGGATGTGCTATATTCGGACCACCCGACCGGAAACTGCAGTTATTTACACCCCACAAGAAAGCTTTGTGATCGGACAGGCTAAGGTAAGGCCTTGTTTTTGTTTTTTTTTTTTTAAGATTTTATTTATTTATTTGAGAGAGAATGAGAGATAGAGAGCACGAGAGGGAAGAGGGTCAGAGGGAGAAGCAGACTCCCTGCCGAGCAGGGAGCCTGATGCGGGACTCAATCCCGGGACTCCAGGATCATGACCTGGGCCGAAGGCAGTCGCTTAACCAACTGAGCCACCCAGGCGCCCTAAGGTAAGGCCTTAAAAGTTCT
>NW_027397146.1:3607846-3613125 GCF_003265705.2 Callorhinus ursinus
TAAACCCCTGGATGTTACCACCATTATCTCTAATGCCAAAGCCACAGGTGGCCGTATTATCACAGTGGAGGATCACTACCCACAAGGTATGTGCAAGGCTTGAAGATCATTTTGAAAGTCTGCTTTGGCGGGATGTGTTTTTGATTTCCATGACTGGAAGCATGACATACGCCCCTGGGTATCATCCAGCCAGACACTCATCTAACAACTGTTATTACTGTTCTTTGCAAGTGTATTGTTGTATAGGGGTCTCTTAATCCACCTACACTTGTTCCTTAGGGTGAGGTCATGCCCATACTCATTTGTGTGACCTCAGCACAGTGCAGCGCCTGGTGCCCAGGTGGCTCAGTGGCAGCACAAAGGAGTGTCTAACTCAGCATTGTGGGTAGGGAGGGGTCTTAAAAAGCTTCACAGTTGTGCTTGAGTTTTGAATGATTAATAATTTGCTCCCCTCTCAAAAGGGGAATAGTGCCTTGCAAGCAGAGAACACAGCAAATGCAGAAAAACTGTGACTAGGGAGAGGGAGCTGGGAAGGTTAGGTGGGACATATGAGGGAGTGGGGAGTTTCATATGTTCATGTGTCAGGGGCCCAAGAACACACCCATGAGCCATAGTGATTTTCTAGGAGCATTCTCAGTGCTTTCACAGCTGAGGTTTATTATAGGGAAAGGACACACACCAGGACCCACAAGAACAGAAGACACAGGTCAGGATTAGAGAACCCCATACCTTCAGTTCCTTTCCTCCCTTCCATGAGGGGCCTGCTGAGTGCTCTCCCTTCTCCAGGAGTGACAAATTGCATCACTGGAGACACAAGGAACCCACTCAAGACTCAGCACTTGGGTTTTATTGGGCACTGGTCACACCCCCTCTGCCAGACACCAAACTTCCTGACTCCCAGAGGAAAACAGGTGCTCACAGGGCCTCGCACCAGCCCATTGCCCAGGTGTCAGCCAAGGGCCTGCCTAGTCATTCTTTTTTGTATAGTTTATTGGATGGTTTAATCATTTTGGGGTTCCTGAGAGCCTTAAGAACCTGAGCTTGTAGACCCCCTGCATCTGTGGAGCCCCAGATGAGAGAGCTCCTGCTGTAGTGGAGCTGGGAGCAATTTGGAGACTCTCAGGTTTTGTGGGTTTTTTTTTTTTTAAGATTTTACTTATTTAGAGTGGGGAGAGGGAGAGGGAAAGGCAGACTCCCTACTGAGCAGAGACCTCGGTCCCAGGAGCCTAAGATCATGACCTGAGCCAAAAGGCAAACACTTCAACTGAGCCACCTAGGCAACCCTGGAGACCCACAGTTTTGAATGAGGACTTTTCTGGCTAGTCAGAGGATGACTGTTCCATGAATCAGTGCCTAGTGAAAAATATTTTTCCCAAGGAACCAGCAAATTCAAAGGCCTCTATAGTTTGGGGCTTTAAGGCTGACTAGCTACTACCAGAATAGAGCCTCATGTCCCTTGTTTCCCCAGGTGGCATCGGGGAGGCTGTCTCTGCAGCTGTCTCCATGGAGCCTGACATCTTGGTCCATCAGCTGGCAGTGCCCGGAGTGCCTCAGAGTGGGAAGCCGAGAGAGCTGCTGGATATGTATGGAGTCAGTGCCAGACACATCATAGTGGCCGTGAAATGTATTTTAATGAACTAAAATACATTAGTTGGCATTAGACTTAGAATACTGGCTTCTCTACCTTACATTTATGCTGTTGCCAGACTTACCATTTAAATCTATACAGTTATATTTTCTTAAAAATTTAAGCAAGTTAACTACTTTCCTGTTAAACCATAACTACATATACTAAGTGTAACTCTCGTCTTTGACTCATTAAAGTGTGTGATAAGATTACAAATAAGAGAATAGCTGACAAAACAACCACATAAAAGTTTTCTGATAACGGGTAACTGCGTTAGGGATCAACATAGGATAAGTTTCTTAAATGTGTATTGTAAGTAAAGAAAGTGTATATTGCACTGTCAACTGCATCGCTTACGTGTTGTGGCCCTGTAGCACCCTGCCACACACAGCTGTCCTCAACCCATCCTACCTGCAGCTTCCTGGGGACAGTGTGACTGTAGGTGCCCTGGAACCTCCTCTGGCGTTTGCCTTCATCTCCCCTGGACAGGGCGGAGGCTGTGGAGCAGCAGTGGAAGCTCTCCGGGTGTCCTGTGCTGTGACAAGAGGACACAAACTAGTTCTAGTCTCCACACTGCACTCCTTTGTGAGCGCGCTCAAATGTCTCATTTGCCCAGGGACCAAACTGTTCAATCCTATTCATCTGCTATAAGGGTACTAGTTAATGTTAATAAAGCATTTAAAAAACCCAGCTGCTTTACTCTATTTGTGCTTTGTATGTGTGATTTGGTTTCTCCTTAATACAATTGTAATTAAGAAAGGAGTTTCTATCTAAACCAGGAAAGTTACGTTCCCCTACAATAGAAGCCCAGGGAAAAGGTATTAGGCAGGAGGTGTACCACTAGAGGATAGTGTATGGCTTAAGCTGACAAGAGGAATGCCTGATATGTCATGGTCCTAATTTTTACTGCCCTCATTGACTGGTCAACAGGGGTCTTTGTTCGAGAATATATGGTAGAGACCCAGAACTATCCTGGTACTTGGGAGTCCTCGTAGGGGCCTACTCTGCTCCTGTGCTTTTTAAATCACTGAACTGGTTTCCTGGCCTGTGAAATTAGCATGATGATTGCTGTGCTTGTTTTCACGAGATTTCAAAAACATTTTTGTGTAAGATGATAGAAGATAAAACATCAATATATAAAAATAGTAAAAATATCAAATGGATTTTTAAAAATAAGTTGATATAGGGTCACTGTAGAAAATTTAGGAAATACAAATAAAATTTTGAAATTTTGACCTCACTTAACCATCTCACACTCCATACAAGTCACCCTTTTAAACTGCACAATTCAGTGGTTTTTAGTATACTCACCGAGTTGTGCAACTATCACCATGATCCGTTTTAGGACTCCAAAAAGAAATCCTGAATCCCTTAGTAGTCACTCCCATTCCCCTTCCCAGCCCCTGGCAACCACTCATGTATTTTCTGTCTCTGGATTTGCCTCTTCTGGACATTTCATATGAGTAGAATTGTACAGGATACGGCCTTTTGGGCTTTGGCTTCTCTCACTTCATGTAATGCATTTGAGGTTCATCCACATGGTAGCGTGTGCCAGGACTCCATTCCTTTTTATGGCCACATAATCCTTCCTATGTATATACCACATTTTATTCATCAGTTGGACGTTTGGGTGCTTCTCACTTTTTCTGTTCTGAATAATGCTACAAACATTTCTTACCTAAGTTTTTGGATGTGAATTTTCAGTTCTCTTGGGTGTATATAAATCTAGGAGTGGAGTTGCAGACCTGTAATTTCTGTTAACTACTTTTCGTGTGTGTGAGAGAAGGGGGAAAAAAAAGTTTGTAAGGAGTGGGAGACAGTGAATTATGAAGGTGACCTGACCTCTGTAAAGCACTGGATACCCTTAGGGATAGCCATTCTGAATACAGCCAGAATGTATGGCCACGCATGAGCACCACATCTACTCTGATTCAGGTGTAAAATGCCCCATCTTGGTGAGATCGACAACAAAAATAGAACAATAAAGTAAATACTATCCATGATGAAAGCGCTGTTCCAAAAGCCTAAATTCGGGGCCCCACAGGTGCTAGGCAAAAACAATAGGACCCATTTGGTAACGGGCTGAGAGGAGCCATGATCTCAAAGAGGAGAAGGAAATGGACTTGTAGCCAGCTTCACTCAGCTATAGCTCCTGAGTACAGAGTAGCCGAAGCAACAGGAGGAGGAAGCACACCATCAAATCGTGTAGGTGCTAAAATAGGTCTGATTGTTGCGGGGGGTATATCCTTTTTGCCTCAGTTTTTTCATCTGTAAAGGATGACGGTGCTGATGATGGTGATAATATCTATCTCATAGGGCTGTGGCCAGGATTTTAGAAGTGCCATCGAAATGTCCCCACTGACGGTCTCTTTCTTCCGGGCGTATTCCTACTCCCCAGGCCCAGCCTCGGCCCGCCCCCCCCGCCCCCCATCTCCCAATGCTCAAGCCCCTCCTGGGCCTCATCCCGGACTTCGCAGTGACTAGGCCCCGCCTTTCCCGTCCCTAGCCAGCCCTCTCCTCAGCAGCCCTGGCTGCTCGCACCCGCCTCCAAATCGCCTGTGCCCTACTGGGACTCCCTCTACCCACCATTTGACACCGCCTCACTCCAGCCGTGCCCGCCCGCCTGGCCGGCCCTGCGCCCCCCTCAGTACCGGGCCAATCGGAGAGCTGGCGGCAGCCGGGCCACGTTGTTGGGTTTTGTCCCGTCACTCATTGGGCTCCAGCCAATCAGCGTTGCTTGCGCCAGGCGGGGGCAGGAGCGGGTCAACGCCCTGAACAACGAACATCCGCGCGGGTGCTTAGCTGGAGCCCCCGGGGTGTGAGGAGCTGCAAAGCCCAGGTCCCCAGGGACAAGTGGGAGAAGGGGCCCTGCCCTTAACCTCGGGCCAACCAGCGATGGACAGAGGTATGACCAGAGAGAAAGGGACACTGGTGGTTGGGGGGGGTGATGGCCTTGGAGGGGCAGGGCTGGGGGGGTGCTGCAGGGTGGAGATGGGTGGAAGTGCCAGTATGGTGGTGGCCGAGGTGTGCAGCACAGGCCCCTCCCGCACTACCAAAGGGAAAGGAAGAGGATAACGCGACACAGTGTTCCTCTTCAACTCAGACCTCTGGAGCAGATGGGGTCTGGGAGCTTTTTTATTTTTAAGATTTTATTTATTTATTTGACAGAGAGAGACACAGCAAGAGAGGGAACACAAGCAGGGGGAGTGGGAGAGGGAGGAGCAGGCTTCCCGCGGAGCAGGGAGCCTGATGTGGGGCTCAATCCCAGGACCCTGGGATCATGACCCGAGCCGAAGGCAGACGCTTAATGACTGAGCCACCCAGGCGGCCCTGGGAGCTGACTTCTCTAGTCAGAGCAGCCCACCCAGAGGCACACCAGCCGAGCTGTGGCCTTGCTTGCCACAAGAAGCTAAGACAGTTACCTTCCACCTTACTGAGCTGCCATCCAGCCATTCTTGGGATCGGAAAAGCAGTGGCCTGGAATTTAGGAATACTAAAAAGATCCCACAACTCATTCCCTATTCGGTGTGGAGGATAAATAGCAGAGTTACAGAACACTCAAGGTAGGAGCCCAGGAGTGCACCAGGGGAAGAAAGGGCAGAGATGCAATATGCTCTCACACTTAATATATTCCTGTCCTGGAGCATGCTGA
>NW_027397147.1:0-3948 GCF_003265705.2 Callorhinus ursinus
TATTCTCCTGAAACTGTTCCAAAAAATAGAAATGGAAGGAAAACTTCCAAACTCATTTTATGAGGCCAGCATTACCTTGATCCCAAAACCAGACAAAGACCACATCAAAAAGGAGAATTACAGACCAATATCCTTGATGAACATGGATGCAAAAATTCTCACCAAAATCCTAGCCAATAGGATCCAACAGTACATTAAAAGGATTATTCACCACGACCGACTGGGATTTATCCCTGGGCTGCAAGTATGGTTCAACATCCGCAAATCAATCAACGTGATACAATATATTAACAAAAGAAAGAAAAAGAATCATATGATCCTCTGGACGCGGAGCAAGATGGCGGAGGAGTAGGAGACCTAGATTTCGTCTGGTCTCAGGAATTCAGCTGAATAGGGATCAAACCATTCTGAACACCTACGAACTCAACAGGAGATCGAAGAGTAGAGTAGCAACAACTCTCTGAACAGAGAAGCGACCACTTTCTGGAAGGTAGGACGTGTGGAGAAGTGAATCCGAGGTGATATTCGGGAGGATAGACGGCGGGGGAGGGGCCTCCGCTGGCCGCTTCTGGCAAGTGATAGAGCCGCGGAGCACAAAATCGGACCTTTTAGAAGTTGACTCGGCTGAGGGACGTCGCTGCAGTGGCTAAGCAGGGGGTGGAATCCTCCCGGGACAGTGTGGCCTCAGGACCCTTGGGGTCACAGAAAGACCAGGGGTGCCTGAGTGTGACGGAGCTCCCGGGTGTCGGAGCGGGGAAGCCGGCTGCAGAGCGGAGCCGAGGCGCGGGCTCTCAGCTCGGGGTTGCCATAAACTGTGATCCGCGGCCCAGTCGGGCCACTGCTCATCTAGCAGGGACCCAACAAGCGGCAGAGCTGGGGAGACTCTCCTTTCTTCCCGGGGAGGAGCAGTGCGGGAACGCACCGCAGGGATCTGCTGGGTTTGGAGACTCCACACGGGGTCGGGTGCCAGAGATAGCAACACTCGGTCACAGGCCGGGTGAGCACGGCGTGTGGCCGGAGACCAGGGAGATGGGAGTAACTGCTTTTCTCTGGGAGCACACTGAGGAGGGGGCCCCGAGTTCTTGGCTCCTCCGGGTGGAGATTGGGAGGCCACCAATTTTGCCCTGGTGCTCCAAAGCTATACCGAGAGCTTGCAGGGAACAAAAGCTCCTGAGAGCAAACCCAAGCATCTTCCTTAGCCCAGACCTACAAGGGCGGGGCAATTCAGCCTCCGGCAAAGACATTTGGAAAGCACAGCAACAGGCCCCTCCCCCAGAAGATCAAGAAGAACAGCCAGCAAGCCAAGACCAAGTTTACCAATCAAGGAGAACGGGAGAACTCCACGCTAGGGGAATACTGCACATAGAATCCATGGCTTTTTTTTAAACATGATTCATTAGTTCATTAAAGTTAATTTTGTTTAACTGTTTTTTTTTATTTTTCTTTTTCCCTTTTTCAACCAATATCTTATCAATCCCCTTTAAAAAAAAAACATTTTTTATTTTTCATTTTTAGAGTCATAATTTATCCCTTCGTAGTAGTTACCCTTATTTTTGGCATATATATATAAGCTGTTCTCTCTTTAAAATTTTGAGATACAGTTTCTTCTAACAGATCAAAATATACCCTAAATCACTAGTGTATGGCTTTGTTCTAGTGTCCTGCCTGATCACATTCTCTCCCTTTTTCCTTTTTTTTTTTCTTAAATCTTCTTTCTTTTTTCAAACAACTTCTTATCTTATCAAGTCCTTTTATAAAATCTTTTATAATTTTCATCTTTACAGTCATCTTCCATCCCTTCATTGTATCAACCCTTATTTTGTACATATAAGTCTTCCTTCCTTTAAAATTTTAGGAGGCATTTTTTTCTAACATACCAAAAATGCCCAAAATCTAGTGTGTGGCACTGATCTAGGCACTAGCCTGATCATATTTGATCATATTCTCCTTTTTTTTGTATTGTTCTGTTTTTGTTTTTCTCTTTTTTTCTTTTTTTTTTCTCTTTCTTTTTTCTTTCCTTCACTTTCTTTTCCCCTGCTTTCAGGTCTTTTCTGATTTGTATACAGTATATTTGCTGGGGATGTTGTAAACCTGTTAGCATTTTGTTCTCTCATTCATCTATCTCCTCTGGACAAAATGACAACACGAAAAAAATCACCTCAACAAAAAGAACAAGAGGTAGTACCGTCAGCCAGGGACCTACTCAATGCGGACATTAGTACGATGTCGGACCTAGAGTTCAGAATCATGACTTTAAAGATACTAGCTGGGCTTGAAAAAGCGTGGAAGTTATTAGAGAAACCCTTTCTGGAGAAATAAAAGAACTAAAATCTAACCAAGTCGAAATCAAAAAGGCTATTGATGAGGTGCAATCAAAAATGGGGGCACCAAATGATAGGATAAATGAGACAAGAGAGAATCAGTGATATAGAAAACCAAATGGATGGAAAATAAAGAGGCTGAGAAAAAGAGGGAGAAACAACTACAGGATCACGAGGGCAGAATTTGAGAGATAAGCGATACGATAAGACGAAACAACATTAGAATAATTGGGATCCCAGAAGAAGAAGAGAGAGAGAGAGGGACGGAAGGTATATTGGAGCAAATAATAGCAGAGAACTTCCCTAATGTGAGGAAGGAAACAGCCGTCAAAATCCAGGAGGCACAGAGAACCCCTCTCAAAATCAATAAAAACAGATCAACAACCCGGCATCTAATAGTAAAACTTACGAGTCTCAGAGACAAAGAGAAAATCCTGAAAGAAGTTCAGGAGCAGAGATATGTAACCTACAATGATAGAAACATTAGATTGACAACAGACCTATCCACAGAGACCTGGCAGGCCAGAAAGGACTGGCAAGATATCTTCAGAGCACTAAACGAGAAAAATATGCAGCCAGGAATACTATATCCAGCTAGGCTGTCATGGAAAATAGAAGGAGAGATAAAAGGCTTCCAGAACAAACAAAAACTAAAGGAATTTGCAAACACAAAACCAGCCCTCCAAGAAATATTGAAAGGGGTCCTCTAAGCAAAGAGAGAGCCCAAAAGCAGCAAAGATCAGAGAGGAACACAGACAACATATAGTTAACAGTCACCTTACAGGCAATAAAATGGCACTAAATTCATACCTTTCAATAGTTACCCTGAATGTAAATGGGCTCAATGCCCCAATCAAAAGACACAGGCTATCAGATTGGATTAAAAAACAAGACCCATCAATATGCTGTCTGCAAGAGACTCATTTTAGATCCAAAGACACCCCCAGATTGAAAGAGAGGGGGTGGAAAACAATTTACCATGCTAATGGACACCAAAAGAAAGCTGGGGTGCCAATCCTGATATCAGACAAACTAGATTTTAAAACAAAGACTGTAATAAGAAATGAGGAAGGACACTATATCTACTTAAAGGGTCTATCCAACAAGAAGATCAAAAGATTGTAAATATCTATGCCCTGAACCTGGGAGCAGCCAATTATATAAGGCAATTAATAACAAAAGCAAAGAAACACATTGAAAACAATACAATAATAGTGGGGGACTTTAACACCCCCCTGACTGAAATGGACAGATCATCTCAGCAAAAGATCAACAAGGAAATAAAGACTTTAAATGACACACTGGACCAAAAGGACTTCACAGACATATTCAGAACATTCCATCCCAAAGCAATAGAATACACATTCTTCTCTAGTGCCCATGGAACATTCTCCAGAATTGATCACATCCTAGATCACAAATCAGGTCTCAACTGGTACCAAAAGATTGGGATCATTCCCTGCATATTTTCAGACCACAATGCTTTGAAACTAGAACTCAATCACAAGAGGAAAGTCGGAAAGAACTCAAATACATGGAGGCTAAAGAGCATCCTACTAAAGAATGAATGGGTCAACCAGGAAATTAAAGAAGAATTAAACAAATTCATGGAAACCAATGAAAATGA
>NW_027397147.1:4048-22095 GCF_003265705.2 Callorhinus ursinus
GAAATTAAAGAAGAATTAAACAAATTCATGGAAACCAATGAAAATGAAAACACAACTGTCCAAAATCTTTGGGATACAGCAAAGGCAGTCCTGAGAGGAAAGTATATAGCAATACAAGCCTTTCCCAAGAAACAAGAAACGTCTCAAATATGCAACCTAACCCTATACCTAAAGGAGCTGGAGAAAGAACAGCAAATAAAGCCTAAACCCAGCAGGAGAAGAGAAATCATAAAGATCAGAGCAGAAATCAATGAACTAGAAACCAAAAGAAAAGTAGAATAGATCAACGAAACTAGGAGGTGGTTCTTTGAAAGAATTAACAAGATTGATAAACCCCTGGGCAGACTTATCAAGAAGAAAAGAGAAATGACCCAAATCAACAAAATCATGAATGAAAGAGGAGAGATCACAACCAACACCAAAGAAATACAAACAATTATATTAACATATTATGAGCAACGCTATGCCACCAAATTAGATAACCTGGAAGAAATGGATGCATTCCTAGAGATGTATCAACTACCAAAATTGAACCAGGAAGAAATAGAAAACCTCAACAGACCTATAGCCACTAAGGAAATTGAAGCAGTCATCAAAAAATCTCCCAAGAAACAAAAGCCCAGGGCCAGATGGCTTCCCAGGGGAATTCTATCAGACATTTAAAGAAGAATTAATACCTATTCTCCTGAAACTGTTCCAAAAAATAGAAATGGAAGGAAAACTTCTGAACTCATTTTATGAGGCCAGCATTACCTTGATCCCAAAACCAGACAAAGACCCCATCAAAAAAGAGAATTACAGACCAATATCCTTGATGAACATGGATGCAAAAATTCTCACCAAAATACTAGCCAATAGGATCCAACAGTATATTAAAAGGCTATTCACCACGACCAAGTGGGATTTATCCCTGGGCTGCAAGTATGGTTCAACATCCGCAAATCAATCAACGTGACACAATTCATTAACAAAAGAAAGAACAAGAATCATATGATCCTCTCAATAGATGCAGAAAAAGCATTTGACAAAGTACAGCATCCTTTCTTGATCAAAACTCGTCAGAGTACAGGGTTAGAGGTACATACCTCAATATCATAAAAGCCATCTATGAAAAATCTACAGTGAATATCATTCTCAATGATCAGGTCAGGAACGCGGCAGGGATGTCCACTCTCACCACTGCTATTCAACATAGTATTAGAAGTCCTAGCCACAGCAATCAGACAACAAAAAGAAATCAAAGGCATCCAAATCGGCAAAGAGGAAGTCAAACTCTCACTCTTTGCAGATGATATGATACTTTATGTAGAAAACCCAAGACTCCACCCCCAAACTGCTAGAACTCATACAGGAATTCAGTCAAGTAGCAGGCTATAAAATCAATGCACAGAAATCAGTGGCATTCCTATACACCAACAACAAGACAGAAGAGAGACAAATCAAGGAGTCGATCCCATTCACAATTGCACCCCAAACCATAAGATACCTAGGAATAAATTTAACCAAAGAGGCAAAGGATCTGTACTCAGAAAACTATAAAATACTCATGAAAGAAATTGAAGAAGACACAAAGAAATGGAAAAACGTTCCATGCTCATGGATTGGGCAGGGATGGGGTGGCTGGGTGATAGACATTGGGGAGGGTATGTGCTACGGTGAGCGCTGTGAATTGTGCAAGACTGTTGAATCACAGATCTGTACTTCTGAAACAAATAACGCAACATATTTTAAGAAAAAAGAAAAAGAAGAAGATAGCAGGAGAGGAAGAATGAAGGGGAGTAAGTCAGAGGGGGAGACGAACCAGGAGAGATGATGGACTCTGAAAAACAAACAGGGTTCTAGAGGGGAGGAGAGTAGGGGGATGGGTATTAAAGAGGGCACATTCTGCATGGAGCACTGGGTGTTATGAACAAACAATGAATCATAGAACACTACACCAAAAGAAATTATGTAATATATGGTGATTAACATAACATTAAAAAAATTTATAAAAATGAACTATTGGGATTTCATCAAGATAAAAAGCTTTGGCACAGCAAAAGAGACAGTCCACAAAACCAAAAGACAACAGACAGAATGGGAGAAAATATTTGCAAATGACAGATCAGATAAAGGGCCAGTATCCAAAATCTATAAAACAGTATGGAGGTTCCTCAAACAGTTGAAATTAGAGCTACCCTATGATCCAGCAATTACAATAATGGGTATTTACCACAAAGATACAAATGTAGGGATCCAAAGGGGTATGTGCACCGCGATGTTTATAGCAGCAATGTCCACAATAGCCAAACTGTGGAAAGAGCCAAGATGTCCATCGACAGATGAATGGATAAAGAAGAGGTGGTATATATACCCAATGGAATATTATGCAGCCATCCATAGGAATGAGATCTTGCCATTTGCAACGACATGGATGGAACTGGAGAGTGTTATGCTGAGTGACATATGTCAATCAGAGAAAGACATGTATCATATGACCTCACTGATATGAGGAATTCTTAATCTCAGGAAACAAACTGAGTGTTGCTGGAGTGGTGGGGGGTGGGAGGGATGGGGTGGCTGGGTGATAGACATCTGGTAGGGTATGAGCTATGGTGAGCGCTGTGAATTGTGCAAGACTGCTGAATCACAGATCTGTACCTCTAAAACAATTAATGCAACATATGTTAAGAAAAAGAAAATGAAGAAGATAGCAGGAGGGGAAGAATGAAGGGGAGTATGTCAGAGGGGGGGACGAACCATGAGAGACGATGGACTCTGAAAAACAAACTGAGGGTTCTAGAGGGAGGGGGTTGGGGGATGGGTTAGCCTGGTGATGGGTATTAAAGAGGGCACATTCTGTGTGGAGCACTGGGTGTTATGCACAAACAATGAATCATGGAACACTACATGAAAAACTAATGATGTAATGTATGGTGATTAAAATAACCATACAAAATTTTAAAAAAAGATGAAAACAAAGAGGGAGACAAACCTTAAGAGACTCTTAACCATAGGAAACAAACTGAAGGTTGCTGGAGGGGAGGTGGGTGAGCGGGATGGGGTAACTGGGTGATGGGTATTAAGGAGGGCACATGATGGGATGAGCACTGGTTGTTACATGCAACTGAAGAATCACTGAACTCTACCTCTGAAACTAATGATGGCTAATCCTTAGTTTAATTGATGGCTATTCCTTTGCCTAATTGAATTAAAATTAAAAAATAATTTAAAATAATTAAAAAAAAGAATATTCAGAGAAAATGCTTCTTCTTGGTTATTGATGGTAAAATAGATGTAGCCCATCAATGAGGAAAAGCTATAATTATAAGAGATGTCATATTAAGAATAAAGTCATAAAGGGGCACCCGGTTGTCTCAGTGGGTTAAGCAGCTGCCTTCGGCTCAGGTCATTTCTCAGGGTCCTGGGATCGAGCCCCGCATCGGGCTCCCTGCTCAGCAGGGACACATCTTCACACTCTGCCTCACCCCTTCCATTCATGATCTCCCTTCCTCTCACAAATTATTAAATAGAATCTTAAAAACAAAGAATTGTATCATAAGAAATGATGATACTTCTGTAGATTTTTCTTATCATGGAGAAAAAAAGGATATGTTTAGTTTCTTAAATTAATAAATTATAAAAAGATACTGTCATAAAATTGCTCATATCCATACCCTGAATGTTAACTAAGTAGAATTTAAATAAAAAATTGAAAAGAAAAAATAATTGCGCATATCCAGATATATGATACTGAAACAACTGTAGCATGTTTGTAAAAGTATAGAAGACATTATTTCTTCCCCCAAAATGATTATGTCACTTGCATCTTACTCAGCAAATAGCCTATTAACAGGCAAATCTCTGCATTTATGAGTTCAAATATGCAAACCTTCAAAATTTCATACTTTTTCCACATTCAGTGAACTTTTGAGATATTCTCAAGTTTTAGACATAAATATAAAATATCAAATGAAGAAACACAGTATAATGAAATGAAATCATACTGAGACAAGGAGATTACACTTTTTATGTAACTTGTCAAGGTGGGATGATATTTTCAAATGGGCAGGAAAAGTTTCTAAAAACCTAAACAACAAATCTTGAAATTATACAAAGCTGCATGCGCATCAAAAGGTCTGTCTTCTTTCTGACAAATGATGGAGAGGATCCTTGAAAGTACATGTGAGGAATGAAAAACTCAGGAAGATACCGAAATATAATATCTGAAATAGAAATAAGCAACAAAGGAAAATAAAAGAAAAAAGTTGGAAGTGCATGAACCAGTGGATGTAAGCATCTATTTTAATATCTTAACAAAAATACCATCATGCTTTTTCTTCAAACAGTGATTCACAAATTTTGCTTAGTTAGTATAATCTTCCATATATTTAGAAGTGGTCTTGACACTTTGAACAGAAGAAGTCACAGTGGGATCCTGTAAATGAGCTTTAGTATACTGCAACCAATTTAAAACTATTGAAGATTGTTAGGGTTCATGAGAAATTAGAAAACATGGCAAATCTCAGTTGAAAAGAGATAAGCTGGGGCTCCTGGGTGACTCAGTTCCTTAAGCGTCTGTCTCAGGTCTTGATCTCAGGGTCCCGAGATCGAGTCCCATGCCGGGCACCCTGCTCAGTGTTGAGTCACCTTCTCCCTCTGCCGTCCCCCGCCCCACCCCCGTGGGTCTGGCTTAAAATCTTAAAAGAAAAAAAAGGAAGAAGAAGAAGAAGAAAGAAAGAAAGAAAAGGAGATGAGATAAAGAGTACATTTGAAAGGTATTATGGATAGGTTTCCGTCCAATGAAGACAGGAAAGGATAATTATAACAAATCATGTTTCAGGTGTAAATTTAAGGGTAAACTAATGGAAGTTTTAGGACATCAAATACCGGTCAAGTTTTCAGTCATTTCCAACTACTGTAATATTGTCGGAAAAAAATAACAATTGAAAATTAATAAAAGCATGTTTAAGTGGAGGACACTCTGTGCTTCTAGCTGGGGCTCTGGCTCGAGCAGAACACAGAAAGTGGGATCTCAGTTCCTCCTTCCAGAAGGTTCTGACAGCACTTCCTGTATTCGTGTCCCAACTGAATGCAGCTCCCATTTCTCTGAAATGGAATCAGGATTTCTCCCCAGAAACAACCCTGCATCTGTTACAAACCAACCACAGGATCTCCGATGTGACGTCGCAGGACCCCTCAATCCACGGATCCCTGAGTAAAACAGGTCTTGTTCAAATACCCTCAGGGAAAAAGAGGAATGAACCAGGGAAACAGCCCCCCAAGTGCAAGCGACTCTGCTGCTCACCTACCTGTATGTCCTGGGGAATCCGCCCAGAGGCCCCTCCTCAGCACTCACCCAACAAATCAGCTTTGCTCAGTCACACCTCAGGAGGCACCAAGTGGCTGCAAAGCCCCCAGGGTCTCCCACAGGGCGGCAGCAGAACCTACTGGAACCGCAGCTCTGGCTCTCTATCCTGGGGCAGCCACAGTGGGGCTGGATCCTTGGGCTGCTACAGAAGTCCTTCCTGCTCTGAGATGCCCTGGGTCAGCACAGGCAGAGACACCTCCCCCTCCCGGTTGGAGGTGCGCAGGCGCCCTCTGCTGGCCGCCCTGGGAATCCCTAGAATGCTCAAAGCCATGGCCCCTCAGCTGGAGGGACAGAGCATGCTCAGGTCCAGCCAAGCCCTCTCTCTCCGTGACAGATCCTGAGGCTTGGCCCCACCACCCCATGGAAAACGAGGTGTGCCCATCTTCCCAAGTGAAATGGCCTCTACAATGCTCAGCCCTAGGGATGTTGGAGCTTTGGTCTCAGGGAAATCTAATCGCCTGCTTTCCCATCTTCTCTGGTCCCAACATTGGGATCACCTATATCGACCTCATCCACCCTGGTCCATGGTCCACCTCCAACACCTAGACCAGCAACCTCTTTTCATCCTTGAAATTCCTCTTGGTCTCTGCTTCTCTCTACCCCATCTCTCTCTTTGTTCCTGTCACTTTCTAGGACTTGCCCAATCCCCGCACCACTCATTCAGTGTCTCTCTCCCTGACAGTCTCTTTCCCTATCTGTCCCCAGGCCCTCAGGCCTTCTGCTCAGTGCAGCCCTGTCCAAGACCACAGGGAACCACCTCTCCTCTCTCCCCCTCTCTGCTGCCATCATTTGGCCCAGGCCCTGCTCACAGGGCATGACAATCTCATTTACAAAGCCTGCTCACGCTGACTTTGACTGCAGCAGTGAAGTTACCAGCCACTCCTGGACAGAAAAACCTGGAGTCCTTAGTGTCCCAGCCATGACCCCAAAGCTACTAGAGGATGGCTGCTTCCACATACTGGGAAGAAGGAGGGCTTTGCAAGATCCAGGAGCTCTGGTGCAGAATGGATTGGAGTAAATGACCTAAAAAGCGACAGGAGCATACACCCAACTCCTCCTGTGTGGTGAGGGAGGAATGGGTCTCCTGTCATTGGCCTCTGCCCTGTCCCTCCCTCAACAAGGAAACTGTGGGAGGATTATGTGCATCATGGGTCTTACCAAGAAAACTGCCACCATCAGTCCCCCCTCAGAGCCCACCTGCTGTTGGGGGGCAGCTGGTCAGGTGAAACCAGTGCACAAAATCTGGATTAATGCACGGCCTCCTCACCAGTCTCCCAGGGCCCCTAGGAATGCTTCATTCATTCCTCACCGTCACAACAGACTGCTGCCTGGGGACAGACCCCTGTCCTGTTGATCGACACACAACCCCTAAACTAGCAGGTGCCATGTGCTCAAGAGTATCTATCACCTGAGTTAATACAACCACCAACAAACCTACACACAAGATGTGTCCACCTCGCCAGAAGGATTTTTTACACCCTTGCAGGAAAGATACCACAACGGGGCATCTTGCTAATGTCTTCCATCGCCAACATTGCTGCCAGTTTGATCTCTGTGTGTACGGGATTCACACTGTGCACTCGAAGGGGAGTGAGTGTAGGGGCTCCTGAAGGCAGACGCTGACAGAGAGACAGAACTGTGAAAGGTTTATTTGGGGGATACCAGGAGAGACAGAGCACAGGGGACAGGATGGGCAGGGACAGCATTCAGCATTAGGCTGATCTGACAATTTTTTAAATATATACACACAGCCTGGTTGTAATTGCTCAGGGAGGTCTTCAAATTACAAATGTCCTGTTCTGTAAGGCAAATAGATTTGGGTTAGTACACTGTGACCTTATGATTTCCTAAATGCATTTGCTTCCTATACTCTATCTGAGGCCTTGAATGGAGACCTGAGTGTGTGGCTGCCTCCATGAGTCTATATGTAATAGAAAACAATTTTCTTCACCTCTCAGATATAAATCTCTGAATGTACATGTTCTTGTAATGATCTTTTACTTCATTCTTAGCTAGGATCTAAAATTTAATAGAAAATAAAAAGGGGTCTTTGCCTTATTTTTTGAAATGAGGATTGGCAATCTCTGGACTGAGGTGTTATATTCTCAGTGTAATGGTGTGGACTGAAATGAACATCTTTTCATGCTCATCTGCATGGAGCTACTTTCATTTAAACAGTGAGAAGGGGGAGTGGCCAACAGCCCAGATATTTTACATATTCTTTTTCTTTTTTTCCGACAGAGAGACAGAGACAGAGAAAGGATAAAGTTGTGTGCAAACGGGGAGGGCGGAGGGAGAGAGAAACTCCTAGATAGGCTCCACACACAATGCCGACCCTGACGTGGAGCTCGATCTCAGAACCTTAAGATCATGACCTGAGCAGAAATCAAGAGTCAGATGCCTAACCCACTGAGCCATCCAGGGGCCCCTGCAGATTCTTTATGTACTTCAACTCCTATTCTTCTAATGACCTCAGAAACCAATATGCTCCCTTTTCATAGATAACAAAGCTGAGGCTCTATGTAGGCCACACTGAGAGCTGACATTCGGGCTGAGAAATCAGGAACACAGGTAAATCTGCAGGATCCTGTGACGACATTCGGTGAGATGCAAAGTGCAGGCCGAGTGGTGACTCAGAGACAGAGGCGTAGTGACAGGGATCCAGCTAGGGTGGATCCTGGTCAATCCTGAATCCCCCACGAAGAGTCTGGCTCAGGCTGTAGGCCAAGGCAGCCACTCTGCTGATCTCGGTCCCGTCTTCACTTTTTCTCACCGGGGCCCACAAACTCAGGCAGATGAGAATCCCCAAAGGAACCAAATTAAATTTCCCAAATCTCCACCACATTCTGTCACCCAGTTCAGAACCTTTAGAAATCCAGTGGAAACAACAATCTTTATAGAGTATGAACGCACAGCTTTATGGCAACAGTGACGTTCTGGTACAAATAACTGCATTATCCACACTGTGTGATGGACACAGGCAGCAAGTTGGTGTGGATCTCACGGTGTCCTCACACTCACTGCTCAAGCTGCTGGCCTGCCAGGAACGGCCCCCGCTCTACCCGAGAGAGGCCCATCCACTCCCCTGAGCACCTCCATCCTTCTCATCCACAACCTCCTGTTTCTAGTGACTCATGGCTCCCTCTCTTGTCCTTCAGATCCATCACTGGTGCTCCCCTTTTACGGAACACAACATCTATGTCGTTTAACGAATGTGTCCCTCCGTGCTCTCAGACACGTTAAATTCCTAACGTTAAGAGTAGGCTTCATCCCTCCCGGAGCACGGAATATCGTCTCTGTAGAGTGTGCGTGTGCATACCCGCTCTGCCCAGCTTTCGGAGAAGAGCGGCTCTCCTTCACCACAAAGGGACCTGCCAACCACCTCAGTATGAGTGAAAGAACAAGTGCATCAAATGTATCTCCTGAGCAACCTGAAGAAAGTTATCATGTATTTAGCAACATTCACTCTCCCATAACATGAGAGGCTTGCATGCAGGACTGATATTCCTTATGGACGATGCCCCAGCGTCTGTATCTGACCCACATCAGAGAAAAGACAGAAGAGCAGCCCATTGGAAGTGACTCAGCAACTTTCCAACAGCCATCTACACCTGCCTCCAGCATCTGCCACTATTTCTCATTCTCACCTCCCTTACCGGACAAGAGGGTTTCCCACAAGTATCCACTGACTGCCGAGGACAAGGGACAGATCCCTACCCTAATGATTAATCAAGAGACAATAGCCTTGCTTCAGGTGTTTATAAAACTAATGAGATGACAGCTCAAACTCAACACGCTGCAAACGAAGTGTGAGGTGTGTATCATCCCTCCGGGAACAACAAATGTGGACTCTGGATGTGCACGATGGTAAGAAATATATGTGTGCCATTGTGCAATAAAGACACTTCCTTCCCAACAACGGCACCTCCCCCACTGCTCAGTGTGTGGAAATAGCCAAGCACAAGACAAGTATGTCCTAAGAAACTTCAGGATGTTAAAAAGTGCCCAACCAGGATTCCCCTTGTAATGTCAAGGCTTCAGCAAAACTCTGTGTTTCTTCCACCGACACAACCCTAAGGTGATGATCTGGAAACAGAGAAGGCTGTAGGCTCTGAATGAAGATTTAGCATTTTCAAATGTAAATGACACCACACACAGATCCCAGGACAAACCCAACAGATACAAGGTCAGGACAGGGTTCTGCCCAGACAGGAACAGGATTCCAGAAATAATTACAACTAAAAACAGCCACAGTATTTACCTGGTCCTTCTGCAGGACCTTCTAGGGCGGGGTGCTGCTGTTGTCCCCTTGAGCACCACAGGTATTTGAATATGACTGAAGCCCTAGAAGGAATGGAGTTGGATTCAGACTGGCCCTGACCATGCAGGATGTAAGCCAACCCTCTACACCTGCCCCACCCTATTGCACTCTCTCACACTCCCACGTCTCATCCAGATACAGAGAGTTTCTCACAGGTCTCCTCTCACCCATGTGGAAAAAGGAGAGACCATTCCCTCACCCCTAAGGATGTGACCACTCCACCCAGGGACAGATGTTTTCATAACTAATCAATAACACTGGACAACTGGGGCATCCAAAAGAAAGAGTGATGGTTGCACTCCATCCATCCCAGAGCCCAAAATATTGTGTCTGTGCTATGCACCTGGGCAATGCTTTCATGTTTGTCTTTTGCAAAATGTCACTTTTCGTCTCCATGGCAGACACCTGCTGCCCAGTTCTGTAGGGTGAAACAAGACAGTCCATGAGATGGACGTCCACAGAAAGCTGAGGAATGTTACTCTGTCTTCACTCTGTCTATCCTTGCATCCCAAAGCCTTGTGGTACCTCCTCTACATCTTCTCCACTGACAGAAGTACTTAAACTAGGAATATACATTACAACTCATGTCATCCAATTCAGATCATCTTACCATGTGGTGGAGGAACGAGCTGTGGGTGAGGCCCCCCTGTCCACCCATGTGGAGGAGGTTGAAGTAGCCATAGCCAGTAAAGCCTGGTAAACACCGCCGCGTGGGGTAGGGCATATTGGGGGGGCCTTGGAGCACGACAAAACCCTCTCACATCCGTACCGACCTGCAAAACAGAAGACAAAATATTTGGATAAGACAGCCAAAAGTTGCAACACCAAGAGATGAAACCCAAAGGGCAAGCTCTCAGCATCTGGCTCCTTCTCCAATACCACGTTCCAGAAAAGCCGCATCGTGCTAGAAAACTTTATGCCTCTCAGTTGGTACCAACTGTAATAATGCAGGGTTTGGAGGAATAGATGTTACAGGAATAACCTACTGTCACCAAATATCACTACCCCTGTCTGCCAACATTCACTAGCAAGAAGTAGTGTCTTAAAAGGTGAAAAGGGATCATTGGATACGAGTAAAGCAGCATACTCCAGACACGGAGGCATCGACATCCTGGGCAACACTTCATCTTTCCTCTTCAACCACCGTAGATTTGGGTTTGTTAAGAAGGGATAGAATGTGATGAAACTGAATGCACTTGCTCCACGAGGAATCCGAGCCACTTGAGGTGAATCATTTGCCTGCCAAGCCCCTGACTGTCCCCACATGCCTCACTTCCTGACAAAGCAGTCTTCTACTCTCTGCAGTTTCTGCCCAAGGCCACAAAGACCCTGGAGGAATGAGGGGCCTGTGGTTTGACAGGGGGCCTGGAAAAGGGTTTTCTGAGAGGAACATGATACCAATAGCCCTTATTTATGTGCAGCAGCTGTGTTTATCTTAAAACACACTCTTCGGAAATATCTGCACACTGAGTTCCAGAGCAATTTCGTCCAGTGGGAAATTAAGATGGGAAGGCTAAATAAGAGAATTCACAAAAATGTATATGCTTTCTGATGGACAACTCCAGAGCGTGTGATGAGAGAAGAAACCAGCTCTCACAGTGACATAGGACCAAAACGACCTGCTCCTAGAAGCCCAACGGTAGGGTTTGTGAGGCACTGGTCACGCAGCTAATCACTGACATCCCCCCTTCAGAACGCGTGTGCCAGTCCACCCAACAGCTTTGAAAATTCAAAACAGTTGTAGAAAGGGTAACAAGTAGAGGGATTCAGTACAGCATTTTTACCATCAGAAGTAAAACATGGATGACTTATGAAACTTGCCCTATCTAAGAACATTCCAAACTGCAAAACAAACACTATAAAATGGAGAAGAGGTTCCCCTAGTTTCCAGTTGTGAGGATTACCACAGACCTTGTCACAGGTTAATCATCTAACCCCAACATGAACACTACACCAATCGTACCTACTGACTGGGAGTCAGGCCGGCCAGAGACTTCACCTTGGAGTGAGGTGTCATCCTTCTCAAGATAATTCCCCCCACGGGCATTGTGGGTGGGCAGGGGTGGATGGACCCACACACGTACACACACACACACGCACACACAGTGAGCGCCTCGCCATCCTTCACGTCTAAGCACCTGTGGCTTTGGAAGGTGCCACCGAAGGTGATGATTTGTAATGAAGAAGCCTGTCAGCCCCTGGGTGAATTGCTTGCATTTTGAAAGGTAAACGACGCCACAGACAAACTACAGGAACCACTCAACAGACACAAGGCCAGGACTGGATGTGGCTCAGTAAGGGAAGTTTCCGGAACACCTGGTAGAGGCCAAAGTTTCTACCTTGCCCATCCCTGGACGTCTATGAAGCTCAGTGCCCCTGTTCCTCATGGGAGCCCCAGCAGCTTCAGCATCAGACCAAAGCCCTAGAACTGAAGGAGGTGGATTCAGAACCAGCATTGACTGTGCAGAATTCAAACAAAGGCTCCAAACCTGCTGCCATCACATTTCCTTCTCTCCCACTCTCAGGTCCCATCTCAGACATAGAGCATTTCCCACATGTTTCTGCTGACGCCTGAATACAAGGGGAAGACTTGTCCTTCCCCCTCAAACAAGGGACCACAGCCCCCCACCTTCCTTCAGTTGTTTTCATAGCTAAGGAACAAACAGTCCAGGGTCAACCAGCTAAAAATGAACTGAGTTGAGGCGCCTGGGTGGCTCAGTCCGTTAAGTGTCTGCCTTTGACTCATGTCATGATCCCGGGATCCTGGGATTGAGCCGTGCATCGGGCGCCCTGCTCTCCCTGCTTCTCCCTCTCCCTCTGCTTCTCCCTCTCCCTCTGCTTGCCGCTCTGCCTTTTTGTGCTCACTCTCTATTTCTCTGTCAAATAAATAAATAAAATCTTTAAAAAAAATGAACTGAGCAGTGTGCTTCATCCCTCAACAGCCTAAAATGTGGGAAATAGCCTGGGTGAAAAACGTTATGTCTGACATTCTGTAAAATGTCTTTCTCCCTCTACAAGAGACAACTGTTACCCAGATCAAAATGGAAAAACGACACAGCCCCACAATGTAGTAATAGCGTAGAAACTGATGAATCTTGGAATGTCTTTAGCCAGGGGAACCCCTGCAATACAAAGCCGCAGGGCACCACTTCTACATCTTCTCCAAAGTCTCCTCGTGGAGAAAGATGGATATGCTTTGCAAGTCAAGACCTACTGTCCAGATCTCTTTCCAAATGCAGGAGGTGGAGGTGGTCGGTAAGTTTCATGAGGCCAGCAGGGTGCAGGCTGTGAACATGGCCCATAGTAAAGGAACGGTGATAAGGTAGGACCCCTGGGGTAAGGCCCGCAGGGTGGTCCCGGGAAATGACGAAGCCCTGTGCATCCATACAGACGTACACACACAAAATAAACTATAGGCTGAGATGAGACAGAAAAGTAACACCACCAACAAAAGCTGAAACCCAAAGAAACAGGTCTCAGCACGTGAAACCTCTACCACCACGTTCCAAGACAGGAGCATCACTGCCAGAGTTTACCTGTGTCCTGCGTCCCACCTATGGCCTGGGGTGAACAGATGCCATGGGGATAAACTACTGTCACCACATGTTAATATATGTCTGCAACTCTACAGAAGCACGGAATCTGCCCCAAAGCCTTGGCAGAGTTAATACCAAACTAATGAAAGGGTCTATTACAGATGGGCCGACAATCATATCAGCTGATGTGCTGTAACTGTGTGTGAATTCAGGAAAAAGCTAACCCTTAGTGAGAGTTCAGAGAAGCTTTCGGGACAAGGAAAAATGCATAATTTTGTCAGAGTTTTAGTCACCTGCCAGCCTTCCTTCCTACATTCCTTCCTCCCTTCCTTCCTTTTCCTTTCTTCTGGGATTTTATAATAATCTCAGTTTCTGAACTTCAGTGTAGATATCGGGTAGCAGTAAAGTTCCGGAAACGATGAATTAATGAATATTTTTTAAATGTCTGCATGATCCACTCTCAAAATTGAACAGGCTGAACGTTCATTTCATAGAATGTGAATAGATTTGGGGGTCAAAAACAAGTTATATACCTTTGTGCTCTTTATCAGAAATGCATTGTGAACTATGATGACATAAGCAGGAAATTCCATTTTGTCTATTTTTTACTCCTGTGAAGTCATTCTTCTAAACAAAATGATTATTGTAATTTTATTGGATAAATTTTCCGGTATTGACCTGAACTAGAGATTTTTACTAGTAATACGTTTTGACATCAAACTTAATTTTGTTTCTTCCTCTCTTAGATAAAGCCTCAACAATATGATGATAAGTTTTTTGGCTTTGGTTTTATTTGTCCTAAATTCTCAGTACTGGTGTTTGACGTGGGTATAATTAGACTAGGGGTAAATATGATGAATTCTGATGTCTAATTGACTTGTTCACTCCTGAAAATCATTCTCTTTCCCATGTGGAATCTAAATGACAACGTGGAGGGTGTTGCCATCTCTTAGGAGACCAGGAGGAGGAACACCTCATGGGAGGAGGGAGAATAGAAAGAGTAATTTTTCAGAGAGATGTTTAGGATGCAAGCGATGATAGGAACCTGAGGTCTGGAGTGAGTAATTTGCCATGACCTGGCTCTTGGTGAAATGTTGAAATGAGAAAACACTCTTTGAGTCTAGCCAGCAGGCCACACTTAGAGAAGAAGCCACATACTGCCAGGCAGAGCGTGTGTCACAAGAGAGGTTGAAACCATGGTTTTGAGTTTGAGGTGGAGGGAGCCTTTCCTATCAGGGGAGAATGAGTAGAAAGGAACCTGTGCCAGTGGGGGTGACGTGTTGTGTCCCTGCCACAGAGGTTGTGGTGATTCCGCGGTGCTGTCTGTTGATGGCCAGGGTGGCTGCCTGGCACTTAGCAAACCCTCAAATGCTGGTGTTCGTCCCTGGGAGTGCAGCAGTGGGGGTGGTGAGAAGAGAGATCTCAGGGCACGAGAGCGCTCACATTGGACCAATAGAAGAGAAGTTTGCACTTTGAGGTAAGATGAGAGAAGTATTATTTTGTAAAAGATTCTGTTTACTCATTTGACAGACAGAGAGAGCCCAAGCAGACCGAGTGGCTGGCAGAGGGAGGGGGAGAAGCGTGCACCCCACTGAGCGGAGAACCAGATGTGGGATCCTAGGACCCGAGGTGGGATCATGACCCGAGCTGAAGGCAGACACTTAATGGACTGAGCCACGCAGTTGCCCCAGGATGAAAGAATTAAGGGCCAGTTAGAGGAGTCTGTATTCTCGACCTTTGATGTGTTATCCATCTGTGATGGGGCGCTTCATGAGTGTTGTTTTCCTGTCAGGGTGGAGGCTAACCATCTCATGTTGGGATGAGAAAAGCTTCTGTTCCAGGGAGTGTGAGTTATCCAGGCCCTCCCGAGATGGTGTAATGTGGAGTTGGTCCCCAAATATGTTTGATTCCAAAGATCTTGTCTTCCAGAGCCCCCACCTAGATTTCATGACAGGCAATCTGTGAACAGCAGGAAGTCACAGAAAGCCATGGAGTTGTCACTCAATTGCCATTTTGAGCTTTCCTTGTGTGGAATTCCAAGGAGGACCTGGAAATGGACGTGGCGCTGAGCAGAAGCAAAGGACGGTTTTGTTCATTTTGGGTGGTTTGCAGAGACCTATTTTTGCACCTTAATCATTGGAGGAGAGAAATGTTAGTTGACAGTATGCTGGTATTTTCTGTTACATATCTGGGGATGACATCAGCATTTGCATTGATTGCATTTTCCAAGAATGGTGCTTACAGATGGGAGAAAACTTAGAAGACATTTGATTGCGTTTCTCTATTTTTGAAAAAAATTTTAAGTAGGAATCTCCCCGAAATAGGTTGTCTTAGGTTTCAAATGCTGGTAAAACTTGCTTCCTTCAGGCACAATGAAGAATGCTAACAAGTTAGTTTCACCCAAGTGTCAGAGAATGTGTCTCTGGAGCTCATACTCTGGGATATTCAATGTCACTGGTTTTGCTAATTATCTTAGAGATTCTTTTTTTTTTTTTTAAAGATTTTATTTATTTATTTGAGAGAGAGAGAATGAGAGATAGAGAGCACGAGAGGGAAGAGGGTCAGAGGGAGAAGCAGACTCCCTGCTGAGCAGGGAGCCCGATGTGGGACTTGATCCCGGGACTCCAGGATCATGACCTGAGCCGAAGGCAGTCGCTTAACCAACTGAGCCACCCAGGTGCCCCTATCTTAGAGATTCTTTTTTCTCCTTTTAGTTACCTTACAACAAATCAATGAGAAGATCCATCGACTTAGACAAAGAAACAGGGAGATTGCAAAGGAAATATCCCTTTGGAAGCTGAAGGTATCAGATCCCTTTCAAATGGTTTTTGTGATTTCATTTTGGTTACTTCCACTTCCTGTAGTTCATTCTATTGACCTACTTCATGTGGTCCAGAAACGGTCCTGATTCAAGGGAAGCTTCACAAATGCAGAGCACTGCCTCTCTATTTTGAAAGGAGTCACACATTAGTAGATAGGTTTGTCTTACATGATGCTATTTTTGAATTCTGATTCCTTTTTCATATGTTATATAGATCAGGGAAGGCAAGAAACATCTTGCAGAAACTCTGAATAAAGATGAGTTTCCCACTGAGGACGTTCTGAAATTGAAGGTTAAGAATTCCTTCTTTGCCTGAATTGTGTCCTAACAATAGAAATAAATATAGTGAATTATCATCATCATCATCATCAACATCATCATCAAGATTAATTGATTGATTTGAGAAAGAGAGAAAGAGTGAGTGGTGGGGGCAGAGGGAGAGAGAGAATCCCAAGCAGACTCCATGCTGAGTTTGTAGCCTGATGCAGGGGTCAACCCCATAACCCTGAGATCAGGCCTTGAGCCAAAACGAAAGCAGTCAGACACTCCACCGACGGTGCCACCCAGATGCCACCCAGTGCCCCAAGGAATGCATTATTATTACTCACTCAAAATGTTTTTTTGAAGAACATCAAAAAGGTTGAGGCAGTTAATGAAAAGTTAAATGACACCCCTTGTTGGGCACTGGCTCACTTGCAAGCTGAGAGAGAAAAGAAGGTCAAGGATCAGGATGTGGTAGGAATTGGCTGTTGAGTTTTTTTTTTTAATTTTTTATTGTTATGTTAATCACCATATATTACATCATTTGTTTTCGTGTAGTGTTCCATGATTCATTGTTTGTTCATAACACCCAGTGCTCCATGCAGAATGTGCCCTCTTTAATACCCATCACCAGGCTAATCCATCCCCCTACCCTCCGCCCCTCTAGAACCCTCAGTTTGTTTTTCAGAGTCCATCATCTCTCCTGGTTCGTCTCCCCCTCTGACTTACTTCCCTTCATTCTTCCTCTCCTCCTATCTTCTTCTTTTTCTTTTTTCTTAAAATATGTTGTGTTATTTGTTTCAGAAGTACAGATCTGTGATTCAACAGTCTTACAAAATTCACAGCGCACACCGTAGCACATACCCTCCCCAATGTCTATCACCGAGCCACCCCATCCCTCCCACCCCCGACCACTCCAGCAACCCTCAGTTTGTTCCTGAGATTAAGAATAACTCATATCAGTGAGGTCATATGATACATGTCTTTCTCTGATTGACTTATTTCACTCAGCATAACACCCTCCAGTTCCATCCACGTCGTTGCAAATGGCAAGATCTCATTCCTTTGGATGGCTGCATAATATTCCATTGTGTATATATACCACATCTTCCTTATCCATTCATCTGTCAATGGACATCTTGGCTCTTTCCACAGTTTGGCTATTGTGGACATAGCTGCTATAAACATTGGGGTGCACGTACCTCTTCGGGTCCCTACATTTGTATCTTTGGGGTAAATACACAGTAGTGCAATTGCTGGATCGAATGGTAGCTCTAATTTCAACTGTTTGAGGAACCTCCATAATGTTTTCCAGAGGGGTTGCACCAGCTTGCATTCACACCAACAGTGTAGGAGGGTTCCCCTTTCTCCACATCCCCGCCAACATCTGTCATACCCTGACTTGTTAATTTTAGCCATTCTGACAGGTGTGAGGTGGTATCTCATTGAGGTTTTGAGTTCGATTTCCCTGATCCCGAGCGATGTTGAGCACTTTTTCATGTGCCTGTTGGCCATTTGGAAGTCTTCTTTAGAAAAATGTCTGTTCATGTCTTCTGCCCATTTCTTGATTGGATTATTTGTTCTTTGGGTGTTGAGTTTGATAAGTTCTTTATAGATTTTGGATCCTAGCCCTTTATCTGATATGTCATTTGCAAATGTTTTCTCCCATTCTGTTGATTGTCTTTTGGTTTTGTGGACTGTTTCTTTTGCTGTGCAAAAGCTTTTTATCTTGATGAAATCCCAATAGTTCATTTTTGC
>NW_027397147.1:37095-56647 GCF_003265705.2 Callorhinus ursinus
ATGCCAAAAATAAGGGTAACTACTATGAAGGGATAAAATATGACTCTAAAAATGAAAAATAAAAAATGTTTTTTTCTTTTTAAAAAGAGATTGATAAGATGTTGGTTGAAAAAGGGAAAAAGAAAAAAAAATCAGTTAACAAAAATTAACTTTGATGAACTAATGCATCATGGTAAAAAAAAAAGCCATGAATTCTATGTGCAGTATTCCCCTAGCGCTGGAGTTCTCCCGTTCTCCTTGATTGGTAAACTTGGTCTTGGCTTGCTGGCTGTCCCTGCTGATCTTCTGGGGGAGGGGCCTGTTGTTGTGGTTTCCAAATGTCTTTGCCGGAGGCTGAATTGCCCCGCCCTTGTCCGCCCAGGCTAAGCAAGCTGTTCGGGTTTGATCTCAGGAGCTTTTGTTCCCTGCAAGCTCTCCGTACAGCCTTGGAGGACCAGGGCAAAAATGGTGGCCTCCCAATCTCCACCTGGAGGAGCTGAGAACTCGGGGCCCCGCTTCTCAGTGCGCCCGCAGAGAAAAGCAGTCACTCCCGTGTCCCCGGTCTCCGGCCGCTCTCCGCGCTCACCCGGCCTGTGACCGAGCGTTGCTATCTGTGGCACCCGACCCCGTGTGGAGTCTCCAAACCCAGCAGATCCCTGCGGTGCGTTCCCGCGCTGCTCCTCCCTGGGAAGGAAGGGGAGTCTCCCCGGATCTGCCGCTTGTTGGGTCCCTGCTGCAGGAGCAGTGGCCCAAGTGGGCCGCGGATCAGTTTATGGCAACCCCGAGCTGAGAGTCCATGCTTCAGCTCCATCTCTGCAGCCGGCTTCCTTGCTCCAATCCCTGGGAGCTCTGGCGCACTCAGGCTCCCCCGGTCTTTCTGTGACCCCAAGGGTCCTGAGACCACACTGTCACGGGAGGATTCCACCCCCCGCTTAGCCACTGGAACGATGTCCCTCAGCGGAGCCAACTTCTAAAAGGTCCGATTTTGTGCTCCGCGGCTCTAGCACTTGCCAGAAGCGGCCGACAGAGGCCCCTCCCACGCCGTCTATCCTCCCGAATATCGCCTCGGATTCACTTCTCCGCCCGACCTACCTTCCAGAAAGTGGTCGCTTCTCTGTTCAGATAGTTGTTGCTACTCTCCTCTTTGATCTCCTGTTGAGTACGTAGGTGTTCAGAATGGTTTGATCCCTATTCAGCTGAATTCCTGAGACCAGACGAAATCTAGGTCTCCTAGTCCTCCGCCATCTTGCTCCGCCCCCTTAGCTGTTGAGTTTTACCTTAATGTGGCTCCAGGAGGCTTTTGGTTCACTGGGTGATGTGAGTGCAGCATCCTTGCCTGCTGTTTACCACAGTAGAGAGTGGGCATCTGGGCACTGAAACTCCTATGGAGCAGTGAGCTGGGATTTCACTTAGAACCACCATGATGAGGTTTGCTATTTCAAAGACTAGGAAGTATGGTTGACTTCATAGCGAGGTAATGAACCCCTCATTCAGCCCTGCCCTCCAAGATCTATAGAAAATCTCCACAAGACACTTGGCGAGGAAGGGCGATGGCTGGCCCAATTGTATAGTCCCTTCCTCTTAATGCCAAACAGAGCATTTTCAATGTGAAGAGGGGAAGATGTGTATATATGTATGTATGTGCATATATATATGAATGAAAGCCACTAAGAAAGCCATTTGTGAGTTCTTTGACTTGAACTATTTTCCACTTTGCTTACTTTCTCCTGATTCTCTTATGCCTTAAGGGCTTTCTTTGTTGCACTGCATGATCCTGTCCTGTTAGGCATCCTCACATTGTTCTGTGATCATGA
The DNA here is from genome assembly GCF_003265705.2 of Callorhinus ursinus. NCBI lineage: Eukaryota > Metazoa > Chordata > Mammalia > Carnivora > Otariidae > Callorhinus > Callorhinus ursinus. The sequence goes on from NW_027397147.1 coordinate 38,889, forward strand.
TTTCTTGAATGTCTTTTCTCATATCTGTCCTAAAGGGCCAAGAAGAATTGGAGGATGGAGAGCAGAGAGCCTTGAGGGCCAAAAAACGAACACTGCAGGGTATGTTATTTTGGAGGAAGAAACCCCATATGGCGGCAATGAGTTTGCATTGGGAAGGGAAAGAATGCCTTCCTGCCGTCAAGGTCTTGCCCTTCTCCTTTCCCCGTCAAACCCAAGTTCTCAGGTCATCTGCACATATACACACATTCCTTTCCAGAATGTGAAGAATTATTGGAAGACCACTACAATGCCCTGAGTTCTTTGAAAACAACTCAAGAAGCCAAATTGAAAACGCTGAGGAGGAAAGTGGATATTGTGGTGGATTTCTCTAAACAAAGACAAGTGGCTGCAGAAGAGTAAACTATTCCTGTGTGAATTGTCACAAATACTGTTGTATGAAGTTATGTGACGGCCTGTCTAGATACTTGTATTTCTTTTAGAATTAGATCTCGAGTATTTTTGCCAAATGCATTCTGTAGAATTGTGCCTGCCCGTCCTGCCTTGATGTGTGTAACCTGCATTTCCCTTTCTGTTCTAACTGCTTGTCGCGCTTGTTGTGTGACTCCTTGGAGTAGAAGAGGGAAGGTACCATCATTACAAACTTTGATAACTGGATCCCTTCTGGGTCTGTCTGAATTGTCCTTTTGGTTTCAGTGTCATCACATATTCTTATCAGCGCTGATTTCAGTCACTTTTGGTTCAGTACGAGACTTGGGTCAATAATGTGGATAGAAAAATGGAATCGTCTTGCTGCAGAAACACTAGAAGTTTCTTTGTGGAAAGTGGGTTGGGGCTCCAGCAGTCCCGGATCCCTTCATCCAGTGTACAACTGACATCAGTCACTGTAGCCCAGTCCCTAAGAAGGCCAGGGTATTTCCCATCCACTTGATTTTTTTTTAGGTGTAACTCTCCTGGGTCCCAGCCAAAGCCTGAGGTTTCATCAGCGCTCACCTTTGCTGGTTGACCCTAAACTTCATTCGTTTCCTTCTAAGCCCATGCCCATAAAGTTGTTCAGCTTCTTTATAGTTCACTTGCCTGTTCCAGAATGTATTGATGTGTCCTGGGGAGATTGGCTCCCACTGCGAGGCTGACTTTCACCTAGGCTTCCTTCTTCCCAAACTGGTTCTCACGTGCCTTCATGTGCTCTTTAGAAATTCGGTGCCTTCACTCATGCGAGTTTTCTCTTTTGTCCAGTGTTTCCTTTATTTTCTCAGGAGGAGATCAGGACTTTAGAGTCCCTCATTCATGTGGAAAAGCAAAACTGTTCCCTGTCTTCCCTGGAGACTCAGCTTTGTGTTATTCCTTCACACACTGGGGGTGGGAGCTGCCCTGTGTCATTGGCATCTTGGTTCTGTTCATTGGTAAGTTCTTTTGGGGGGGTACAGTGTCCTGACCACCTTTCTGTCTTCTACACCTTCCACCCGAGCCACTCCATTACAGCCACTCCAGAAAGCATTTGCTGAAGGATTGCCTCAGTGACCAGAAGCAAACGCATGTGTCCTTCTCTGTCTAGACCCTCTGACTCAGTTTCTAAGAGTCTTTTTGCATGTGTTCTTGAGTAAATCAGGTGTCCTGTTAAAACCCTTTAAATCAACACCATGAACAGAAGAGTGTGAGGGCAACACAGCAAACCAGCCTTTCTAAGCATCCTCCTTTGCTGCTTTCACTTCAGTGAACTCAGTCTTGTTAAAGTCGGTTGACTCCATGCAGTTGATAGTTTTCCATCTGAAATCCGTTGCATGGAGATAACACCCTGACTATGTGACAGTTCACAGCATTTTACACTTCAGGACATATTGCCGGCACTAAGATTGGCCTCGTCAAAGGAGGACTTCCATGTAGTCTTTCAATATTTGTTGTAGTAAGTTCTACTCTTGCTATTTCTCGTTTGGATGTGAAGGCATCTCAAACTATAAAGATCATTAATATTACCACTGTTAATGAACTAAATGAGCCCACAGGGGAGACCATATTTAATGTTGTGTATGCATCTGGGTAATCAGAATAGCATTAAGGCTTTCTGGAATGGCCAAGAAAATGTTGAGGAAAGAGGAAAATGTGCTACTACAATAATATGTGTCGTGGAGGACAATGTCTAGGGATGAGTTAGCTCATGCAATGCCTGTTAGGCCTCCTATAGTAAATCGGCAAATAAAACCTAGGGCTCATAGGATAGCAGGAGATAACTTGATATTTCCTCCATGAAGGGTGGCAAGTCAGCTGAATTTATTGACTCCTGTTGGAATAGTAATAATTATAGTAGCTGATGTAAAGTATGCTCCTGTATCACCGTCTATCCCTACAGTAAACATATGGTGGGCCATATGATAAAGCCAAAGAAACCAATAGATATTATTGCTCAGACTATTGCCACATACCTGAGGGCTCTTTTTTGCATAAACAGTAGGTGAGATTATCCTGAAACCTTGTAAAATGAGGACACCTACTTCGTGGTGTACAAAATATCAGAATAGATGCTGATAAACACTGGGGTCCCCTCCTCTGACTGCAAAAAAGCATGTAGTATTAAGGTTTTAATTTGTCAATAGTATAGCAATTCCAGGTGCCAATATGGTAGTGATAGGAGCAGCAAAACTGCTGTCATTGGGATGAATCCTGTGAATAAGGGGGTTAGGTATTGGGATTGCGGGGGGGGAGTGTTATATTAATAATAGTAGTAATAAAATTAATAGTTACTAGAATTGAGGACATACCTGTTAGATGTAGTGAGATGATTGTTAGATCCACACGTGCTCCTGTGTGAGCTAGACGGCCGGCCAGAGAAGGGTAGACAGTTCATCCGGTTCTGGCACCTGCTTCCACCATAAAAGAGGCAAGTAATAGCAGAAAAGATGGTGGGAGTAATCAGAAGCTTATCTTAATTATTTGGATGAATGCTACATCTGGAGTGCCAGTTCTTTGAGGGCTTAGTCAATTTCTGAAACCTCCAATCGGTAGACCTACAAAGAAAATTATTTCGTGTGCATGGGCAGTTAGATTCCATGATAAACTTGGTCGTCTCCTAGTAGAGCATGGGGCTGACCTAATTCAGCACGGATCAGGAGACTAAGAGTGGCACCTGCCATGCCAGCCCACACACCAGATAAGACTTAAAGAGTGCCAGGGTTATGGTTTGTGGAAAGTAATCAACGATATATGAACATCGATAAAATGGCTAGAAAATCATTAGACTGCAAATCTAAGAATAGAAGTTTAGCCCTCTTCCTGCCAAGCTCTGCAGTGTAATATCACAGTGAATCAAAGCAGCAGCTTCAATTCCACTGGGGCTTCTTCCGTCATTTTTCCCCTACGTGGTGGGAGAAGTAGATTGAAGCCAGCTGATTAGGGTATTTACCTGTTAACTAAGATTTCACGGGATGGAAGCCCACCTATCTAGTAAGGGCTTAGCTCAATTAAAGTGTTTGATTTGTATTCCACTGATGTAAGATAGATTCTTGCAGTCCTTAAATTTGAGTTCGGGAGTTTGATAACACTTAGCACTTTGAAGGCCCTTGGTCTTCTTAGCGTAAACTCCTAGTCCAGAATTGATACTAGTAGGGTTAGTGGGAGCAATATGGTTGAGATTACAATCAGTGGTGGTAAGAAGGTTATCTTTTTTCTATTTTCAAATTGTTGTTTTATATTGCTCATCGAAGGGAATATAGTTTGTGCTGTAGTGTAGGTTAGTTGAATGTAGAAGCAGGTTTAGTGATGCTGTAATAGCTCTTAGTGCTGGGATAATAATTCTATCATTTTTTTATTTCTTGAATGATTATTCATTTGGGGATGAAACCTGAAAGCGGGGGAAGGCCTCCCAGTGACAGTATTAACATGAAGGTTAGTGATTTAATACGTGGTAGTTTACTTCATGTGTGGGATAATGGTAGTGTTGTTGTGGATGCATTTTATATAAATAATATGAATGTAGTGAGTGTTTTTATGATGTCAACTGTCAAGTTAAGGATCATCATAGGGTTATACACTCTAATGGCTGCTATTCATCCTATGGGTAATTGATGAGTAGGCTGAGATTTTTCATAATTGAGTTTGGTGAAGTCCTCGTCAACCGCCTAGGAGTATGGATGTAATGGCTATTGCTATTAATAGGTTGGAGTTGATGGATGGTGAGATTCACACAGAATGGCTAGTGGTGTGATGTTTTTGTCACGTTAGCAAGATTAGGCCTGAAGATGATAAAATTCCTTGTGTTACTTCTGGAACGCAAGTGGAATGGGGACAATCCGAGTTTTACTGTTAGGGCAATAATTATTGTGGTTGATATAACAGGGTTAGGAATTTTTGAAAATTTTCATTGTCCGGAGAACAATAGGTTAATACTTATTGCTATAAAAAGCATAGATGCGGTGGCCTGTGTTAAATATTTTGTAGATGCTTCAGTGGCTTATAAATTCTTTTATAAGAATAGGGATAATAGCTAATATCTTTATTTCAAAACCGATTCAGATTATGAGTCATTGAGAACTTAATATTACAAAGATAGTTCCTGAGATAACGGTTACTATAATGGTAATGAGAATAAGTTTTATTAGGTTTTATTATCCTAGGAAGGATAGGCACCAACCTTTTCCAGGTATGGGCCTGATAGCTTATTTAGCTGAATTTACTGTAGAATATGGTGTAAATGGGTAGCACAGATTTTTGACTTTTTTTTCCTTAAGATGAAGTTTGATTCCTATCATTCAAGAAATAAGAGGATTTAAACCTCTCTTATTTATGCTATCCAAGTAAATCATCTGTCAGACATATTTCTTACATTTGAGCTGGAATACTTGCTGTACTGATGGGTAGGGATACATGTCACATGCATAAGGCTAGTGTGAGGGGTAGAAAATGTTTTTATAGTAGGTGTATTAGTTGATCATAATCGGAATCATGGGTAGGATGCTCGCATTTATAGGAAGGGGATTGTTAGGAGCAGAGTTTTGATGGTGAAATTAACGGTATATAACAGTTCTGGTATATACGGGCTGTGGAATGTGCCAAAGAATAAAATTGTTCTGAGAATATTTATGATGATGATGTTGGCATATTCAGCTAGGAAGAATAGGGCAAATGGGCCTGCTCCATATTCAGGGTTGAACCCAGATCCTAGTTTGGATTCTCCTTCTGTTAGGTCACATGGGGCTTGGTTTGTTTCTGCTAAGGTTGAGATGAATCCTATTATGGCCAATGGTCATGCGGGGAAGATGAATCATAGGTGTTCTTGGGCAATGATTAGTGTTGAGAGTGTGAGAGATCCATTTATTAGTGGGATGAAAAAAGGATAATTGCTAGTGTTCCTTCACATGAGATTGTTTGAGCTGTGGCTCGAAGAGCTCCAGTTGAGTTATATTTTGAGTTTGAGGCTCATCCCGATCACAGGATGGAGTATACCGCGGAGGCTTGATATAGCTAATATGAATAGCACACCTCAGTTTATATTCAGTGGGTATGGTGTGGGTAGGGGAATTCATAGAGTTAAAGCAAGTGTTAGGGCTAAAATGGGTGCAGTAATAAATATGGATATAGAGGAGTGGTTGTAGCGGTTCTCGAGTGACAAGTTTTACGGCATCGGCAATGGGTTGTAGAAGGCTACAGGGGCCTCCAGTATTTGGTCCTTTACGAAGTTGTACATACCCTCGTACTTTTCGTTCTAGTAGGGTTAAGAACGTCACAGTGAGAAGGCTAGGAATGATTAGCGAGAGAATGCGGATTACACAAACATTATGTTAGGGAGATGAATTGAACTTCTGGGAATAAAGGCTTAAGTTTTATGTAATTACCAGGCTCTGTCACCCTACCAAGCCCTTCTCTTGGGCATGACTTTTTATTTTTTTTTAGAGATTTTATTCATTTATTTGACAGAGAGAGACAAAGCAAGAGAAGGAACACAAGCAGGGGGAGTGGGAGGGGGAGAAGCAGGCTTCCCGCGGAGCAGGGAGCCCGATGAGGGGTTCGATCCCAGGACCCTGGGATCAGGACCTGAGCCAAAGGCAGATGCTTAACGACTGAGCCACCCAGGCATCTTGGGTGTGATTTAAAGTCAACTGGTTAAAGGCAAAAGATCTATACGATCTGAAGAGAAACCAGAGTATACAGTCAACTGGTTAGATTAAGATAATATCATCTATTAGTCGAAGGCGCTTCAATAATTAGTCCTTATTTCTTTTGTCCTTTCGAACTGGGAGAAATTATTTAATAGATAGAAAATGACCTGGATGACTCCAGTCTGAACTCAGATCCCATAGGACTTTAACTGTTGAATAAACGAACCCTTAACAGCTGCTGCACCATTAGGATGTCCTGATCCAATATCAATATGAACTCTCAAATAGGATTGTGCTGTTGTCCCCAAGGTAACTTGTTCCATTGATCAAAATTTTTTGGATCAACAAATAATAATATTTTGACTGGTGAGTCTAGGTCTCTATCACTTGGAGTTTATTTTGTTCTCTGAGGTCACCCCAACCTAAACTGCGAACCCATATAGAACTTTGTTATTGCTGGTCAGTTAGATTGAGGAATTTCTTTGGGCTAGTTAATTCAAACTCCAAAGGGTCCTCTGGTCTATTTTTTTGTTTTTAATCCCTGCCTCTTCACAGGAAGGTCAATTTCACTGATTGGAAGGAAGAGACAGTTAACCCCTCCTGTGGCCGATCATACAAGGCCTTATTTAGAGAACAAATGGTTATGCTCTCCCTTTGCAGGGTCAGGATCCCCTGGCCATTTAAGGAATGCCAGTGGGCAGCAGTGCTCCAGTACTGGAAATGCTGGAGGTGATGTTTTTGGTAACAGGCAGGGTTTGTGTTTGCCAAGTTCCTTTTTCTTCTTTTAATCTTTCCTTAATTGCATGCCTGTGTTGGATTAACATTTAGTTTGATTAAGTGATTTGTTAGATACGTTTTATTTTGTTAACTCTCAGTGGTTATCTGCTCTGATATAAGCTTATGCAAGGAGAAAGAATTCTTGTTACTCCTGTTAACATTATTGCTTCCATAATAATAGATTAACTGAGTGTTAGATAAGGAGTTAAATAGTTTTGGTATTAACTTTATTGAGCTTGAACACTTTCTTAATGACTGCTTTTAAGCCTATATGGGTGTATTTATTCACTCTAAACAGGGTTGTATCCTTTTTCTAAAAAGCTGTACCTTTTAAGAGTATATTTTATTTTTTTTAAGATTTTATTTATTTGAGAGAGACACAGTGAGAGAGGGAACACAAGCAGGAGGAGTGGGAGAGGGAGAAGCAGGCTTCCCGCTGAGCAGGGAGCCTGATGCGGGGCTGGATCCCAGGACCCTGGGATCATGACCTGAGCCAAAGGCAGAGGCTTAACGACTGAGCCACCCAGGTGCCCCTTTTTAGACTATATTTTAAACTTACAGTACAGTTTTTAGGTTTTTTACGTAAAGTTTAAAGTTGAACTGATATTCTGTTCTGGGTAAGAAACTATCACCAGCCTTGTTAGGTTTTTCACCTCTGTATTCTCAGTATTTTGCAACATAGATGAGTTCATCCCGGTGCATTGTTCATAGGTAGCTCCTCTGGTTTGGTGGGGGGTAGGGGCTTAGCTTAAATTCTCTTTAAGTTAGTCTAGCTAATTGATTATGCAAAAGGTAAAAGTGTTAATCTTTGCTATTTAGTACTCTTAATTTTTCTTTCATCATTCCCTTATGGTCCTTTCTCTATAACTCCAATTAAAATTTCTCCTATATTTTTATAACTGTTTGTCTTGTGGTAATTTATAGTTGTTTGGCCTAGCTCTGGTTCAAAGTGGTCATCTTTATTATGAACTCTTCTGGGTATAAGCCAGATGCTGTATTTAAGCTACACTTGGGTTTGCCCAAGCACACATTCCAGTATGCTAACCTTGTTATGACTTGTCTCCTCTTGTGTTTTAGTGCTTTTAATATGTGATATTTAGATTCTATGACTTGAGGAGGGTGATGGGCAGTGTGTGCGTGCTTCCTGGCCCCATTCAATTAAGCTCTCTATTCTTAATTTACTACTAGATCCTCCTTTGGTTTTTAGTTTCATAAAAACTTTCCTGGGTGTTGTGTTCTTAAGTAGATAATGTAGCCCAATTCTTCCCACCCGATGGGTTACACCTTGACCTAATTTCTTCCTGTGTAATGATTATGCTTACTTTGTTTCCTTTTTAAGGGTTTGCTGAAGAAGGCAGTATATAGACTGAATTAGCAAGGGGTGGTGAGGTTTATCGGGGTTTATCAATTATAGAACAGGCTCCTCTAAAGGGGTATAAAGCACTGTCAAGTCCATTCAGTTGTCAGCTGTTGCTAGTAGTTCTCTGGTGAATGATTTTGTTGAGCGAATTATTTATGTGTAGGGCTAAGCATAGTGGGGTATCTAATCCCAGTTTGGGTTTTAGTTATTGTGTAGTCAGAAGGATTGAAGTCATTTCCATAGACTCTTTTTGTGGTCATTGTAGCTTCTTATGGCTTAGTTAAGTCTTAACTTTTGTATGGAAATATCTTTAACACGTTTTACACCACAGGCCTATTAATTTGGGTTATTCAAATGACTGCGGTGGCTGGCACAAAATTTACCAAACCTATTTTAACAGAGCATACTTCATTCATGGCCTAATTTATCACTGCTGTATCCCTTGGGGGTGTGCTTGAGCAAGGCGTTGTGAGCTACTTGTATAGTGTTCTTGATCGCTGCTCCTTTTAATCATTTGTGATTTGGAGGGCATTTTCATTGGGAGGCAGAGGCTGGCATCTGTGATCTTATGAAGAATTCATGGCAAGGCCAGGACCGTACCTTTGTGCTTATGGAGTCTAATGATTCACATAAGCATTTTCAGTGCCTTGCTTTCTGTATTAAGCTACAGTAACAGGTGTCCCTTGTGAAGATCTGTCATGGCTTGTAGTATTATGTTGTGAAATTTAAGCATTGGTCGTTTAGCCCTATCATGGTAAGATTATGCAGCAGGGGGGATTTAGAGTTAAAGGTTGTCTGTCTATAGATAGATTCTCAACTAAAATACTATGCTGGTGTTATGAGTGATTGGGATTATGTAGTCAATCATGTAAAATTTGAGATGTTTAACCTTATATCTGTTGCATATACTTAGTTGTGTTTTTGGGATTTGGCAGGACAACAGTAAGTATTTGTGTACCTTTTAAGGTTATGGGGGAGGGGGCTGGTTAAGCTACTTTTTTATCTGTTGTATATGGTTACAAGTACGTATGTGTGCTACTCTAAAATTCTATCTTGTGACCACTTATGACACCTTATGGTTACGTGATGTTGCTAAGTAACGTTCAACTCAAGACCAGCTACAAGTTATTTGACTGTGTGAGACCTTATGGTCCTAGCTGAGTGATACCACCTTTCCGCCCTAAAAATTAAAAGATACCAAATGTATGACAGCACAGTTATGTGTGATCATCAGCTGATTAGTCATTTGTCCATCAAGATGTCCCTGTAAGTAATTAATTACTCTAAGTAATACAGTAGATACATCCTAGAACACACAAACTAGAGACGAGGCCAGGAGAGAGCACTGTATAAAGAGATTAAAGTTTCCTGAAATAGTTACAACGGAAAATTGTCACAGCATTTACCTTGACCCTCTCTGTGTCCATACTAAGGACCGAGCTATTGTTTCCTGTGGAAGTTGCACCAGGTCCTGCATTTGATAGCGGCCAAAGAAGGGATGGAGGTTTATTCTGATTTGCATAGACTGGGTGGAAAAAGACAAAAACCCTCCATGGCTTTCATCATCTTAACACTGCTTCCTACACTCAGTTCCCTTGTGAGAGACAGAGGGTTTCCCACATGCCTCAGGTGACCCCTTTGGACTACAGGGAGACCTGTTCCCTCAGTCTTAAGGAAGGCTCTAGAAGGCCTTGGTTAGATATTTGATACTCAACTGTGGAGAGGTCAGAGATCAACTAGTTGGAAATCAACAATGAAACAAAGGTTTCATGATATAAAACACAGGAAATGAAAATTTATCAGATTAAAAATTACCCATCCCTCAGGCAGTAAGCCATCAGCACAAACAGCACCTGTCCTTTCTACAAGCTGTGGGTGGGTTATTCAGGTGTTTTACTGTATATTATCTGCTCTATGTATCTGACAAGGGAAGATGTAAGTATTCATGACCAGAAATTACCTCAAAGAATTCATCTTTCCTTATTACTATAGTATTAGTCTCTACGTGGAATTTCTTATAAAGTTTTAGCACACTACCTAATAAAATAACAGCAGAGGACTGAAATTACACAAGGATTCATTTCCCTATTGGGGAACTGTAGTTGACAACACAAAAATTTTTTGGAAAAGGAAAAGGGATCTCCATAAAGAGGAAAGAAATGTCTGCTTTCTTAAAGCAGATTGTCTATGGAATTTTTATCCACAAAGACAAATCAAGAAAACTTACCAGGACATACAGCCTCTCATCTCTAATTCTATTCATGTTATTTTTCTCAAATCAAAGAAAAATACAGCCTTCAACATTGTGTCAAGGTGGAAGGGGCCCTGACCCATATGTGTTCTCACACCCACTCTCAAGTTAAGTGTAACAGAGAGGTTGCTTGGGGGGGGCAGTCAGCAGCGGGGCGTGAGATCCACCACTCACAAGGGACAGACCCAAAGAGCCCTGCTGCCTGGGGGCTTCTGAGGAAACAGAGTCCTGTCACCTCTGCGAGACAACCTGTTTCCTCTAGTAACCTCTTGTGATTATTTCCAGGAGACACAGCGATTGCCCACTGGAACAAGAAGCCAATAGAGGGGATGTTGCAGCAGAAATTAAACTGCTGCATTTCACATCGTGCTCCTTACCTGTCCACGGAGGGATGTCTTTGTCACATTCTCCTGGCACTGGTTTCTGCCTCCTCGATTCCTCTGGTGGCCTCTGTCTTTGGATTTCTTCCGGTCTTGGAAGATGGAGATGAATCAATTTCACTAAGAATTACCACACCCAGGCCTCCACTGGACAAGAAACGGCTTCTCCTTAGAAACCTCACAAAGCCCTTAACCGAAGTATGTCAAACTCCTGTACTGGTGTTTCAAGTGGGCAACCTCCCTGCTCTGCTCCACCCCACCATCACCCCATCAAGATCAGGAGCCCTGAGATGTGGGAGAGAAACACACCCACGTTCAGCTGGGGCAGCTCGCGCACAAGAGGAGGAGAGAAAAACATTCTTACCCAGTTGTCCCGAGCCACCTTCTCCTGAAGAGTGATCTGAAAGAGTCAGCACATCAGTCAAAAACCCACGTGCAGAGATTCAGTGGGCCTTTGATCTTCTGCATTAGGTGCCGAAGGATTCAGAAAACACTGGGCAGAACTTGCGGGCTCACTGATGTCTGAAAGGGGGAGCTCTTGCTGCTGCAGCTGTTCTTACATCTCTTCTATTGTGTTCCTGCGAGTGACAAATCGTTCATCAGGCGGAACACAACGTGGAGTAGGGCTTTTTAGTCGGCCCAGGTTCCTGTTATGAGAACTGAACTCTCATATACATTTTGCAATCATATAAGACATATTTCACATAATTATCAAAATACGGTAGGCTCGAAGCTGTTCCTAAGTCATTTTGTATTCACTATTTAATGCTTGTGGGGATATGAGTTGATGAGGTCTCCTTACCAGTCATGACAGCTCCCTAGTTTATCCTGCAATGAGTATCTTTCATCATAAAGTTTGATTCTCCTTTTCCTCATATCCTTATCATGTTTCTCTGGGCTACAACAAGTGGGTCTCTAAAATGGCACGGTCCTTTTTGTTGATGTGATTTGTCCTACACCAAAATGCTTCTTAAGGTTTATAATCATTTACACCTCCAGAAACATGTCTGGGAACCACAGTTCCACATAGTCTGGCCAGCATTGGGGATCAGGAAACCTTTGGTAACTTAACTGTTGAATATTTTCAACTGAACATCTGGAAAATGTTTTTTCACATATAAAATCTCTGTGTAAGTGTCTTCTGAACAGTGGTGGTTATTTGTGTGTGAGCTTGGACTAAACACCATACCCAGTTTCAGAATCATCCACCAGCGTTCACCGCTGGGGTTAGGAGCTGAACTCCCTTGTGGTTCCCTATCTTTTCTGCAACTAATTTCAGTTTCTCCCCTGCCCCCTGCTCACATTCTTTCAGTCCCAGCTTCCTAAGAGGGAAAGGAAACATCTATACCTGGTAGCCCATGTGGAATTCTGCCTTTCTTCCTTCCCAGGAATCTGAAGGCAGGACTCGAATGTCCCCACATACCTTCCCCATAAACGCAACATCCACAAACCCAATCGCAGGGACGAATAGATGCCCCCGGCCCCCAATAAGGGACTAAAACCACTCAAACTTCAGCCTGCTGGCAAGTCTTCAGCAGCTCTAAGCTGCTCTTCACAGCTCCCTATTGCTACTCATCAATACATCAAATAAATATAAAAAGCACATATGAGATGCACTATGTGTCTGCCCAGGCCCTGGTGATTGGGATGGCATAAGCGTATCTCATTACAATGTAGGAAACCAGGCTTGACCAACTCATCACTACTAAACGCATAAGGATGAAGCAGGGCTTCCTGACTTGTCTAGGTTCTCTTGAGAGCCCTGAATTTTCAGTTCAAGCCTGGGGCCATGACACTGTCATAGAGACACCTTTCCAGGACATGGTGTCATTAACACTGTGCTATTGTTAATAGCTGGACATTTCCTACAGTTCCCAAGGGAACTCGTGCCACCTACCTCAAAGACACTATTTGAGAAGAATGCAAACCATGCTGAACAACAAAAACAATGAACTGAATTGCTCCACTGTCAGGATATTGTCTCCTGGAAAAGGATTTTAGCTGGGAGGTGGGGAGGAAGGAAGGAAAGGGAAAGGGAAGGGAGGGGGAGGGGAAGAGAAGAGAAAAGAAAAGAAGGAACTGAAGGAAAACTGAGTTCACAGGATTTGCGACTGCTGGCACCCCCCAGTCACCTGCCAGCCATTAACTCCCATCTTGTCTGCAGCAAGATACCATCAGGGTGCACCTCAGTTTTTCTCCAGATATTTCCTACCCAATATCTAGAGTTTAACAACGATAGACGTATGGCAGTCATGAGACTATGACATTCTGATCTCTCTCACATTACAACTGAGCATGCACACTTTGAGTGATGTCACTAAGGATTGCATTAGCGCTCTCAAGTGTGTCCAGGTCATTCTTCAACAGAATATACAGACATCAGGAATACATACTCCTTACTTTTACCTCTGTTTTGAGAGTGTAATCCAGGACAAAGGAAGGATTTTTTTTTTTTTTTTTTTTTACCTTAAGTCTAAGGGCTCCATAAGAGGGAAGCTTCTTTGGCCACATGGTTCCTTGAGTACATTTCTTTGCTTCATTGATCTACACAAATATATAATAGAGGATTCAGAATTCAAAAAATTAATTATGGTGACAGCAAAACCGATCTCCCGTGGGTAAGTCCTTATGGAAATAAAGGAAGCAACACTTTACATATGTGATGCTTGCTTTAAATTCAGCCTGGTATAGAATCGAATGAAAGGGGCACTAGGATGAAAGAGGAGATGGCAAAATCAGTGACCTGGAAGTGGACATCATTCCACGTGAAACCATAAAAATGAAAAAAAAATGGGGGGGTGATTGTACCTTCTGTTCAAAAATGCATATTGTTTCTGCAAGTTCTACATTTTCCTTCATGCAATTCTTAATCTATCCAGAAATTTGATCTAAATTAACCAAAAAGATAAAAAGGCGATCTCTAAGATGAGTACCAAACCAATAAAATCAAATTAGCCACTGCATCAACAGAAAAGGCATGTGATCCCGCACTATGGGCGCATGTAACATTTGAGCATTACTGTGGTCTGTGAAGTAAGCACGTTTTAGTTAGTAGCATTAAATGTTGGAAACAAATATGAAAATAAGAACCTCATTTCAATGAGGTTAATCTTTAGGGGAAACACAGTAAAAGCTCTTAGCCTAATATCCCATCATTAAGCAACATTCATCTTAGAATATATGAACAGTTGAAATTGCTGTCTTCAACGGCAGAGAAATGGACAAAAATCAAGTACCCTATTTCCTTATATTCTGTTCCTCCATTATCAAATAAATAAATCAGTGTAATTAATTTAAAAACAGAGGTTAAAAATCAAAATCCCTATTAAAAATAACCCACCTAAGTTCTTCCAGGTTTTCCCCCACTTTCACCCCCATGCCTTGAAAAATAGAGAGAAATTATTCTAAATGTCACTTGTTTGGTACTCAGAGACCTCCAATGTCTTTCTGCTGCCCAGCAGAGTCCCCTCCATGAGAACCAAAGTGGGACGCACAGATGGACATGGTCTTGGAATCAAACACACTTGGGTGCAATGTCTGCTTTACCACCTAGTGGCTAGAGGCGCCGGCTAATTCCTCATCTTCCTAAATCACAAGATGTTGAAGGGCCAAAATGCAAACGTCACCACCTGCATTACTGGTAAACAACACCCAAGAAATGCTCACCTTACAAGTGGATAGCACATGTAAAGCACCCAGAACCGGACCCAAGACTCCAGAATCTTCTCACATGGATTTAATTCTACTGCTGTACCCCGAACTGCAAACTGATCTTCTTTCTGTACAGTGGGAGAGCTCTGCGGCCCAGAGGTCACCTCTTCTATACCATCAATAGTGTACTCATAAAAACGCCAGCATTTGAGGGCCTACTATGTGCCAGGTCACTTAATCATCACAGTCCCTGAAGCCCATACACAATTCATTATCCCCATTTTGCATCCTGTCTACTTCCCCTCTCTCTCCACTGGCCTTAGTCTCCCTCCCCTCAAGACTCATAACACACGCTTTTTAAACTTCTCTTGTGACACACACTTTGTCTGGCAATATTTGGTTCTTCTCTAAGCCTTGAGCTTCCTGACAGGCTCAGAGTCCCTTAATCTGTACATTTCCCCCAATAGCCAAGTCATGTCAATGTACAGCTGCCAAGTTTCACACTCACATAGTCACTGGCTTCTTAAACATTTCTAACCAGAGGTAAACTCATCTGCTTCTACCTAATTGTGTAATCTGTTCCTTCACCTGGTCACCTGTCTCAATTGGTGGCAACCCAACCTGTGCTGTCACCTGGGCCTCAAACCAGGAAAAGCAACTTTGAAAAGTTAAGGGGCTAACTAGACCAGATAAGTCAATGTATTTACTTCTAGCTGGATTAGAAACCACATCAAACAGTTGCATTAAGAAAAGATTACCAGGCGGGGCGCCTGGGTGGCTCAGTCATTAAGGGTCTGCCTTTGGCTCAGGTCATGATCCCAGGGTCCTGGGATCGAGCCTTGCATCGGGCTGCCTGCTCAGCAGGAAGCCTGCTTCTCCCTTTCCCACTCCCCCTGCTTGTGCTTTATCTCTCGCTGTGTCTCTGTCAAATAAATAAATAAAATATTAAAAGAAAGAAAGAAACCCGTGTGGAGCTCCCTCCTCAGCAGGGAATCTGCTTCTCACTATCCCTCTGCCCCTTCTCCCTGCTCATGCTATCAAATAAATAAAATCTTTACATAAAAAAAAGATTATCAGGCAAACCACAGAATGGGAGAAGATATTTGCAAATGACACTACAGATAAAGGGCTGATATCCGAGATCTATAAAGACCTTCTCAAACTCAAATCCAAACAACAAATAATCAAGTCAAAAAATGGGCAGAGGACCATGAACAGACACTTCTCCAAAGAAGACATACAAATGGCTAACAGACACATGAAAAAATGTTCATCATCATTAGCCATCAGGGAAATTCAAATCAAAACCACATTGAGATACCACCTTACACGAGTTAGACTAGCAAACAGTGACAAGGCCATAAACAACAAAAGTTGGAGAGGTTGTGGAGCAAGGGGAACCCTCTTACACTGTTGGTGGGAATGCAAGTTGGTACAACCACTTTGGAAAAGAGTGTGGAGGTGCCTCAAAATATTAAAAATAGAGCTAGTCTATGACCCAGCAATTTCACCACTGGGTATTTACCCCAGAGACACAGATGTAGTGAAAAGAAGGGCCATATGCACCCCAATGTTCATAGCAGCAATCTCCGCAATAGCCAAACTGTGGAAAGAGCCGAGATGCCCTTCAACAGAAGAATGGATAAAGAAGATGTGGTCCATATACACAATGGAATATGACTCCGCCATCAGAAAGGATGAATACCCAACTTTTCCATCAACATGGATGGGACTGGAGGAGATGATGCTAAGTGAAATAAGTCAAGCAGAGAAAGTCAATTATCATATGATTTCACTTAGTTGTGGAACATAAGGAGTACCATGGAGGACATTAGGAGAAGGAAAGGAAAAATGAAGGGGGGAAATCAGAGGGGGGACAAACCATGAGAGACTATGGACTCCGGGAAACAAACTGAGGGTTTCAGAGGGGAGAGGGGTAGGGGGATGGGTTGGTCCAGTGATGGGAATTAAGGAGGTCATGGATTGCATGGAGCACTGGGTGTTATACGAAAACAATGAATTATGGAACACTACATGAAAAACTCATGCTGTATTGTACGGTGACTAACAACATAATAAAATTTAATTAAAAAAAAAAGGAAAAGACTACCAGGAAAACAGAACACTGAAATCTTACCTTCAAATGCTTGAGTCTTTACCTAGAAGAGGGAGAAACAAAATTGCATTTGATGGAGAAAAAATATTTTTTAACAAAATTATACTTTATGACAAAACAGTCAAAATGATAATCTAATGGTATAATAATGGTGTAGTTCAGCAGAGTAAATTCTATAATTTAAGAAGACTTCAAAGCATCAACCCCCTAATAGAGGGTTACAAGGTTCAGGGCCCCATGATCCCCTGCAACTATCCATGTAACACCTCTATTATACCTGGCAGAAAACCCAACCACTGGGGATGGGACTTTGTCCAGACCTCTAAGCAATAATTAACACTGTAGACGCTCGCCATCCCCTTATTCCCAACCCTCCCACCCTGACATCCATTCCAACTGACACCAAAGTCCTCACTGTAATTGACCAATGTGCTGTATTTAGTATTCCAGTTGATAAGGACTGCCACGATCATTTGCATTGACCTTAGAGAATGGCAATACACCTGGACTGTAAGGGCCCACGGTTTCACAGAATGCTTCCTATTTCCTACAAACCTTAATGGCTAAGTTGGGTGATAAAATGTGTGCTGTGGTCTCTCCTTTGTTACAATATGTAGGTGATTGGCATCTCTGCTCCCCCCCTAACACCCCTGCACAGGAAGACAGCATTCCCCTGTGAAAACTTTTGGCCTTCAAAGGGACATCCAGTCTCCAAAGAAAAACTCCAGTTTGCTCAAACTCAGGTTAGGTATTTAGGACACCTGATCTCAGAACAAGGACGACAGCTGGAAACAGGTAGACTCAAGGCATCCTCGATTTCCCACAACCTTAAGCACCAATGACCAGGCTTTCTTGGACTGTCTGGCTACTGTCAACAATGGATTCCAAACTTATCTCTTAAGGCTCAGCTGCTATACAGTTTACTAAAAAATGACAAACCTAATACAATTATTCAGAAAAAGGGGGATGACCTAGACTTTGAAACCTTAAACAAAAGTCTAACAACAGACCCTGACCTCCAACTTCCTAATTATCAACTTCCCTTTTTCCTCTCTCTATGTGACAGGGAAGGGAATGCCCTTGGAGTGCTCAACACCAAACTCGGGGACCACCATCACCCCATAGATTATTAGAGTCA
>NW_027397147.1:81647-100116 GCF_003265705.2 Callorhinus ursinus
ACAATGGAATATTATGCAGCCATCAAAAGGAATGAGATCTTGCCATTTGCAACGACGTGGATGGAACTGGAGGGTGTTATGCTGAGTGAAATAAGTCAATCAGAGAAAGACATGTATCACATGACCTCACTGATATGAGGAATTCTTAATCTCAGGAAACAAACTGAGTGTTACTGGAGTGGTTGGGGGTGGGAGGGATGGGGTGGCTGGGTGATAGACATTGGGGAGGGTATGTGCTACGGTGAGCGCTGTGAATTGTGCAAGACTGTTGAATCACAGATCTGTACTTCTGAAACAAATAACGCAACATATTTTAAGAAAAAAGGAAAAGAAGAAGATAACAGGAGAGGAAGAAAAGGGGAGTATGTCAGAGGGGGAGACGAACCATGAGAGATGATGGACTCTGAAAAACTGAGGGTTCTAGAGGGTAGGGGGGTGGGGGGATGGGTTAGCCTGGTGATGGGTATTGAGGAGGGCACGTTTTGCATGGTGCACTGGGTGTTATGAACAAACAATGAATCATGGAACACTGCATCAAAAACTAATGATGTAATATATGGTGATTAACATAACAATAAAAAAATTAAAAAAAAATTAACTTTGAAAAACTAATGAATCATGGTAAAAAAGCCATGAATTCTATGTGCAGTATTCCCCTAGCGCTGGAGTTCTCCCGTTCTCCTTGATCAGCAAACTTGGTCTTGGCTTGCTGGCTGTTCGTGCTGATCTTCTGGGGGAGGGGCCTGTTGCCGTGGTTCCCAAATATCTTTCCCGCAGGCAGAATTTCCCCGCCCTTGTCATTCCGGGCTAAGCAAGCTGCTCGGGTTTGCTCTCAGGAGCTTTTGTTCCCTGCAAGCTCTAGGCACAGCTTTGGAGGACCAGGGTGAAAATGGTGGCCTCCCAATCTCCACCCGGAGGAGCTGAGAACTCGGGGCCCCGCTCCTCAGTGTGCCCCCAGAGAAAAGCAGTCAATCACTCCCGTCTCCCCGGTTTCCGGCCGCACTCCGCGCTCACCCAGCCTGTGACAGAGTGTTTCTATCTCTGGCACCCGACCCCATGTGGAGTCTCCAAATCCAGCAGATCCCTGTGGTGTGCTCCAGTGCAGCTCCTCCCAGGGGGGGAAGGGGAGTCTCCCTGGCTCTGCTGCTTGTTGGGTCCCTGCTGAAGGCGCAGTGGCCCACCTGGGCTGCGGATCACAGATTATGGCCACCCTGAGCTGCGAGCCCATACCTCGGCTCCATCTCTGCAGCCGGCTTCCCGCTCCGATACCTGGGAGCTCTGCTGCACTCAGGCACGCCCTTCCTGTGACCCCGAGGCTCCTGAGTCCACACTGTACCGCGAGGTTTCCACCTGCCCCTTAGCCACTGGAGCGACGTCCCTCAGCAGAGCCGACTTCTAAAAGTTCCGATTTTGTGCTCCATGGCTCTATCACTTGCCAGAAGCTGCTGACCAAGACCCCCTCCCCCACCGTCTATCCTCCGGAATATCGCCTTGGATTCACTTCTCCGCACGTCCTACTTTCTAGTACGTGGTCGCTTCTCTGTTCAGAAAGTTGTTGCTACTCTCCTGTTCGATCTCCTGTTGAGTTCATAGGTGTTCAGAATGGTTTGATCCCTATTCAGCTGAATTCCTGAGACCAGAGGAAATCCAGGTCTCCTACTCCTCCGCCATCTTGCTCCACCCCTGGTCTGTCTTCTTTCTTACAAATGACAGAAAGGATCCTTGAAAGTACATGTAAGGAATGTAAAACTCAGGAAGATACAGGAATATAATATCTGAAATAGAAATAAGCAACAAAGGAAAATAAAGAAAAATTTGGAAGTGCATGAACCAGTGGATGTAAGCATCTATTTTAATATCTTAAAAAAAATACCATCCTTTTTCTTCAAACAGTGATTCACAAATTTCGCTTAGTTACTATAATCTTCCATATATTTAGAAGTGGTCTTGACACTTTGAACAGAAGAAGTCACAGTGGGATCCTGTGAATGAGCTTTAGTAAACTACAACCAATTTAAAACTATTGAAGATTGTTACGGGTTCATGAGAAATTAGAAAACATGGCAAATCTCAGTTGAAAAGGAGATAAGCTGGGACGCCTGGGTGACTCAGTCACTTAAGCGTCTGTCTCAGGTCTTGATCTCGGGGTCCCGAGATCGAGTCCCATGCCGGGCTCCCTGCTCAGTGTTGAGTCACCTTCTCACTCTGCCGTCCCCCGCCCCACCCCCGTGGTGGTGGCATAAAATCTTAAAAAAAAAAAAGGAAGAAAAAGAAGAAGAAGAAGAAGAAAGGAAAGGAGATGCGATAAATAGTACATTTGAAAGGTATTACACATGAGTTTCCTTCAAAGGAAGACAGGAAAGGATAATTATAACAAATCATGTTTCAGGTGTGAATTGAACAGTAAACTAATGGAAGTTTTAGGACATCAAGTACCGGTCAAGTTTTCAGGCAGTTCCAACTACTGTAACATTGTTGGAAAAAAATAACGATTGAAAATTAATAAAAGCATGTTTAAGTGGAGGACACTCTGTACTTTTAACTGGGGCTCTGGCTCCAGCAGGACTCAGAAAGTGGGATCTCAGCTCCTACTTTTAGAAGGTTCTGACAGCAGTTCCTGTATTCGTGTCCCAACTGAATGCAGCTCCCATTTCTCTGAATTGGAGTCAGGATTTCTCCCCAGAAACAAGCCTGCATCTGTAACAAACAAACCACAGCATCTCTGATGTGATGTCACAGGACCCCTCAATCCACGGATCCCTGAGTAAAACAGGTCTTGTTCAAATACCCTCAGGGAAAAAGAGGAATGAACCAGGGGAACAGCCCCCCACATGCAAGCGACTGTAAGGCTCACCTACCAGCATGTCCTGGGGAAGCCGCCCAGAGGCCCCTCCTCGGCACTCACCCAACAAAGCAGCTTTGTTCAGTCGCACCTCAGGAGGCACCAACTTGCTGCAAAGCCCCCAGGGTCTCCCACAGGGCGGCAGCAGCACCTACTGGAACCGCAGCTCTGGCTCTCTGTCCTGGGGCAGCCACAGTGGGGCTGGATCCTTGGGCTGCTACAGAAGTCTTTCCTGCTCTGAGATGCCCTGGGTCAGCACAGGCAGAGACACCTCCCCTCCGGGTAGAAGGTGCGCAGGTGCCCTCTGCTGGCCGCCCTGGGAATCCCTACAATGCTCAAAGCCATGGCCCCTCAGCTGGAGGGATAGAGCATGCTCAGGTCCAGCCAAGCCCTCTCTCTCCATGACAGATCCTGAGGCTTGGCCCCACCACCCCATGCAAAAGGAGGTGTGCCCAACTTCCCAAGTGAAATGACATCTACAAAGCTCAGCCCTAGGGAGGTTGGAGCTTTGGTCTCAGGGAAATCTGATCGCCTGCTTTCCCACCTTCTCTGGTCCCAACATTCGGATCGCCTACATCGACTTCCACCACCCTGGTGTATGGCCCACCTCCAACACCTAGACCAGCAACCTCTTTTCATCCTTGAAATTCCTCTTGGTCTCTGCTTCTCCCTACCGCATCTCTCTCTTTGTTCCTCTCACTTTCTAGGTCTTGCCCAATCCCCCCACCACTCATTCAGTGTCTTTCACCCTGACAGTCTCTTTCCCTATCTCTCCCCAGGCCCTCAGGCCTTCTGCTCTGTGCAGCCCTGTCCAAGACCACAGGGAACCACCTCTCCTTTCTGCCCCTCTCTGCTGCCATCATTTGGCCCAGGCCCTGCTCACAGGGCATGACAATCTCATTTACAAAGGTTGCTCAGGCTGACCATGACTGCAGCAGTGCAGTTACCAGCCACTCCTGGACAGAAAAAGCTGGACACCTTAGTCGCCCAGCCATGACCCGAAAGCTACTGGAGGATGGCTGCTTCCACAACCTGGGAAGAAGGAGGGCTTTGCACGATCCAGGAGCTCTGGTGCAGAATGGATTGGAGGAAACGACCTAAAAAGTGACAGACGCATACACCCAACTCCTCCTGTGTGGTGAGGGAGGAATGGGTCTCCTGTCATTGGCCGCTTCTCTTCCTATCCCCCAACAAGGACACTGTGGGAGGATTAGGGACATCATGGGTCTTACCAAGAAAACTGACACCATCAGCCCCCCCTCAGAGCCCACCTGCTGTTGGGGGGCAGCTGGTAAGGTGAAACCAGTGCACAAAATCTGGATTAATGCAGGGCCTCCTCACCGGTGTCCCAGGGCCACAGGGGATGCTTGATTCATTCCTCACCATCACAACAGACTGCTGCCTGGGGACAGACCCCTGTCCTGCCGATCGACACACACTGCCTGAACTAGCAGGTGCCATGTGCTCCAGAGTATCTATCACCTGAGTTAATACAACCACCAACAGTTGTAAATACAAGATGTGTCCCCCTCCCCGGAAGGATTTCTTACGCCCCCTGCAGGAAAGATATCACAACGGGAATCCTGCTATATCCTCCATCACCACCATTGCTGCCAGTTTTTTCTGTGTACCAGATTCACACTGCACTCAAAGGCGAATGACTGTAGGACCTCCTGAAGGCAGACACTGTCAAAGAGACAGAACTGTGAAAGGTTTATTTGGGGGATACCAGGAGAGACAGAGCACAGGGGACAGGATGGGCAGGGACAACATTCCGGACATTAAGCTGATCTGACAATTTTCTAAATATATACACACACTGCCGGGTTGTAATTGCTCAGGGAGGTCTTCAAGTTACAAATGTCCTGTCCTGTAAGGCAAATAGATTTGGGTTAGTACACTGTGACCTTCTGTTTTCCTAAATGCATTTGCTTCCTATACACTATCTGAGGCCTTGAATGAACATCTGAGTGTGTGGCTGCCTCCACGAGTCTATATGTAATAGAAAACAATTGTCTTCACATCCCAGGTATAAATCTCTGAATGTACAGGTTCTTGTAATGATCTTTTACTTCATTCTTAGCTAGGACCTAAAATTTAATAGAAAATAAAAAGGGGTCCCTGCCTTATTTTTAAAATGACGATTGGCAATCTCTCGGCTGAGGTGTTATACTCTCAGTGTAATGGTGTGGACTGAAAAGAACATCTTTTCATGATCAACTGCATGGAGCTATTTTCATTTAAACAGTGAGAAGGGGGAGTGGCCAACAGCCCAGATATTTTACATATTCTTTTTCTTTTGTTCCGACAGAGAGACAGAGACAGAGAAAGGGCAAATTTGTGCGTGAATGGAGAGGGCGGGGGGAGAGAGAAACTCCTAGGTAGGCTCCACACTGAACGCCGAGCATGACTTGGGGCTCGATCTCAGAACCTTGAGATCATGACCTGAGCAGAAATCAAAAGTCCGATGCTTAACCCACTGAGCCATCCAGGGGCCCTTGCAGATTCTTTATGTACTTCAACTCCTATTCTTCTAATGACCTCAGAAACCAATATGCTCCCGTTTCACAGATAACAAAGCTGAGGCTCTAAGTAGGCTCCACTGAGAGCTGGCATTCGGGCTGAGAAATCAGGAACACAGGTAAATCACAGGATCCTGTCACGACGTTCAGGGAGATGCAAAGTGCAGGCAGAGGCGTAGTGACAGGGATCCAGCTAGGGTGGTTCCTGGTCAATCCTGAATTCTCCACAAAGAGTCCAGCTCAGATTGAAGGCCAAGGCAGCCACTCTGGTGATCTCGGTCCCATCTTCACTTTTTCTCACTGGGGCCCACAAACTCAGGCAGACAAAAATCCTCAAAGGAACCAAGTTAAATTTCCCAAATCTCCACCACATTCTGTCACCCAGTTCAGAACCTTCAGAAATCCAGCGGAAACAACAATCTTTATAGAGTATGAACGAACAGCTTTATGGCAACAGTGACGTTCTGGTACAAATAACTGCATTATTCACACCGTGTGACGGACACAGGCAGCAACCCGGTGTGGATCTCACACTGTCCTCACACTCACTGCTCAAGCTGCTGGCCTGCCAGGAACGGCCCCTGCTCCACCCAAGAGAGGCCCATCCACTCCCCTGAGCACCTCCATCCTTCTCATCCACAACCTCCTCTTTCTAGTGACTCATGGCTCGCTCTCTTGTCCTTCAGAGACTGCCTGGTGCTTCCCTTTTACGGAATACAACATCTATGTTGTTTAACGAATGTGTCCCTCCCTGCTCTCAGAAACATTAAATTCCTGACGTTCAGAGTAGGCGTCATCCCCGATGGACTCTGAAAAACAAACTGAGGGTTCTAGAGGGGAGGGGGGTGGGGAGATGGGTTAGCATGTTGATGGGTATTAAAGAGGGCACGTTCTGCTTTGAGCACTGGGTATTATGCACAAACGATGAACCATGGAACACTACAACCAAAACTAATGATGTCATCTATGATGATTAACATAACAATAAAAAAAGAGTAGGCGTCATCCCTCCCAGAGCACAGAATATCGTCTCTGTAGAGTGTGCATGAGCATACCCACTGTGCCCAGCTTTCGGAGAAGAGTGGCTGTGCTTCACCACAAAGGGACCTGCCTACCGCCTCAGTATGAGTGAAAGACAAAGTGCATCAAATGTATCTCCTGAGCAACCTGAAGAAAGTTATCATGTCCTTAGCATCATTCACTCTCCCATAACATGGGAGGCCTGCATGCAGGACTGCTATTCCTTACGGAGGATGCCCCAGCGTCTGTATCAGACCCACGTCAGAGAAAAGACAGAAGACCACCCCATTGGAAGTGACTCAGCAACATTCCAACAAACCGTCTACACCTGCCTAGAGCATTTGCCACTGTTTCTCTTTCTCATCACCCTTACTGGACAAGGGGGTTTCCCACAAGTATCCACTGACTGCTGAAGACAAGGGACAGACCTCTACCCTAATGATTAATCAAGGGACAATCGCCTTCCTACAGGTGTTTATACAACTAATGAAATGACAGCTCAAACTCAACACGCTGCAAAGAAAGTGATAGGTGTGTATCATCCCTCTCAGACAACAAATGTGCACTCTGGACATGCGCGATGGTAAGAAATATATGTCTCCATTGTGAAATAAAGACACTTCCTTCCCAACAACGGCACCTCCCCCACTGCTCAGTGCCTGGAAATAGCCAAGCACAACACATGTATGTCCTGAGAATCTTCAGGATGTTAAAACTTGCCCAGCCAGGATTCCCCTTGTAATGTCAAGGCTTCAGCAAAACTCTGTGTTTCTTCCACCGACACAACCCTAAGGTGATGATCTGGAAACACAGGAACCTGTAGGCTCTGAATGAAGACTTAGCATTTTGAAAGGTAAATGACACCACACACAGATCCCGGGACAAACCCAACAGATACAAGGTCAGCACAGGGTGCTGCCCAGACAGGAACAGGATTCCAGAAATGATAACAACTAAAAACAGCCATACTATTTACCTGGTCCTTCTGCGGGAACTTCTTGGGCGGGGTGCTGCTGTTGTCCCCTTGAGCGCCACAGGTTTCTGAATATGACTGAAGCCCTAAAGGGATGGAGTTGGATTCAGACTGCCTTGACCATGCAGGATGTAAGCCAACCCTCTACACCTGCCCCACCCTATTCCATTCTCTCCCACTCCCACGTCTCATCCAGATGCAGAGAGTTTCTCACAGGTCTCCTCTCACCCCTGTGGACAAAGGAGAGACCAGTCCCTCACCCCTGAGGATGTGACCACTCCACCCAGGGACAGATGTTTTCATAACTAATTAATAACACTGGACAACTTTCGCCTCCACAAGGAAGAGTGATGGGAAGGTTGCACTCCATCCCAGAGCCCAAAACATTGTGTCTGTGCTATGCACCTGGGCAATTATTTCATGTTTGTCTTTTGCAAAATGTCACTTTTCGTCTCCATGGCAGACACCTGCTGCCCAGTTCTGTAGGGTGAAACAAGACAGTCCATGAAATGGACGTCCACAGAAAGCTGAGGAATGTTATTCTGTCCTCACTCAGGTCTATCCTTGCATTGCAAAGCCTTGTGGTACCTCCTCTACATCTTCTCCACTGACAGAAGTACTTAAACTAGGAATATACTTGGCAACTCATGTCATCAAATTCAGATCATCTTACCATGTGGTGGAGGAACGAGCTGTGGGTGAGGCCCCCCTGTCCACCCATGTGGAGGAGGCTGAGGTAACCCATAGCCATTGAAGCCTAGTAAAAAACCGCCCCGTGGGGTAGGGCATATGGGGGGGCCTTGGAGCACGAGGAAACCCTCTCACATCTGTACAGACCTGCAGAACAGAGGACAAAATATTCGGCTAAGACAGCCAAAAGTTGCAACACCAAGAGATGAAACCCAAAGAGCAAGCTCTCAGCATCTGGCTCCTTCTCCAATACCACATTCCAGAACAGCCGCATCATGCTAGAAAACTTTATCCCTCTCATTTGGTACCGACTATAATAAGGCAGGGAGCAGAGGTACAGATGTTATAGGAATAACCTACTGTCACCAAACATCACTACCCCTGCCTGCCAACGTTCACTACCAAGAAGTAGTGTCTTAAAAGGTGAAAAGAGATCATTGCATACGAGTAAAACAGCATACTCCAGACACAGAGGCATCGACATCCTGGGCAACACTTCATCTTTCCTCTTCAACCACCGTAGATTTGGGTTTGTTAAGAAGAGACAGAATGTGATGAAACTGAATGCCGTTTCTCCACAAGGAATCCGAGGCACTCGAGCTGAATCCTTTGCCTGCCAAGCCCCTGACTATCCCCATGGCCTCACTTCCCGACAAAGCGCTCTTCTACACTCTGCAGTTTCTGTCCAAGGCCACAAAGACCCTGGAGGAATTAGGGGCCTGTGGTCTGACAGGGCTCCTGGAAAAGGGTTTTCTGAGAGGAATATGATACCAATAGCCCTTATTTACATGCAGCAGCTGTGTTTATCTTAAAACACACTCTTCGGAAATTTCCGCACACTGCGTTCCAGAGCAATTTTGTACAGTGGCAAATTAAGATGGGAAGACTAAATAAGAGAATTCACAAAAATGTATATGCTTTCTGATGGACAACTCCAGAGCGTGTAATGAGAGAAGAAACTAGCTCTCACAGTGACATAGGACCAAAACGACCTGCTCCTAGAAGCCCAATGGAAGGGCTTGTGAGGCACTGGTCACACAGCTAATCACTGACATCCACCCTTCAGAACGTGTGTGCCAGTCCAACCATCAGCTTTGAAAATTCAAAAACAGTTATAGAAAGGGTTACAAGTAGATGGATTCTGTACAGCATTTTTACCAGCAGAAGTAAAACATGGATGACTTATAAAATTTCCCCTATCTAAGAAGATTCCAAACTGCCAAACAGACAATATAAAATGGAGATTTTGCTCCTGTTTCCAGTTGTGGGGATTACCACAGACCTTGTCACAGGTTAATCATCTAACCCCAACATGAACACTACCCCAATCGCACCTGATTGTAACCTACTGACTGGGAGTCAGGCTGGCCAGATACTTCACTGTGGAGTGAGGTGTCATCCTCTTCGAGTTAATTCCCCCCATGGGCACTGTGGGCGGGCAGGGGTGGATGGACACACACACACACACGCACGCACCCACAGTGAGCGCCCTGCCATCCTGCACCTCTAAGCACCTGTGGCTTTGGAAGGTGCCACTGAAGGTGATGATCTGTAATGGAGAAACCTGTCAGCCCTTGAGTGAACGGCTTGCATTTTGAAAGGTAAACAATACCATAGACCAACTGCAGGACACACCCAACAGACACAAGGCAAGCACTGGGTGCAGTTCAGTAAGGGAAGTTTGCGGAACACCTGGAAAAGGCCAAAAGAGGTACCTTGCCCATCCCTGGACTTCTGTGACGTTCAGTGCCCCTGTTCCTCATGGGAGCCCCAGCAGCTTGAGCGTCAGACCAAGGCCTAGAACCGATGGAGGTGGATGCAGACCGGCATTGACTGTGCAGAATTCAAACCAATGCTCCAAACCTGCTGCCATTACATTCCCTTCTCTCCCACTCTCGGGTCCCTTCTCAGACATAGAGCATCTCCCACATGTTTCTGCTGATGCCTGAATACAAGGGGAAGACCTGCCCTTCCCCCTCAAAGAAGGGACCACAGCCCCACACCTTCCTTCAGGTGTTTTCATAGCTAAGGAAAAAAAAATCCGGGCTCAACCAGCTGAAAATGAACTGAGCTGGGGTGCCTGGGTGGCTCAGTCTCTTAATTGTCTGCCTTAGACCCAGGTCATGATCCCAGGGTCCTGGGATTGAGCCCTGCATCCGGCGTCCTGCTCCACGGAGAGACTGCTTCTCCCTCTCCCTCTGCCTGCTGCTCTGCCTACTTGTGTTCTCTATTTCTCTGTCAAATAAATAAACAAATCCTTAAAAAAATGAAATGAGCAGTGTGCTTCATCCCTCAACAGCCCAAAATATACTCCCTGGAAATAGCCTGGCTGAAAAATGTTATGTCTAACTTTCTGTAAAATGTCTTTCTCTCTCTACAAGAGACACCTGCTACCCAGATCAAAATGGAAAAATGACACAGCCCCACAATGTAATAATAGTGTAGAAACTGATGAATCTTGGAATGTCTTTAGCCAGCGGAATCCCTGCAATACAAAGCCCTAGGGCAGCACTTCTACATCTTCTCCAAAGTCTCCTCCTGGAGAAAGATGGATATGCTTTGCAAGTCAAGACCTACAGTTCAGATCACTTTGCCAAATGCAGGAGGTGGAGGTGGTCTGTGAGGTTCCTGAGGCCAGCAGGGTGCAGGCTGTGAACGTGGCCCATAGTACAGGAACGGTGATAAGGTAAGACCCCTGGGGTAAGGCCCGCAGGGTGGTCCAAGAAATGACGAAGCCCCTGTGCATCCATACAGATGTACACACACAAAATAAACTATAGGCTGAGATGAGACACAAAAGTAACACCACCAACAAAAGCTGAAACCCAAAGAAACAGGTCTCAGCACCTGAAACCGTTCCTACCACCACATTCCAGGACAGGAGGATCAATGCCAGAGGTTACCTATGTCTTGCGTCCCACCTATGGCCTGCGGTGAACAGATGTCATGGGGATAAACTACTGTCACCACATGTTAATATATGTCTGCAAATCTACAGAGGCACGGAATCTGCCCCAAAGCCTTGGCAGAGTTAATACCAAACTAATAAAAGGGTCTATTACAGATGGGCTGGCATCAACGTCCAGGAACACGCTTCCCCGCCGTGACAACTACAGAATCACCTTCTGTATACTGAGCACAAACAGAATGAGGTGCAATGGGAAGCCCAATGTCCAAGATGAAGAACAGCCCCTCGTGGGTCCAACTGCTGCCCACCAGCCCCCGCCTGACCCCGCTCTGATTCCCTCCCTGACAAAAGAGGCTTCTACTCTCCCAAGTGCTCACCATGGCCACAGACACCGCTCAGGAGACAGGAATTTCTGCAGTTCAGTAGCAGACCTGGAAAATTGCTGAGAGGTGCATGATCCCTATGAATTAGTGAGACCCAGCTCTGTGGATCTGCGTCACCGACGTTCCGATGCTCCTTAGCTCAGGCACAGAGCCAATGCATCGTCCTGGTGCCAAGAACCACTGAATGGCCGATTCTGCATCCCCGGATGCAAACCAATGTGTCTGGATAGCAGGTGTGACCCTCCCAGGATGGATCAGGAGAGATGCTATCAGTTGGCACAGCCACCAAACCGCATCAGAAACCGCTCACAGGAGCACAGCTGAAACATGTGTGAGGTGTGGACCCTGCAAGGAGTCACTGGGATTCCCTCTTGACAGCTGTGCTCCGGGGGGCGTTTTCCACCACACACCTGGCACCTGGAAGAGATCACCTTCATTTCACCCAGGGTGCCACTGGAGGGATTCGGGGTCATGTCTTTACCCACACAGATGGAACGCACAAGAGGTCGCAGCTCACCTTCTCCACCAACACTCACAGCTGCCCAAAGCACATGGTACAGAGTGTGAGGCAGGGCATGGCTTTTCCCGCTGCCAGCTGTGAGGATTACCGCAGACATTCTCCCAGGTCAGTCTCCTGACCCGAAAACCAACACCACGACCGCTCCCGCGGGAAAGCAAACTGCAAGGAGTCAGCGGGACTGGCCGACTTCAGTGTCGAGTGAGATGTTGCCCTCCTCCAGGGGTTTACACACACACACACACACACACACACATACACACACACACACAAATTTGGGGTGAGCATCCTTTCATCATTTGCCTCTAAGCATCTACAACTTCGGGAGGAAGCACGTAAGCTGAGGATCTCTAATGGGGAAGCCTGGAGGCTCCTGGGTAAACAGCTTGCATTCTGAAAGGGGAAGGATGCCTCAGATAAATCACAGAACACACCCAACAGCCACAAGGCCAGGACAGGGTGCTGTCCCTACAGGAGTAACTTCCAGAAACAGGCACAACTGAAAACGCCCGTCGCATTTACCGTAGCCATCTCCGGGTCCTTTTTCGGGCTGGTGCTGCTGTTCATCCTGGGAACCGGTCTAGATTCTGGAGGGGACAAAGGATGGAGGTTTATTGTGGTTTGCATACCCTCCGTGCCTTCCTCCTCCATCTCACACTCTTTCCCACACTCGGGTCCCTGATCTGAAGAGAGGGTTTCCCCACATGACTCAAGCGACTTCTTTGCTAAGAGAGATACCAGTCACCTGACTCTTGCGGGAGACACTCCAGGACCCTGGTTCCAGTGTTTCCATAAGTAACCAATCAACAGTGGACAGATTGGGGTACAACTGGCTGGAAATTAATACTGAAATTGGGGTGCTCAATACAAATCCAAAAAAATCACTTTTTCTTTATAGATTAAAAATCTAAGTGAGAATAGCCTTGAGTGGGTGATATCAACAAACCCGCAACACGAACGGCATGCATTCTTTCCTCAGGCCGCCAGTTAATGGTGCAATCTTTCAGTCTCTAGATGATCTCTAGCATGTGTGACTGGCTATTACGTAAATACTGAAGAGAAGAATTGGAGTAGACTAATCGTACAGTCAGGAGCAAAGAAAAAAACAGGCGGATTGAGAAGTAAAGCTGTGGCATTATACCGATAACATTAGAGGAGTAAAATGCACGAATTTCATTGATGAATATAGTACTGTAGATTACAAATAAAACAAAAATAAAAGAATATCCATAAGGGGTAAATGTCATTTTTCTCAAACAGTCTTATTTTTTTTTTTCAAATGGCTTCACCATTGCGTCAAGGTGGGAAGGGAGCTCAGGCTCACAACACCTCCAGGCTCAGCTGTTCAGTAGGGGGATGGTGGAGGGGGTGGGGGTGGGGGTCTGCAGTTAGGGGAGGGGCGTGAGCTCCACCTCTCACAGGGACAGGTGCCCTGCTGCCGGTAGGCACCTGAGGAAAGCACCCTCCTGTCACGCCTTCAGACAACCTGCTGTCCTTAGGTAGTGCTTGTGATTCTCTCTAGGACACACAACGATCACCCACAAGAATGGGGATGACATCAAGTGCTTTCCCAGCAGAAATCAGGCTGCTGCATTTCACAGCATGCTCTCTACCTCTCTGCACACGGTTCCATATCTCGGATCTTCCCGGCATCGGTTCCTGCCTCATGGATCCCTCAGGAGGCGTCTCTCTCCTCATCATGTGCAGTCTTGACTACAGAAAAAGAATGGATGTCTATAAGAATTACAACACCATGTCTTCTACCAGACACTAAACAGCTTAGCCTTGACCCCTCAAGACACCCATAAAAAGGCACGTCAAACTCGCACACCTGTGTTTCATGTAGGCGTTCTCCCTGCTCTGCTGCACTAACTTCCTCTCCCAAAACCGAGCCTTAACCTGGGGGAGAAAAACACATCCACCCTCAGTTGTGCCGGACTGTGCCCCAAACAAAGAGGAGGAAAAAGAAAACACTTACCCAATTATCTAGAGCGCTTCTCTCATAAGCTGCGACCTGAAAAAGTCAATTCACCAAGAGCCCATGTTCAGGGATCTAAGGGCCACTTCCATCACCTGCAGGAGGCACGAAGGGGCCAGTATGTTGGGGCGGAACTCAGGTTACCTTGTGTTTGAAGGTGAGCTCTGCCTTCTGCAGCTGATCTTGCATTTCTCCAATTTCTTGTCTGTGAGTTATAATTGCTTTTGTCAGATAAAGCCCAATATTGGCTGTGATTTTAGGTTTTTTTTAAAGATTTTATTATTTATTTGACAGAGGGAGACCCAGTGAGAGAAGGAAGCAAGCAGAGGGAGTGGGAGAGGGAGAAGCAGGCTTCCCGCAGAGCAGGAGCCCGATGCGGGGCTTGATCCCAGGACCCTGGGACCATGACCTGAGCCGAAGGCAGACGCTTAACGACAGCCACCCAGGCGCCCCTTGGGTGTGATTTTAAATCACCTGCCCATGTGGCCATCCTCCTCTGATCTGTCCCCTCATACGATTTATCCTGACACAGGAAACACTTTCCCATGATAATAAATGTACAGTAGGATCAAAGCTATCGTTACATCCTCTCCTTACTCGTTTCTCCACACCTGCAGGGTTCAGAGTTGACATAATTTCCTTACCTGATATCAATCTTTCCCTCATTTATCACATGACAAGGAGCTTTTACCATGGAGCTCTATTGTCCTTTAACTTCTATGCTCGCCATGATACCCAGGGTTGCAAAGACCGCGCCATCAGATGGCACTACCGGGTTCATGGGCAGGATTCATCCTACGACAAACTGCTTTCCTCAAGATTAGGACCACTGACACCACCCTTGGGGGTGGAATGGCATGGCGGAAGTTTCCACAGAGTCAGGCCAGCGCTGGGGATCAGGACATGTTTAGTAACATAATTGTTTTGTTCTTTCTAAAACTTGTCTTTTTGTGTCTGTTAATTCTCTCTGGATATGGCCTCTGAATTTTTGTTTATATTACTTGTTAATTGAGTCTAAACCATGTACAAAGATTGAAAATACGAAGTGAACAGGGATTTCAGGAGCCGCTAATATTTAGTGTCTGAACTCACTTATACTTGTCTATCTCTTCGGTAACCAGTTTCAAATTTTCCTCAGCAGCTGCCAGTTGACTCTTCTGTGCCTTCAGTTCACAGTGTGTATTTTCCAGCTTCCTAAGATGGGAAAGGTATATACACAGTCCGGTAGCCAAGGTCCTGAATTTCTGCCGTTTTTCCTCCCAACACACCTGATGGCCTACATTCAAATGACCCCCATAAATGCACAGACTGACAACACAATGAGGGAAACAAACTGAAGGCCCCATTTAGGGTTAAAGAAAAATCAAACTCTGGAAGCTGCCAAGTCTCCGGCAATCAGAGTTGTCTTTATACTTCTCTACTTCAGTCCATTCGTCATCAAGCCCCCAAATAACATTGCACTTCATGCCATCTCAGAGTTGGTCTTTTGTCTGAGATGGTGAGGGCTCCTTTCAGGTCAAAGCAAAAAGCCATGCTTGACCAACTATACCCATTAGGATGAAGCAGGGGACGATCATTAGTCTTACACCTCCATGGGGAGCCCTGATCCTCAGACCAAGGCTGTGCCTGACACAGACAATCAACCCGAAAGGAAGCCTTCTAGAATATGGCTTCATCAGCATGGCAACTCACTCCCAGACATTTCTAGGATCTAGAAGTAAAATCCCGCCACCTCCCTGGAAGATCCTGGTGGAAGAAAGGCCTATTTTAGTGCCCACAATATGTCCTAAAGTATAAAATGCTGTGAAATGTCACATAGTCAGTGTGTTATTTCCACACAACAGATTTCAGATGGAAAACTATCAACTGCATGGAGTCAACCGAATTTAACAAGACTGAGTTCACTAATAGTGAAAGCAGCAAAGGAGGATGCTTAGAAAGGCTGGTTTGCTATGTTGCCCTCAGGCTCTTTTGTTCATGGTGTCCATTTAAAAGGTTTCAACAGGACACCTGATTTACTCAAGATCACATGCAAAAAGACACTTAGAAACTAAGTCAAAAGCTCTAGACAAAGACACATGCATTTGTTTCTGGTCTCTCAGGAAATCCTTCAGCAAGTGCTTTCTGGAGTGGCTGTAATGGAGTGGCTCAGTTGTAAAGTGTAGAAGACAGAAAGGTGGTCAGGACACTGTACCCACCCCCAAAAGTACTTACCCATGAACAGAACCAAGATGCCAATGACACAGATCAGCCCCCACCCCCGGTGTGGGAAGGAATAACACAAAGCTGAGTCTCCAGGGAAGACAGGGAACAGTTTTGCTTTTCAAGCTGAATGAGGGACTCTAAGGTCCTGATCTCCTCTTGAGAAAATAAAGGAAACACCGGATAAAAGAGGAAACTTGTGAGGGAATGCACTCAGTTTCTAAAGAGCACATGAAGAAACATGAGAACCAGATGGAGAAGAAGGAAGCCTAGAACAAAGCCAGCCTGGCAGTGGGAGCCAATCTCCCCAGGACACATCAATACATTCTGGAACAGCCACGTGAACTGCAAAAAGAAACAACTATTTTATGGGCATGGGCTTAGAACGAAACAAGTGAAGTTCAGGGTCAGCCACCAAAGGTAAGCCCTAGTGAAACTGCAGGCTTTGGTTGGGACCCAGAAGAGTTACACCTAAAAAAAACAGGTGGATGGGAAATACCCCAGCCTTCTTAGGGACTGGGCTATAGTGAGTGATCTCAGCTGTACACTGGATGAAGGGATCCAGGACTGCTGGAGCCCCATCCCACTTTCCACAAAGAAACTCCCAGTGTTTCTGCAGCAAGACAATTCCATTTTTCTATCCACATTATTGACCCAAGTCTCGTACTGAATCAAAATGTGACTGAATTCAGGGTTAATAAGAACATGTGGTAGGGGGGCGGAGCAAGTTGTCAGAGGAGTAGGAGACCTGGATTTCATCTGGTCTCAGGAATTCAGCTGAATAGGGATCAAACCATTCTGAACACCTACAAACTCAACAGGAGATCGAAGAAAAGAATAGCAACAACTCTCTGAACAGATAAGTGACCACTTACTGGAAGGTAGGACGTGCAGAGAAGTGAATCCGAGGCGATATTCGGGAGGATAGATGGGGGGGGGGGCCTCCCTTGGCCGCTTCTGGCAAGTGATAGAGCCGTGGAGCACAAAATCGGAACTTTTAGAAGTCGGCTCCGCGGAGGGACGTCGCTCCAGTGGCTAAGAGGGGGGTGGAACCCTCGCGGGTCAGTGTGGTCTCAGGACCCTCGGGGTCACAGAAAGACCGGGGGTGGCTTAGTGCAGCAGAGCTCCCAGGTATTGGAGCGGGGAAGCCGGCTGTGGACACGGAGCCGAGGCATGGGCTCTCAGCTCGGGGTTGCCATAAACTGTGATCCACGGCCCAGTCGGGCCACTGCTCCTCCAGCAGGGACCCAACAAGCGGCAGAGCTGGGGAGACTCCCCTTCCTCCCCTGAGGGAGGAGCAGCATGGGAGCACACCACAGGGATCTGCTGGGTTTGGAGACTCCACACGGGGTCAGGTGCCAGAGATAGAAACACTCGTTCACAGGCCGTGTGAGCACGGAGTGTGGCCGGAGACCAGGGAGACGGGAGTGACTGCTTTTCTCTGGGGGCACACTGAGGAGCGGGACCCCGAGTTCTCAGCTCCTCCGGGCGGAGATTGGGAGGCCACCATTTTCACTCTGGTCCTCCAAAGCTGTACTGAGAGCTTGCAGGGAACAAAAGCTCCTGAGAGCAAACCGGAGCAGCTTGCTTAGCCCGGACTGACAAGGGCGGGGCAATTCCACCTCTGGCAAAGACCTTTGGGAACCATGGCAACAGGCCTCTCCCCCAGAAGATCAGCACGAACAGCCAGCAAGCCAAGACCAAGTTAACCGATCAAGGAGAACGGGAGAACTCCAGCGCTAGGGGAATACTGCACATAGAATTCATGGCTTTTTTACCATGATTCATTAGTTTTTCAAAGTTAATTTTTTAACTGTTGTTTTTTGAATTTTTCTTTTTCCCTTTTTCAAACAACATCTTATCAATCCCTTTTTTAAAAAAACATTTTTTATTTTTCATTTTTAGCGTCATATTTTATCCCTTCATAGTAGTTACCCTTATTTTTGGCATATATATATAAGTTGTTCTCTCTTTAAAATTTTGAGATACAGTTTCTTCTAACAGATCAAAATATACCCTAAATCACTAGTGTATGCTTTGTTCTAGTCCCCTGCCTGATCACATTCTCTCCCTTTTTTTTCTTTTCTTTTTTTTTTAAATCTTCTTCTTTCTTTTTTCAAACAACTTCTTATCAATTCCTTTTATAAAATCTTTTATAATTTTCATCTTTACAGTCATCTGTAAAGAGAGAGAGGACTAGAAGATGTATTTGAGCAAATCGTAGCTGAGAACTTCCCTAATCTGGGGAATGAAACAAATATTCGCATCCTACAGGCAGAGAGGACCCCTCCCAAGATCAAGGAAAACAGGTCAACACCCTGGCATGTAACAGTAAAACTTGCAAATCTTAGAACCAAGGAAACCATCTTAAGGGCAGTTAGGGGGAAGAGATTCCTTAGGTACAGAGGGAGGAACATCAGAATAACGTCAGACC
>NW_027397147.1:100126-112102 GCF_003265705.2 Callorhinus ursinus
ATTGGATAAAAAGACAGGACCCATCCATATGCTGCCTACAAGAGACTGATTTTGAACCTAAAGATACATCCAGACTGAAAGTGAAGGGATGGAGATCCATCTTCCATGCCAGCGGACCTCAAAAGAAAGCTGGGGTAGCAATTCTTATATCAGACTAAGTAGATTTTAAACTAAAGTCTGTAGTTAGAGACACAGAAGGACACTATATCATTCTTAAAGGGTCTATCCAACAAGAAGATCTAACAATTGTAAATATCTATGCCCCCAACATGGGGGCAACCGTCTACATAAGCCAACTGTTAACCAAAATCAAGAGTCATATTGATAACAATACGTTAATTGTAGGAGACCTCAATACTCCACTCTCAGCAATGGACAGATCATCTAAGCAGAAAATCAACAAGGAAACAAGAGCTTTGAATGATACACTGGACCAGATGGACCTCATAGATTTTTACAGAACATTCCACCCTAAAACAACAGAATACTCATTCTTCTTGAGCACACATGGAACTTTGTCCAGAATAGACCACATACTGGGTCACAAATCAGGTCTCAACCGATACCAAAAGATTGAGATTATTCCCTGCATATTCTCAGACCACAATGCTTTAAAACTGGAACTCAATCACAAGAAAAAATTTGGCAGAATTTTAAACACTTGGAAGCTAAAGACCACTCTGCTCGAGAACATTTGGGTCAACCAGGAAATCAAAGAAGAACTTAAACAATTCATGGAAATCAATGAGAACGAAAACACATCGGTCCAAAACCTATGGGATACTGCAAAGGCAGTCCTAAGAGGGAAATACATAGCCATCCAAGCCTCACTCAAAAAAAGAAAAATCCCGAATTCACCAACTAACTCTACACCTTAAAGAACTAGAGAAAAAGCAACAAACGATGCCTAAGCCATGCATTAGAAGAGCAATAATTAAAATTAAAGCAGGGATCAATGAATTAGAAACCAGAAACACAGTAGATCAGATCAACAAAACTAGAAGTTGGCTCTTTGAAAGAATTAATAAGATCGATAAACCACTGGCCAGACTTATCTAGAAGAAAAGAGAAAGGACCCAAATTAATAAAATTATGAATGAAAGGGGAGAGATCACGACTAACACCAAGGAAATAGAAACAATTATTAGAAATTATTATTAACAACTATATGCCAATTAACTGAGCAATCTGGATGAAATGGAGGCCTTCCTGGAAACCTATAAGCTGCCAAGACTGAAACAGGAAGAAACTGAAAACCTGAATAGGCCAGTAATGAGATTGAAGCAGTGATCAAAAATCTCCCAAAAAACAAGAGTCCAGGGCCTGATGGATTCCCTGGGGAATTCTACCAAGCATTCAAAGAAGAAATAATACCTATTCTCTGAAGCTGTTTCAAAAAATAGAAACAGAAGGAAGACTTCCAAACTCTTTCTATCAGGCCAGCATTACCTTCAACCCCAAACCAGGCAAAGACCCCATCCAAAAGGAGAATTTCAGACCGATATCCCTGATGAATATGGATTCTAAAATCCTCAACAAAATCCTAGCTAATAGGATCCAACAATACATTAAAAGGATCACCCATCGGGGCGCCTGGGTGGCTCAGTCGTTAAGCGTCTGCCTTCGGCTCAGGTCATGATCCCGGAGTCCTGGGATCGAGCCCCGCATCGGGCTCCCTGCTCGGCGGGAAGCCTGCTTCTCCCTCTCCCACTCCCCCTGCTTGTGTTCCCTCTCTCGCTGACTCTGTCTGAAATGGATGAATAAAATCTTTTAAATAAATAAATAAATAAATAAATAAAATAAAAGGATCACCCACCACGACCAACTGGGATTTATCCCTGGGATGCAGGGGTGGCTCAACATTCGCAAATCAATCAATGTGACAGAACACATTAATAAGAGGGAGAAGAACAAAGATACAAATGTAGGGATCTGAAGGGGTATGTGCACCCCAATGTTTATAGCAGCAATGTCCATGATAGCCAACCTGTGGAAAGAGCCAAGATGTCCATCGACAGATGAATGGATAAAGAAGAGGTGGTATATATACACAATGGAATATTATTCATCCATAAAAAGGAATGAGATCTTGCCATTTGCAATGACGTGGATGGAACTGGAGGGTGTTATGCTGAGTGAAATAAGTCAATCAGAGAAAGACATGTGTCATATGACCTCACTGATAGGAGGAATTCTTAATCTCAGGAAAGAAACTGAGTGTTGCTGGAGTGGTGGGGGGTGGGAGGGATGGGGTGGCTGGGTGATAGACATTGGGTAGGGTATGTGCTATGGTGAGCACTGTGAATTGTGCAAGACTGTTGAATCACAGATCTGTACTTCTGAAACAAATAATGCAACATATGTTAAGAGAAAAGAAAAAGAAGAAGATAGCAGGAGGGGAAGAATGAAGGGGAGTAAGTCGGAGGTTGGAGACAAACCATGAGAGACAATGGACTCTGAAAAACAAACTGAGGGTTCTAGAGGGGAGGAGAGTGGGGGGATGGGTTAGCCTGGTGATGGGTATTAAAGAGGGCACGATCTGTGTGGAGCACTGGGTGTTATGCACAAACAATGAATCATGGAACACTACATGTAAAACTAATGATGTAATGTATGGTGATTAACATAACAATAAAAATATTTAAAAAATAAGAGGGAGATGAACCATATGGTTCTCTCAATTGATGCAGAAAAAGTATTTGACAAAATACAACATCCTTTCCTGATTAAAACTCTTCAGAGTATAGGGATAGAGGGAACATTCCTCAAGTTCATAAAATTCATCTATGAAAAATCCACAGCAAATATGATCCTCAATGGCGAAAAGCTGAGAGCCTTTCCCTTAAGATCAGGAACACGTCAAGGATGCCCACTCTCGCCACTATTGTTCAACATAGAAGTCCTAGCAACAGCAATCAGACAACAAAAAGAAATAAAAGGTATTCAAATTGGCAAAGAAGAAGTCAAACTCTCTCTTTTCACAGATGACATGATACTTTATGTGGAAAACCCAAAAGACTCCACCACCAAATTACTAGAACTCATA
Source organism: Callorhinus ursinus (assembly GCF_003265705.2). Classification (NCBI taxonomy): domain Eukaryota; kingdom Metazoa; phylum Chordata; class Mammalia; order Carnivora; family Otariidae; genus Callorhinus; species Callorhinus ursinus. The sequence continues at coordinate 103,173 of NW_027397147.1, forward strand.
CAGCAATTCAGTTATGTGGCAGGATACAAAATCAATGCACAGAAATCAGTTGCTTTCTTATACACTAACAACGTAACTGTAGAAAGAGAAATTAGAGAAACAATTCCATTTACAATAGCACCAAAAACCATAAGATACCTCGGAATAAACCTAACCAAGGAAGTAAAGGATCTATACTCTAGGAACTATGGAACACTCATGAAAGAAATTGAAGAAGACACAAAAAGATGGAAAAATATTCCATGCTCATGGATCGGAAGAATAAACATTGTTAAAATGTCTATGCTACCCAGAGCCATCTATACCTTCAATGCCATCCCAATGAAAATTCCAATGACATTTTTCAAAGTGCTGAAACAAACAATCCTAAAATTTGTATGGAATCAGAAAAGACCCCAAATCCCCAAGGAAATGTTGAAAAAGAAAAACAAAGCTGGAGGCATCACGTTGCTTGGTTTCAAGCTATATGACAAAGCTGTGATCACCAAGACAAAATGGTAGTGGTACAAAAACAGACATATAGACCCATGGAACAGAATAGAGAGCCCAGATATGGACCCTATTTGAGGTCCCAATCTTTGACAAAGCAGGAAAAAACATGCAATGGAAAAAAGATGGTCTCTTCAATAAATGGTGCTGGGCAAATTGGACAGCCACATGCAGAAGAATGAAACTGGACCATTCTCTAACACCATTCACAAAGATAAACTCAAAGTGGATGAAAGACCTCAGTGTGAGACAGGAATCCATCAAAATTCTGGAGGAGAACATAGGCAGTAACCTCTTTGACATCGCCCACAGCAACTTCTTTCAAGATACATCTCCAAAAGCTAGTGAAACAAAAGCAAAAATGAACTTTTGGGACTTCATCAAGATTAAAAAGCTTCTGCACAGCAAAGGAAACAGTCAACATAACAAAGAGGCAACCCACAAAATGGGAGAAGATATTTGCAAATGACACTACAGATAAAGGGCTGGTATCCAAGATCTATAAAGAACTTCTCAAACTCAACCCAAAAAACAAATAACCAAGTCAAAAAGTGGGCAGAAGATATAAAAAGACACTTCTCTTAAGAAAACATACAAACGGCTAACAGACACATGAAAAAATGTTCATCATCATTAGCCATCAGGGAAATTCAAATCAAAACCACATTGAGATACCACCTTACACCAATTAGAATGGCAAAAATGGACAGGGAAAGAAACAACAAATGTTGGAGAGGTTGTGGAGAAAGGGGAACCCTCTTACACTGTTGGTGGAAATGCAAGTTGGTACAGCCACTTTGGAAAACAGTGTGGAGGTGCCTCAAAAAGTTAAAAATAGAGCTACCCTATGACCCAGCATTTGCACTACTGGGTATTTACCCCAACACACAGATGTAGTGAAAACAAGGGCCATATGCACCTCAGTGTTCACAGCAGCAATGTCCACAATAGCCAAACTGTGGAAAGAGCCGAGATGCCCTTCAACAGAAGAATGGATAAAGAAGATGTGGTCCATAAACACAATGGAATATGACTCAGCCATCAGAAAGGATGAATACCCAACTTTTCCATCAACATGGATGGGACTGGAGGAGATGATGCTAAGTGAAATAAGTCAAGCAGAGAAAAGTCAATTATCACATGGCTTCATTGATTTGTGGAACGTAAGGAATAGCATGGAGGACACTAGGAGAAGGAAGGGGAAAATGGGGGGGGGGAATTGGAAGGAGAGATGAACCATGAGAGACTATGGACTCTGAGAAACAAACAGGGGAAGGGGGGGGATTGGTTAGCTCATTGATGAGTGTTAAGGAGGGCATGTACTGCATGGAGCATTGGGTGTTATATGACAACAATGGATCATGGATCACCACATCAAAAACTAATGATGTATTTTATGGTGACTAACATAACATAATATAATTAAAAAGGAAAAAAAAGAGTTAAAAATCTGTACTCTGAAAACTATAGAACATATATGAAAGAAATTGAAGAGAATACAAAGAAATGGAAAAGCATTCCATGCTCATGGATTAGAAGAACAAATATTGTTAAAATTTCTATACTACCCAAAACAATCTACGCATTTAATGCTATTCCTATCAAAACACCACCAGCATTTTTCACAGAGGTAGAACAAATAATCCTAAAATCATATGGAACCACAAAAGACCCCAAATAGCCAAAGCAATTCTGAAAAAGAAAATCAAAACTGGCGGCATCACAATTCCAGATTTCAAGGTACATTACAAAGCTGTAATCATCAAGACAGTATGATATGGCACAAAAACAGACACATAGATCAGTAGAAGAGAAAAGAGAACCCAGAAATGGACCCACCACTAATGGGGGTCATCCATGGTCAACTATGTTCAACTAATCTTTGACAAAGCAGGAAAGAATATCCAATGGAAAAGAGACAGTCTCTTCAACAAATGGTGCTGGGGAAACTGGACCGCAATATGCAGAAGAATGAAACTGAACCACTTTCTTACACCATACACAAAAATATATTGAAAATGGATGAAAGACCTAAATGTGAGACAGGAAACCATCAAAATCCTAGAGGAGAACACAGCCAGGAACCTCCTTGACCTTGGCCATAGCAACTTATTAGACATGTTGCTAGAGGCAAGGGAAACAAAAGCAAAAAAAGAACTATTGGGACTTCATCAAGATAAAAAGCTTCTGCACAACCACTCTGGAAAACAGTATGGAGGTTCCCCAAACAGTTGAAAATAGAGCTACCATACAATCCAGCAATTGCACTACTGGATATTTACCCCAAAGATACAAATGTAGGGATCCAAAGGGGTATGTGCACCCTGATGTTTATAGCAGCAATGTCCACAATAGCCAAACTGTGGAGAGAGCCAAGATGTCCATCGACAGATGAATGGATAAAGAAGATGTGGTGTATATATATATACAATGGAATATTATGCAGCCATCAAAAGGAATGAGATCTTGCCATTTGCAACAACGTGGATGGAACTGGAGGGTGTTATGCTGAGCAAAATAAGTCAATCAGAGAAAGACATGTATCATATAACCTCACTGATAGGAGGAATTCTTAATCTCAGGAAACAAACTGAGGGTTGCTAGAGGAGGGGAGGGTGGGAGGGATGGGTGGCTGGGTGATAGACATTGGGGAGGGTATGTGCTATGGTGAGCGCTGTGAATTGTGCTAGACTGTTGAATCACAGATCTGTACCTCTGAAACAAATAATACATTATATGTTAAAAAAAAAAAGAAGAAGAAGAAGAAGACAGCAGGAGGGGAAGAATGAAGCAGGGGAAATCGGAGGGGGAGATGAACCATGAGGGACGATGGACTCTGAAAAACAAACTGAGGGTTCTAGAGGGGAGGGGATGGTGGGAGGATGGGTTAGCCTGGTGATGGGTATTAAAGAGGGCACTTTCTGCATGGAGCACTGGGTGTTATGCACAAACAATGAATCATGAAACACTACATCAAAAACTAATGATGTAATGTATGGTGATTAACATAACAATAAAAAAATTTTTTAAAAATCTTCTGCACAGTGAAGGAAACAATCAAAGAACTAAAAGGCAACCACCTATGGAATGGGAGAACATATTTGCAAATGACATATCTGATAAAGGGTTAGTATTGAAACTCTATAAAGAACTTACCAAATTCAACACCCAAAAAAACAAATAATCCAGTTAAGAAATGGGCAGAAGAATAGATACTTTTTGAATGATACTTTTCCAAAGAAGTGGACATAGATGAATAGATACTTTTGAATAGATGAATAGATACTTTTCCAAAGAAGACATCCAGATGGCTAACAGACGCATGAAAAGATGCTGCACATCACTCATCATCAGGGAAATACAAATCAAAATCACAATGAGATACCACCTCACACCTGTCAGAACAGGTAAAATTAACAACACAAGAAACAACAGGTATTGGTAAGGATGTGGAGAAAGGGGAACCTCTTGCACTGTTGGTGCAAACTGGTATGGTCACTCTGGAGACTAGCTTGGAGGTTCCTCAAAAAGTTAAAAATAGAACATCCCTATGATCCAGCAATTGCACTACTAGGTATTTACCCACAGGATACAAAAATACAGATTTGAAGGTGTACATGCGCCCAGAAGTTTATAGCAGCATTATCAACAATAGCCAAACTATGGAAAGAGCCCAAATGTCCATCGACTGATGAATGGATAAAGAAGATGTGGTATATATAATATTACTCAGCCATCAAAAAGAATGAAATCTTGCCATTTGCAATGATGTGGATGGAGCTAGAGTGTATTATGCTAGTTGAAATCAGTCAGTCAGAGAAAGACAAATACCCTAGATCTCACTCATATATGGAATTTAAGAAAGAAAACAGGTGAACACATGGGAAGAGGAAAAAGAAAAAAAGGAGAGAGGGAAACAAGTCATGAGACTTTCAACAATAGAGAACAAACAGGGTTGATGGAAGGAGGTGCTGGAGGGTGGGTGAGATGAGCTAGATGGGTGATGGATATTAAGGAGGGCACTTGCGATGAGCACTGGTGTTGTATGTAAGGGATGAAACACTGAATTCTACTCCAGAAACCAACAGTGCACTCTATATTAACTAAAATTTAAATTTTAAAAAAATGAGGGGAAAAAAAAGAATGTATTGATAGGAAGATCCAAGTACAGCTGGGCCTTTTCCATGTAGTCATCCCTTTCTGAGATGGCTGTTAGCTCTCCTTTCCACCTACTCATAGTCTTGCCACCTCCAAAGCCCAATTCAAATTTCATCTCCTCCAGGAACCTTTCTGCACCCACCCCGCACACGAGCTCTGCCTGTGTTGAGCTCTATTGTTTCCTATAGAAATAGAGGAATGGAATGTGCAGGGGAGGAGGAAGCCACCTCCTAATGAGCACTAGTATTGGTTAAGCCTCTTCTATTGGCCAGATGCTGTCTTCCCTCTTATGATTACATCAGAACCACCCAGATAAACTAGGATAATCTCCCCACCTCTCCCCACCTTCTGGAGGTTAGGACATGGATATCTTTGGATAACCTTTATTCAGTCTACTACACTGGGCTTAGCCTTGGGACTTCATTCATTAAAGGATCAAGGAGCCCTGTTGATGTCTGAGCCCATGAGAGATACTCTCTTCTGGATATCATATGGGGTACCAATGAACTCTGAAGGTGAAAAATGTCAATGTCTGATCACTGTCATCAACAAGCAACATTTAGGCACAGACTTCACTAAACCCAGTTCCTGTTTGCCAGCAACTGACATTCACAAAGGTACAAGCAGGCAAAATTTATGTTCAAACCAGTCAGCAACATTGTCTCAAAATTATTTCTAAATGAGATCATGTCAGGACAGACACCTTGTAGTGGCTAGCGCATAGTCAATGCTCAATAAAAGCCAGGACTTTGAAGGATTTCTCATAATCTAATCAATGAGTTGAGACTTCAGATATGATTCCCTTGGCTGTCTTTTGCCAGGATGCCAGGCTATATCCAGCTACGCCACAAGAGTCAAGCATGTCAATATTCCAGGCTACTTGAAAATCATGACAGACTCTGATAATAGGCCATTGAGCAGTATGGATCTTGATATCATCAGCTCCATGGACAAGAATAATCCGCTAATATGCTGGGGCTTAGCACTGAACCGTAAGAGGAAGTTGCTACTGCATTTCCTCTCTCCCCTCCCAGCTGTGTCTTATAAATTGTTGTTGCTTTAACCACAAGTTGTCCAGAGAAACGTCAACTCACAGGATTATGATCCTCCCAACTGTGCACTAGAGACTTGGGACTATAATGGCATAGATGTCACCAAAAGAAAAGAAGGAAGGAACCAATTTTTTGGCAGATACAGAACTGAGTCTTTGTGAAGAAGCTGAAGGCCTTTCTGCATCAATAATAACATTTTCTGGTAAGGAAAAAATGCATGTGGTAACATGGAAGTGCTTCTAGTAAATGAGAAGTTGTGAGAGTGTGTTTAAATGTAGAGAACAGAGCACTAAGAGTTCCATCGTCTTGCCATAATTGGATAACTGCTGATTCAACCCTGGATAAATGTCCCTTTGACAGGAAAATGGACTGTTCAACTTTATGAAGGTTGATAGAAATACAGCAAAAATCTGTGATAGCATTTCCTTGCATTGGCTTTGGAGACAACAAACGCAGCCTGGAATTTGTGTTGCATGCTCCATGAATGGCTTTTGTTAATTATTTACCTCTCACCGCCTCAGTCACTTTATAGGTAAAACAAAATGCCTGGGGGCGCCTGGGTGGCTCAGTCTGTTAAGCACCTGGACTCTTGATTTCGGCTCAGGTCACGATCTCGGGGTTATGATCTCAGGATTGTGAGATCAAGCCCCACATCGGGCTTGTCAGCCTAGCCTGGGGCCCGCTTAGGATTCTCTCTCTCCTCTCTCTGCCCCCCCATCCCACTCCACTCATGCTCTTTTGCTCTCTCTCTCTTTAAAAAAATTTAAAAATAAAAATAAAACAAAATGCCTGCCTCTGAAGGGTGTTGAGATAATTAAACAAGACATTGCATAAAAAACACAGTGCTGAGTGCACACCAATTGCTCAAACATCTTTCCACTGGTAAAGTTTCCCTTAACGCACTGGAAATCACTAAGACTTTAGAAATCACCTACTTAAATTCTCTCACTTTTACAGGTATGTTCGGGAAATATTTTGTTAAACATGTGTATATACAAATTTCCACTTAGACAACGTCTTGACCTAAAAGAGTCAGTGATTCTCAAATTTGACCCTGGAATCATATGAACTTCCCACAGGATCCAAAGTCAGGAAATGGCTGTGTTCAATGCAAAATGGCAGATTTTCAGAGTTTCATGGTCTCCCTAAAGGCCTATCTGTACAAATTTATCCAGAAAATCAATAGTAGACCAAAGAGATAGAAGAAATGTTACTGGCAAAAAAATTTTACAGTTTAATTGAAAAATCCTACTCTGTGATATCTTGATTAGTATTTTATTAGTAATGATTGTGTTTACATATGTAAGACCTATTTCACTGATTCTACACATAATGCAGATAATGCTAAAGCGTATATTCAGAACAGATCTATTTTATGATATTTCATTTTAGATTTATTGGCATGTTAATTTGATGATATGGCAAATTTATCTATGGAGGTATGGGAAATCAGAACAACTCATGAAAAAATCATTTTTTCAGTTTGGAGGAGAAGATGGAGGAGATTTGCATTAAAAACTATCTGCTCTATTATCTGTGCTATTCTCCTTAGGAAGCAAGAATGTTTCAGGTGTCCCATGTTTTGATAATCTTTCCAATTGATCATTAAGCTGGGGACAAAGAAAGGTCAAAATGATGGAAATGAAGACTAGAATGCTTCAGACTGATGGGGGCTGAGTTCAACCCCAAGAGCCAGGAGCACAGTGACAGGACATTAAAAGAGGCAAAAATAAGCCACCAAGATATTGGTGGCTCCAATCCAATAGCTTTTCTAGTTTCTTTGATATCAAACAGTGAACGCCTTCTGCCATAAACAGTTGTGAAGTTTGATTTTTAATGTGCAACGTTTACGCAGTCCTAGCTACCCACCAGGCACTGTGGTAAGGTGCTCACTTAAACCCCACAATTAACCAATGAAGAAGGTACTACCTTTACTCTCACTGCACAGATGAAATGGAACTTGGAGATATTAAGCAACTTGGCAAAGGGCATCCAGAGAGGCAAGTGTGGATGCAAGTATGTGTGCTGCATATGTGCATACACGCATGTGCGCACGTGTGTGGGTGGGTGGGTGGGTGGGTGTATATGTGTGTGTTTAGGAGAGAAGTTGGGTCTCACTTTCAGCAAAATGCTAAATCATAAGCATGGCCCCCACTACTTTCCCTCTCCCCACCCTTCTCTCCTCTTGCTACCTCCACCACACTTGCCCAGGTGGTCCCTCTTCTTTCTTCCTTGACGTAATGGAGAATTTAATACCAATGGTATGGCCAGAAATAGCTCTTCCTGGGCTACGGTAAATTGCATTTGAACCAAATGGGCCTCTTGCTTCTCCAGACGTCACTCTGAGCAGTAAAGAAGGATTGACAACAACAATGAGGGGATGGTACACCCTGTACCCTTTGTTCTGCTGTTTATGTTATCACCGTGCGGCAGACTCAGGCACCCTTTGCACCTGCGGAGTTTTCCATCCCATACAAGGCAACTAAGTAGGACTGGAAGGCAAAAAGATAAGGGTATTCATCTTCAGCAAGAAACCCTTACTGAAGAAGGCAACAACACAAAGGAGGCTGAATAGCAGAGAGGTTGAGTACGCAAGCTCTGAGGTCAGGCCATAAAGGTGGAAACCTGGCCTCTGCCACTATAAGATGGATGACCTCGGTCAAGTTACTTAAGTCTACAGAGGTCTCAGTTTTCCCATCTGTAAAATAGAGATAATAATGGCACCAACCTCACAAGCTCGTCATGAATGCTAAATGATATCAGGAATGCAGAATGCCTAGTCTACAGCAAGCACTGAAAAACACTGGCTTCTGTTATTGAAGACAGCTCTGTAAGTCAATGTTAAGTAATAAGAATGAAATACACAGGCTCTACCCACACCATCTAGGTAGGTTAGGGAGACAAGGCACATATATTGAAAACAATAATATAAGGTAGAAAACTGTCACGTGAAGAATACTGGTGCATATTATGGAAATTCAGAGGAAGAAATAACAGTACTATTTTTAAAAAATGTTAAATTACAGATGGCAGTAGGAAGGTGACTTTACCAATGTCACAAAGCTAGTTTTGAAAGAGTCCAGAGTAAAGTCCAGGTCTCCTGATTCATGAAGTAAAACTATTTCATGAACCTATGCCACCAGGGTACTAATGAAAATAATCTTAACAAAAGCATTAGTTAACACTTTGAAGGTACTGTCTACATCCTGGGCATTTTACACACATTATCTT
>NW_027397147.1:127102-127166 GCF_003265705.2 Callorhinus ursinus
ATCATGGAACACTGCATCAAAAACTAATGATGTAATATATGGTGATTAACATAACAATAAAAAA